>NC_141388.1:26600910-26919094 GCF_017979445.1 Akebia trifoliata | reverse complement strand
TCTAATCTTAGTTGTAGACAACTGTTTGAAGTAGTTTGAATGTGTTATAATGCTTTGTAAGGTTTGAGGAAATAACTTGAGCCATACTTTTGCAATGTTTGATGGTGTGTTTTAATCTTTATTAGGGTGGTAAATAATTTAAGAAATGGGGATGTAAGAAGTAGAAGTTAGGGTGCAAATAACAGTTTTAATTTATTTTTATTTTTTCCCAGGTGAAATCTAATTGGACTGTGTAGAGCAGTTGTATTTTGGTGAATTTATGTCAGTTTTCAGCAGTGATTTAACTTTTAATTTGACAGCTGCAAGCCGTCAACTCAAATTTTGTAAAATTTGATGGATTTAGACAGTCAAATATAACCCTTTTTTCACATAGTGGGACATCTGACTGGATCCCTAGCTACTCTTTATCACGAGTCTGCTGCAGTACATACATACCTACATCAGTTTATTTTCAAACAACAGAAGCAAAGCAACGATGATTAACATTACATCAAACACTACTTATTCTTCCTAGTAGAAATTAAAGTCTGCAGTGCATACATATATATTATCTATATATATATTATATATATATATATATATCTATATATATATAAACATTACATCAAACACTACTTATTCTTCCTAGTAGAAATTAAAGTCTGCAGTGCATACATATATATATATCTATTATATATATATATAATATATATATATATATATATCTATACCTACAGATTTATTTCCAAACAACAACAGAAAGCAACGATGATTGCATCATCAAACAGTTGCATGAGGCAGCCCCTCTTAATTAGGCTTCAGGTTGAGCCTTGTTGCTGCATTTATTAAAACAAAAGTCATGGTAATCGTTGCAATGACACTGAGGTGGGATGGATTTGGTGCACGCACATGATTTGCAGGTTGAATGACACGATGTAGTAATGTCTAAACACACGCAGTGAGGAGGGAAAGTTTCTGAACATCCGCAGGAGTCACAGCATGGTGATGGTTCCGAAGACCCCCAAACTGCATATATGCCCACAACGCGTGTACACAGAGATGAACAAACATATATTAATTAGGTTTGCTTTGCAAATTAATTAAGAGAACTATAAGACATAATATTAAGTACTTAACAACAATATACCATCATTAGACGTTTCAGTGGTCATGATGGAGTCAAAAAATGGCAAAAGGTTAAGCCTAGCCTCCACAGTAGTACCGACACCAGCCATCATCATCGCAACCAACACCAATATTACAAACGATGCCTTCATCTCCATCTATCTCTCTCTCTCTTTCTCTCAAGCACACAAGCTGATTACAGTTTCGATGGCATTTTATAGACCCGCATCCAAAGAGGATAAGGTTCAATACTCTCTTCATTTTTCACATGGTGATATTGTTCAATTGTTGCTCCAGTTTTTAAGAAAAAAAATTGTGATAATCAGACTACCCACGTCGACTGTGTGTCACATGGTGTAGCCAGATTATCATGACTCTTTAAAATAAGGTTCAATACTCTCTTCATTTTTCATGTGGTGATATTGTTCAATTGTTGCTCCAGTTTTTTAAGAAAGAATAGTGATGATCTGACTACCCACGTCGACCGTGTCACATGGTGTAGTTAGATTTGTCACATGATGATGTGAAGATTTGTCGTTCATTTAAAATAATATTCAATTATTGCTTTAGTTTTTAAGATAGAATAGTGATAATCTGACTACCCACTGAGTGTGTCACTTGGTGTAATCAGATAGATTATCATGACTCTTTCTTCGATTTTTTTTTTAATTTAACTACGTGCCCTGCTGCAGTGACATTGTTTCACACATTGGTGTGCCGAGAATCATAGACATTTCTCACTTGTATCTTGATGAAAAGCATTTATGATTCTATACTCATCCACATCAGCAATGTGTGAAACCACGTCAGTTTCAATGTTACTTCAACATTTTCCATTAATTATTCATGTTTACATGAGGTGGGGGAATTAAGGGTCATCTGAGGTGACACAGGATTTATTGTGATTCTCACAATTCTGACGTGGTGGTACGCACATAACCATAGATTGGTTTTTACTCGTATTGTGAGGAAACACATATATAGTTATGTGCACAACTCCACGTCACAATTGTGAGAATTACAGTAAATTGTGTCACCCCAGTATTAGTGTTGAATTAAATGTTCACTAATGCTAGAGTGACACAAATGGGGACACAGAGGTGACACAAATGATGTGATGGCCAGCATTTAACCATAGATGCTTTTTCGTGCCCCGTCATGTCACCCCAGCACCCAGCACAACTCTTAAATGTTAGCCACTTGCTTTTTAACTCATCACCATCTCTGCAACTTATTGATCATAAGGGAAAATAACTTTTCGAACCTCAACCATAGAGACTGTCCATCAAACATATGGTTGAGAAAAGAGGAAAAAAGCATGTTTCCTAGAGATTATTAATTTTTCTAACGATATATTGTTCTTAGAAATCTATAGCATCTCAACAGTTTGCTTGAAGGTGAGGCTAGTCATTTTCTTTGGATCATCTAATTGGTTTGATTTTTGGCATTAAGGATGTGCCATTCTCTACTAAACATTATCCACTTGATTGTGTATAGGATTTTGCATTTCTATAGCATCTCAACAGTTTGTTTGAAGGTGAGGCTAGTCATTTTCTTTAGATCATCTAATTGGTTTAATTTTTGGTATTTAAGGATGTGTCATTCTCCACTAAACATTATCCACTTGATTGTGTATAGGATTTTGTGTTCTTTGATCAACTAATTCGGTGTTATTCTTGATCCGATTTCTTACTGAGTCGTGATAATAAGAAGCCCTAAAACGTAGCTCCTTGACATAGCACCATAGATCTTTTCTTCGAGATTCTCAAGGAATAAGTTCTATAATTCTATGCACTGACATATCAAGGAGCGTACAAAGAGCATCAGATTATCATTGACATCATTCAATCTTTCTTGTTGCGATGTCCAAATTGTGAAAACACTCAACGCTCAAACTCATTAGCCAAGCTTTTGAGAAAGTTCATGAGTATTCAATGCAATGAAGGCCCTGCTTGAGTCACTCCAGCACTACTCTTTCCTTTAGGCCAAGCTTGGTACATTACAAACAGATGACTGCATTGCAAATGTTTTGGAATGAAGGCCCTGCTTGATACCATGCAAATTATTTGCAGCACTTTTTTGACTGCAAACTATTTAATGAAATTTGTAAAGGGTTTAAGAGGTTCATGCAAATAATTTGCAATGCAAAACAATTTCAGAATGTAACAAAGCATCTGTAAATTAGATTCCAAAATATGAATAAATTAAATAATCTTTTAGGGTAAAACCCCAAAAATATGGTTACAAATTAAAGATTCTCCTTTTAATAAAAAACCTAGACCATCTTTTTGTGTTACCAACATAGAAAATTTTGTTTGATGAGACATTAGATTAGAGCATTTTTCAACCTCAATTTAATGAACATACCCATGGATGGGGTTACAAGCCCAACATTTTCTTTTGGTTCTAAACTTTTCAAAAATTGCGTTTATCACATTTCATCTATGTAATGATTCCTTTTGCTTCTTGTTCTTGAATGCAAAATATAAAAATCACAAATCAAGCCGATTTTCATTGCGCAGATCCAATAAAAGGTATGATTAAAGCATAAAAATACTAATTATTCACACACACACACATACAACATATTAGAAAATATTTTCCTCCGATAACTTTAATTTCTGCAATTTTATAGAGTAAAGAATTTGGATGGAATTGTAAAAAAGGACCTAACTTTTTACAAGAGATGTCTTCAGGTTCAAAAGGTTTTGAACTTAAGGGGCATATAGATCTATTTCTCTGAAACAAAAACTTTTGGGATTCACCATCAACCAGATGTCAAAAGGCTCCAACAATCAAAATATTATGAATCATTAGAGTATCGACTACTGAATCGAACAGATAGTTTAACTTTGAGGAAATTATGGCATTTGCACACATTTTGTTCCGACATAAGTGTTCAAGGAATAAGTACATCAACTTTGAAAAAGACATCCCAATTAGAGATGAATAATTCTACTAGACTTGAAAGTTATTTCTGCATTCAAACAAAGCCTTAAAGAGACACTTAAAACAAATTAGGTAAGTCAGGAACCAGGATGAACTTCCATTTTAACATTGTTTTTAATTGTAAATTTCTTTGTTGTTACCAAAAACAAGATAATTGAGCAACAGATAAAATAATCAAATTTCACGAACAACTATCGCACTTCAATTCAAATTCTAAAATGTCAGAAACATTGGCATTTCTTCAACTGGCAGAAATAACATAGATATCAAAAGAGAAGTGTACTTGGAAATTAAAGGCAAAGAGAAACTCATTTCTACCTTCACAGATGACTCACCTAGAGAGTAATTTACATCAGCCATTGTTGAACAGTAGATTCTATTTCTTTGAGCCACTTGTCGACTCCGTTTGTGGTTTTACAATACTTAGCTGGCCACCATCCTTGTTAGCAACAGTAGCGGCTTTCACTTCATTGCAATGGTTAATGAACTTGCTCAATTCCTGAATTCATTGCAGAGAAAATGATAAGTTATCACTACACCAAATAAACAAAATTCCAATGTGCAATAAGGGGATTTGATGTCAGCATTTTTATTTATGAATCATCATCATCATCTATGACTTATCCCAAATATTGGAGTCCGCAAAGCATGCATGTTCATATCTATTAGATTTTTAACTCGCACTCCTCAATGATGATATTATTAGACTTATTTGTGAATGCCACCACCAATTTCACTTGGGGCCGACTGAACAAATCATGTTCCTCCATTCAATCAAATTTAAAGCCACATCTTTTGTTATTTAAATGTGTCCAAATCTGCTCTCACTACCTCAATTCATGTCCTTTTTAACTTCTTCATACATTTCTTTTTTGATAAGTATAATATATTGAAAAAGGGAGAAGAAAGTACAAAGAGGCCTCTCGAAGAGTTACAAAAAATAAAGAAAAGACGTCAATGATTAAATAAAGACTTCCATCTAAAAAGAAAATCATCAAAAGTAACCCCCGCAAAGTCTATGTTCTGATTTGACCAAAGATACAATAAGCCAAGATCTCCAAGAAACTGCCGTGAGGACTTCTTGACTTATTATTAAATACCCTGTTATTTCTCTCATTCCACACCCCCCAAGCAATAGCCGAGGGAAGAATAGCCCAAAGGAGTCTTTTTCTAGAATGTTCAACTTGCACTTTGCTTCTAATTGGAGCTATTATTGGTCTTCATTGTACATTCCCAAACCATTTCAACGGCTTTATTTTATGGGATCGACTAGTTGCACACCACCCATTACCAATTGCACTCCATCACTTAAAAATTCTCCTCTGCACTCCATTTGGATGACTACTCCAAAAATAACTAAAAAGACGTTGTAACTCCTTTTTTTATAATTTTTTTTCTTCAGAAAGATTCAACTAAAGAAAATCAGCAATACAGCAAAAATGACCGTGCTTCTTTTTATTTGTTGTATATTTAAAAATCAGTGTCTATGATTCGTTCTATTTAAAAGAAGAACAATTGTAAAAGAGTATACATAAACACAATCATTCTAAAATACAGAAGCAAATGTAAACATATATTTATCGACACTTCGATTGGATAACAAATCATGGAAATCCAAGAGATGAGATTCAAACATAGATTCATATTAATTTCTAAACAAAATCTAAAGAGAGATTGGAAAAAAAACCTTAGATTGGACCCGAAGAGAACACATGCAAAATCAATCATGAGTAAAATAGATTACAAGCAAAGTACAACAAGAGCAAAGAATACAAAACTGCGAAGATGAATAAATTTTAAACCCTAGAAGATTACGTATTGAACTGCAACCTATAGGTTATAACAAAGATTATAAAAATACAAAACTGTGAAGATGAATAAATTTTAAACCCTAGAAGATTACGTATTGAACTGCAACCTATAGGTTATAACAAAGATTATAAAAATAAAAAGTCAAAATCAAAAAAAGGATTTTTTTTTTTTTTTTTAAATTTGGTGTGCAACCAACAATAAATGGTGTGCAACAAACAATAAATGGTGTGCAACTAATCGGCCCATGTTTTATTCCCTATTGTGGTTACTATAAATCTACTAGACGTGCTTAATTTAAGTTATTTTTTGGATAGGAAAAATAAAAGCATTAATCCAGTACTAATTGCAAAAAGGACTTAAGACATGGCTCTATCAAACATACAGTAAGACCTTGCACCACGATTCACAGCATTATGCAAGTCCAAATTGCCATGCACATCCATGCCATGAAACATGTCCAAGCCATGCATGCCAATAGCCATGTGTGTCTTCTCATCCTCCTATTCTATTTTATAACATATAAACGGTGTTTTGACAGAGAAAGGAGATATTTAATAGCACAATCTCTATTCTAGATGTCCTCCCTCTCTTTACTTCTCTCTTTTCTTCCTCAAATGATAATCTCCCTTCCTTTCTCTTCATCATTTGGAAATGTAAAAAAGTCAAAACATACATTAAAAGAACACATCAACGCCCATATCAGAAAATCAAATGGTAATGCCACTTCAGTAGAAGGTGCTAAAAACGAGAGCTATTCGGAAAAATCTAGATTATGAAACCAAATCATCCAAAGATATCAAGGTAGACAATTCCACAAAATAGGGGAAAACTTCTTCACCAAATATGAGATGAGGAATGATGTACACATGCTCAGTAAATGATAGAAGTCAATGACATGACAACCCTTGAGATTCACAACGTAGCCAATAAAACCAAAAGGATGGCTCTTACGAGTAAATTTATATCAGTTCCAGAAAATTGGAAATTTACATGCTTGTAGATAAAGATTCAATACATAATAACCAGGAGATTGATTGTAAAGGGAAAGGGTAAACCTATCTAAGTGTTATATCTATACTTTCCTCTTTCATCTTCCATTTTGGACTGTGTGAAATGAAAACCATGTGATAATTCCACTATTTTTTAAATGCTCCAAATAAATCCTTCTTAGAGAATTTCAAACCATCATCAAATAAGAAAATTTTAATCTTGCTATGAAATTCACTTTCCACCATCTTTGGAAAGAAAGAAAAATCGGTAAAGGTCAAGACTTATTTTTCATTGGATAAAACCAAGATTATTGAAAACAACAAAAGAAAAAAGAAGTAAACAGAAACCAAATATCACTATGAACCTCCCAAAGTATTCCAATCCGTCTATTTTCATTCAGAAGAAAAGATAATTTATTACTCTTGCCCAACTGACAACGGACACACAAAATAACACCCTTTATTAAACTAACCTACCGCACAAATCACTCCCCTGTTAATTAGAAGCCAAATGACCCAAAGTGACACATGACCCAAACATTGAAGTCATTGTTCTTCAGAAACTATGCCACCTAGATTATGTAGAGATATGGCTAATATACATCACACACAACTACAGTTTCCCTTAAAAATGAAGTGATTGTCTAACAAAACAGAAGATTTTTTTTCTTCTATATTTAAGGAACTAACAAAAAAAAAAAGTGAAAATATAGTTCACCAGAAAAGTATACATAAGTACAGTTCTAATATGAGAAATGGTTAAAGAACAATTCCTATCAATAACCATCTATAAGTCTTCACATGGTTTAAGAGTTAGAAAGGTACCACTTAGTATCCATGAAACCATAGATACTAATGGAGGTGACCAAAACACATTGTCTTTGTCCAAAAGAGGCTTATTAATTACAGTCCCAACATCATATATTGATTTAAAGTTCCAACTTTCTTACATACATGAAGAATCCTGATCCAACACTTCTTTCTTCAATCATTATTAACCGAGTTAAAAGGTTTCTCTCATGGGAAACGAGTTGAATAGTCTGAGACAACTCGATCTCGTCCATGGTCGAGACAAGACGCTAGCCAAGTTCTGAAACCATGGGAGTTGGTCAAACCTTTCGAGTCAACAAGTATCTGTGGTAGACAACATCGTCATATACAAATCAAGAAGCTAGATTTTAACCTTTAAAGTGGAAATCCTAGTATTATCAGTCATCTAATATTGGATAATTTTGATGGAAAGTTAAGAAAGGGTTTTAGAACATAAACTAAATCACCAAAGTCCAAACACAACGAACTAAAGAACTCCGATATCAAGCACAAAATTCATCCAAGAATAAGAGAGACAGAGAGGAGCTTACACGGTCGACATCCATTTCCTTAGTGATCTTTGAGGGCTTAATGAATCTCTTTCCTGCAAATCAATCCAGTTTTACAGAGAGAACTTTCAAATTGTTAATTTAAAAAAAAATACTTAAAAAATCTACCTTTGCGATTGAGAGGAGCTTTCCCGTGGCGATTGGGAGGAATGGATTTCTTCTTCTGTTTCCCTTTGAATTGATCGCCTTTCTGCGTCATCTTCTCCTTCTTCTTCCTGTATTAGGGAATTTTAGGGTTTCGATCTGTGTACCTTTGAAATTCGCCCCAAATCAAATCGCTCAGACTCTCAAACTACTTTCTAGGGTTTAGATAAAACCTTATAGGGTTTAAGGATATGTTTGGTAACACTTATGAAGTCGGAAGTCTTTCTATTTTCTGAAATCCGAAATCTGGTCATGGAAAAATTATTTTTTTTGTCATTTTTAAAACTTTCTTATTAAGAACAGAATTTTAGAGTAATTATTTTAATAATATTATCATTTTGTAATTCTAATAAATTATTAACTGAAAAATATAATATATTATGTATAATGAAACCATCCACACATTTAATTTTGATTTCTAATAAATTAAACACCTTAAAAGTATTGTTTTCAAATTAAATTCATATTTGAAAAATTATATTCCAACAAGATAATATTCAAACAATAAACAATCATGCATTTTCTAGTTGACTTGTAATTTAAACACGTAAAATGATCATATCAACTGGTGCTTACGGTGAAAATATTTTATTATATCATGGTAGATCTTCTAATGATTCAGAGTCTATTAGATTTTTGTATGAGAAAATCTCATTGAAACAATAAAGAAGGGAGGTTGAAATGAACAAACAAGGATTCAAATGTCCCCCAATAACTAAGCACTTAAAATGCTACACACCCAACCACCTCCCTCAAAAATATTAAAAAATAACTTCTAAACTCCTTGAAAAAATTTCATTAAAAAAGATAATCTGTAAGATCTTAATTATCCTACTGAATCATTTGCTTGTCTATGGTCAAAAATATAGACGAAATTCAAAAATAATTTTTGATGTGTAAGCACTATCCAATTGGATTGAGATGTGAACTACCTAATCACCTCCTTCATCATCTATGGAATAAATAATTTTGGGCTATTCCTATGATAAACACCAGTATCCTATGGTTTTAAAAATCGTCCAAGATCAAGATGACTACCCTCATAATCTCAATCGTTTTTTCTTGAAACATCCAAATCAGCAAAACCTAAATCACATACACTCAAAAAATTCTAGATTTTTAAATTACAAGCATATGATCGAAATTACATATATGAAACATATGATGTTAGAAGAAAAAGATATGTTAATTAATGGATGAAAGTGGTAGATCAAAGATAGAGAGAAATCTTACTGTGTTAATTTCAGAGTAAAAAATATAAGATTTTCGAACATGCAATGAGAGAAAGGGGAGAGACCTTGAAAGCACTATTGTAGAAGAGAAATGAAAAGTAGAAAAGCTAAAAATAAGGGTTTTAAGATTTGTACAAATAAGGGATAAGTGATAGAAATTAGTGTTTTGAGGAGGGTATTTTAAGAATAAAAAATAAATTCAAAATTCAAAAGTTTCATCTAATATCCCCACATCGCTTAACCAAAACTTTTGAATTTTGATTCTTAATTCTGAAATTTG
Source organism: Akebia trifoliata (assembly GCF_017979445.1). NCBI lineage: Eukaryota > Viridiplantae > Streptophyta > Magnoliopsida > Ranunculales > Lardizabalaceae > Akebia > Akebia trifoliata. Next base: position 26,909,205 of record NC_141388.1, on the reverse strand, counting down.
AATCGAAACAAACAGCAATAGAGTTTCTAAAGTCTGAATTTTAAAGGTGGACCACCTCCATTCAAACTTCAGAAGTGTTACCAAACACACACTAAGGTGTTATTTGGTAAACTGAACAAAATAAGTACTGAATAGCATTAAGCATTGAAGCTTATAAGCGTTGAATTTAAGTGTTGAAAAAGTTATTTGTTTAGATGTAGAATCATGTTTGTTACACATTACTGAAATTAGTAAATTATCTTTTTTACCCTTACAATCATATTACACATTATTTGCATGTTTCAAATGCCTATTTCTTATTAAATACAATAAAATATATTATTTCTTATAAAATTAAAATACAATTCATTTTTAAATAATAAGTAATACTCAAATTTTCAATTTATAAATAATAATTTTTATTTCTAAAAGCCCACAAATTCAAATTAAAAACAATAATGCCATACAAGTCACCAAAATTTGAAATCAACATTGAAATAACTTAATTTGTGATGAATAATTTTCATTGGAAATAAAGGATGTGTAATTATAAAAATACCCCACGAATTAATAAGGGCAAGCCACACCATAGCCAAAATTTTGTTGTCTTATATGGATTAAAGTTTTTAGAATGAACCAATTTTTGGTGATGATGATGTATATGATCTAGAGATCATACTAACCAAAAATCAACCCATTCAGAAACTTATAACTACGTCAAAACTAGTTTCCAAAAAAAAAAAAAAATGGACGATTTACGATTCCTAAACTTGTTTTGATGGGGTTAAAGTTTCGGGATGGGCTGATTGTTTATGAAGATGATCTCCTCATTGTAGAGATCATCTTCACCAAAAATAAAAAATCAACTCATTCCAAAAATTTTTAACTCATATAAGACAAAACAATTTGGCCATGGTGTGGGTTTATTAATTTGTGGGGTGTTTATATACTTATCCATGGGATATAAAAGGTAATATCCATTTATGTATAAGGGCATACTTGTCCATGCCCAACAAAATGAAGTGTATACTTGTTCGTCCCTAAAAAAGTGAACTGCTTATCGCTTCAACACTTTTTTTCAGCATCAAAATAATACTGAATTTTTTTCACTTATTTTCAGCAATAAGCATTGAAAATATGGAGTAAACAAACGTGTTATTTTGACAAAAAGTGCCGAATTTTCTTTTTTCAGCAATAAACGCTGAAAAATAACGTAAACAAACACCACCTAAGAGTGAAGCACAGAAGATGACGCTTTAAGTGTACCTAAAGACAGTGTTTGGCTACAAGAATTTAAAAAATGATATTAATTGAAAGTCAGTGTTGTCAGGATAAACTTATCCATGCCGCCAAACTCACCCAATTTAAACTTGAAATGCATTCGAAATAGTCTATGTTATACTATTATAATATCTAGATCTAAATCTCAATCTCATAATTTCTTTCTCAAAAACTTTCTCTATTTGTAGGTTATTCTTACTATAATTATTTATTTATTTATTACATAAATATATTTGATTTATCACCAAATTTTATTAGTTTATTAGGGTATTGTTAGATAGTTGGATGAATAATTAGTGTAAGTAAACTATTGCTATGTGTTTGTTTGAATGTTAACGTACATACTAACATGATGTTTAGATATTTATCTTAAGTATTGATTTTATATTAATTTTTTATAATTAATTAATTTTATTTGAATATTGTGATCCTCATGTCAAAAAATGTTATTTAACAGTTTTTGTATATATAAGGATAATTTGGTCAATTTATCAGAATCCATCAATTATAAGTTATCAAACAAACATCAATTTAAAGGACCTGCAATGTTGGATTTTGTAAACATGAGAATGTATTATTTAAACCCTTCACCTCATGATAAAATTATATTGAGTAGATGTCAATTTAATAATGTAAGTAAAGTTGAATATCGTTAACCCCAATCTAACACTCTTAATGGAAGTCAAAAGATTTTGATTATTCTTATAATGATTGAATATAAGTGAATGTGCGTCCATGTTTTTAACATGAGGCCCTTCAAGTTTTGATGAATATTTGAGATATCCTATCTTTTCAAATTTATGACATAGACTTGGTCTTGGTCTTTGTCTTCTGTCAAAGATTAATGAAAAATCACCAAATAAAATCCTAGATTTTTTTTATAAAAATTTTGAATTTTCTTTTGAAAATTAATCATCTTCAACCTCTTAGATAAGATAATACAGATGATGATAATGAGACAATAATAACGATGACAATGATAATGATAGCAATGCGTTAATGTCATTTTTCATATGTCCATTTTTAATAGAAGATGCTGTCGAAATTTATAAATTTATTTAAATTAAAAATAATTATTTTTATAATTTTTAATATATATAGTGTAATTATATGTTTATTAAGATATTCTAGTCATTTTTCGTGCATTCTGGGTGTATTATCAACATTAAGGGTGTTCTGACATTTTACCAGAATCCTGCAATAAAAAGTTGTCAAATGAACATCAATTTCTAACTTATGTGTTTTCGTAATGAACAAGCTTCTGTTAGATGTAGATTTTTAGGCTCTAGACTTCTGCTTCTTCCAAAAGCTGATTTCTAGTGCTAAAGCTAACTTCTGTAAAGAATAAACCCTTAGTGTTTCAGACTCTTAACTGTCACAAGTTAGGACTTCATGCCCCCAACTTTTTTCAAATTGGCATTTTACCCTTGCACGTTACCACAAGATTGAAATACCCCTCAACCTTGTCAAATTTGTTTTGGGAGTTGTTACCTAGACTTGAAACATAGCATGTAGTTAATGGTACAGACAATTTTACATAAAACTTCTCATTAAAGCTTACTTCATCATTTTTATATGCATCTTCTTTCCCCATGAAACTTCAGTTGTAGGTATTTTACTTTCTCCTCCATTTTTACACATTTAAGCTACTGGTATACTTGTCATCCCTCTATTTTTACTCAATTAACAGTACTGAAGCTTTGTTATTAAGTAACGGAGCTCTATTTTGACATAACTAAACTCCATTTTTACATAACGAAGCTTTTGGTATTGTCTCCAACTTCCATTTGTCTCATATTCCTCATAAAAATAATGTATTAAAAAAAAGTAAATAAGGTTAACAATTTTACTATTCAAAACAACAACTCTACCTTAAACAGACATTACGCTACAGTAAGAATTTTTTTAATATTATTTTATTACTTTACACCATCACTTTTGTTTATTTTCATCGAAATTTAGTATTGCCTATAGTAGTAATAAAAAATGTATAGTTAAGTATCACATTTCCCCATAAAGAATGACACAACGATATACACATGACCCCTTTATAAAGTTTGATATCATTAGATAATATGTTGCTTTAAAAATAAATTATCTACGGTGCAAAGGTAATACACTTCATTACAAGGGTGCTTTCTCATTTTCAATTACATCTTCTTCTACATTTGAATTTTTTTTCTTCTTTGTATATGTGTTTTCAATCTTCTTCCAAAACGTCTTCTCTCTTTGAAATCTTCCTTCTTTTTTGTTATAACAACTCCACTATTTTTTTATTGATACCAAATTGATCTGACGTATCCAAGACACGTTTCACATTTGAAAATATGTGTGACAACTCAATATGGCACGGCGATACACACACACTACGTGAAAATTGGAAAAAACGACAATAAAATTTGTGTGCCTAGGGCCAACGATTCTAAGATAACAAAATTCATGATTTACATCCCGATGAATTTTGTCTCATGTTTCTTAATAAAACTCTTTTTAACAAAGAATTGCAACAAATCATGTAACACCATAAAAAATATTATGTATATTGAGGAATTAAGTCACTTATATTGACCTACTTTCATATTTAGTTTAGAATAAAAATATTAAAATAAATTGTAACATTGTAGATCTAAAATGTGGATATGTTAGAAAGAGAATTTGATAAATGAAATGTACAATTTGGAGAACTTTATCATAATTGTAGACACCCGAATTTGGGCGGGCCCTCGACGCAACATGCCCCCAAAAATCGAAAATTGGAATGGGCCCCGAAGCCCAAACCTACAAAAAATCCAACACATTTCAATTAATAAATGTCCGAGGCCACTCACGTAGCCCATGGACCCGCACACCTCACCACCCTCCTACATCCTTAAATTCAACCCAATACTATTCTACCCAAGCCCAATCACTCTTCTTAAAACTCAAGTCCATCCTCTTCACTATTCAATCCCCTATCTAAGTCCAAAAACCCTACCCAATCTACGACTAAAGCTCAAAGCCCAATCCACTACCCAAATCCAAGCCAACCCATCATCAGCACATCAAACCAATCACCAAGAGATGACACATGTCATCATCTCCTTCCACCTCCCTCATCTAATCAACTCAACCCATAACCCTGCCCTAACCTAACCTATTCCCCAGCCTCTCATCATCAACAACCAACAACTCAACCCAGACCCTATACACCCTAACCTATTCCCCAGGCTTTAACAACCCACATCAGAACCCATATCTCCCACACAGCAAATCATCACTTTTCCGAAAACACTCCCACAAAATCACCTCAACCCATACCTCCCACCATCACCCCCATACGCTTCTCTCTAATCAACCAACCACCATCACCAATCAACCCATCTCTTCATCTCTCCATTTGCCACATGTCATCATCCCTTCAATCCTCTCAAAATCAAACCAATCACTACCCATCCCCCTAAATCAAACACCTTACCTCTTCAACCATCTCAACACTCCTTCTCCAAACAACTCCCTTACACCACCATTCCTCCCATCAACCATCACTCATCTCACCCCACCAAACACTCTACCCAAATGGATTTGGGTAAAATCCAAACCATTTGGGTTAAAACACAACCCATTTCCCTCATTATAAAACTACCCTCATTTTCATCTCAAATTTCACACTCTTTCCCTCTAAAACCCATGCCATTATCCACTATTCTCATCCCTCATCCCATTATACCCTTAAAATACCTCCCCAACCTCTATAAAAACCCCTCCATTCTCCCCTTACAACAACTAATAAAAATTTGACAAAAAAATCCTTAAAAAGATAACTCTCCTTCCTTACTACTCTTAACCTTCAACTCATCTCACTACACTCAACCCTCTCTCATCCCATACTCAAAACTCTACTCTCAATTTCTAAAAAGTCTACAACTCAACTCAATCTTCTACAACCTCAAGCAAGTCCAAGTCATCTCAAAGAAGAACATCAAGAAAATCCTTGAAGATCAAGATTGGGACAAGGTGGGTTTGAAAAAGGACCATCCCCTCTAACCCCCCTCTTCTACTCTCCATTTTCCCACACATTTACACACACCACCATGGGTTAAATCACCAAAGGGCCCCTTCTTCATAAGGGTGCCCTTAATGATTGAAACCAATATTGAAAGGCCCTCACACTTGAGGGCACATATCGAATTTTTCTTCGATTTTATTTTATTTTAAAAAACCGAATCTGAGGTTACCACATTACGTGGATGGAGTAGGGTGCCTAACACCTTCCCTACTCCATAAATGGACCCCCTTACCTTGAATCAAGGTTGGGACACGTGCATTATCCAACGAGAGTCATCAAACATACAAAATGTATGATTTTTTGAAAAATGTGACATTGGGTGACCATTCACACCCTTTTACAAATTTGAATGGTGGCGACTCCAAAACACCCCAAAGTGGAGGGATGTTTTAAATATTGAAAATCCCGTGTCCACAGCTTGGCGACTCCACTGGGGAAGACATACTAGCGGGTCCGACCCTCTTCTTTGATTCGGTTATTCCAAAAAAAAAAAAAGTTTGTTTTCTTTTTGTGTTGTTTCTTTTGGTTTATCTACTAACGCGTTTGCTTTGTTTCTTTTTTTTTATTTCACAAGTCTCACATGGGATGGTTGTAATATTTATTTACATATGCTTTTGTTTTATTTTTATTTTTATTTTGGAACAAAGAATGTAAGGATGGATACGATTCAAAAAAAAAATGCACGCACATACACATGCGATTCACACCCCTATGCATAAGCCACCCCCCTCCTTTTTAAATTTCTAACCCTGGATGCCGGTACTCTCAAACCCCCGAGATCGCTATTTTGGGTGGTTGGGAGGAGAACATCCACCCCATTCACCAACCTAAGATGTGTGCACTTTGGTGTCCATCAAGGTTTGAAGAATGGGTAGCCGAAAAACTACCTACAAACCGCATGCATCGAAGCGTAATTAATAGACAAAGGACACTAAGGCTTACAAAATCAATTCCGTATCCATCCCATGTTCATATGTGATGTAATTTTTTTTAAGCCCACGAATGCAAGTTGTATAGATTTTAGGATTTTTATTTTGTTCTCGTTTATATGTCCCCCTAGGTAAAAGGGGGAAATCTGTTTTTTTTTATGTTATCATGTACATCATCAAAAAAGAAAAAAAAAGTGACATTTTTGTGGCCCAAGTCAAAAAACAGAGGCTATGTGCCTTAAAACTCATAAATTTCGGGCCAAAATGGGATGAGGATGAAAAACAAAGCAAGGTTGGAAGGCCAGAAAAGGTTCTGGTCCGTGCTTGAAGCACGGACTCAAGAAATATTGTTAAGTCCGTGCTTAGAAAATGGACTGGGCAAATTTTCTTAGGTCCGTGCATGAAGCATGGACCAGTGCAAAAAAAAAAAAAAAAAAATTTTGATGTTCTAGTCCGTATTTGAAGCACGGACCAGCCAAAAAGTGTTAGGTCCGTACTTGAAAAACGGACCCAAAAAAAAAAAAAAATTTTTTTTTTGCTCATTTTGTTTCTTATGTCAGCCCTAACAACTTTTCTTCTTTGATTTTTTATTTATTTTGAGTTTTAAAGCTTGAAAATGATCAAATGATTCACTTTATTATAAAACTCAGGGCCTACTACTCATAATCGATCCCGCTCCAAACCTCAGGGCCTACTACTCATAATCGATCCCGCTCCAAACCTCAGGGCCTACTACTCATAATCGATCCCGCTCCAAACGGATTTTGCCCAACGTGGCTCACTATCGATCTCGGTCATAATCAAACCCGTCCTTCATTAGGTATCCATATCAAACTGGGTCCACGACCCAGATCCATTCCAAACTGGGTCCACGACCCAGATCCATGTCCAACTGGGTTCCCAACCCAGATCCATTCCAAACTGGGTCCACGACCCAGATCCGTTTTCAACTGGGTCCCCACCCAGATCCATTTCCAACTGGGTCCCCGACCCAGATCCATGTCCAACTGGGTTACCAACCCAGATCCATTCCAAACTGGGTCCACGACCCAGATCCGTTTTCAACTGGTCCCCACCCAGATCCATTTCCAACTGGGTCCCCGACCCAGATCCATGTCCAACTGGGTTCCCAACCCAGATCCATTCCAAACTGGGTCCACGACCCAGATCCGTTTTCAACTAGGTCCCAACCCAGATCCATTTCCAACTGGGTTCACGACCCAGATCCATTTCCAACTGGGTCCCCGACCCAGATCCATGTCCAACTGGGTCCACGACCCAGATCCAACCAAACTGGGTCCCCGACCCAGATCCATGTCAACTGGGTCCACGACCCAGATCCAATCAAACTGGGTCCACGACCCAGATCCAATCAAACTGGGTTCACGACCTAGATCCATTTCAACTAGTTCCGACCCAGATCCATTTCAACCAGTTCTATGACCCATATCGAATTAACAAAGATAACAACCGATCAATCAATTCAAATACATGCAACTTTCTCAACAACAAAAAATTTTTTTTTCGGAAAGTACCTATTGCAGTCCTTGATCAAAGTCGGTGCCTAGAAAGATCTTACCCTGTTGATACGAGGGGGATAGACTACGTCTATTCAGGGAACAAGGTGATTTAAGAGTGTCATTGTGCGCCGCATCTTCTTTGGAGATCTGCCTGGCCGATGATGATTTCAGAGAACTGAATTGGGGGCTGCCAAAAACATGGGTTATTCTAACTCAATTTATCTCGAAAATTACCTTTTTCAAAATACTTTCCCGACTTCGTGTCGATGCCAGCTCCGTGCTGATGAAATTACCTTTTTCAAAATGTTTTACCGACTCCGCGTCGATACCAGCTCCGTGCTGATGTAATTTCTTTTCAAAATATTTTACCGACTCCGCGTCGATGCCAGCTCCGTTCTGATGCAACTTCTTTTCAAAATACCCTACCGACTCCGTGTCGATGCCAGCTCCGTGCTGATGAAATTACCTTTTTCAAAACGTTTTACCGATTCCGCGTCGATGCCAGCTCTGTGCTGATGTAATTTCTTTTCAAAATGTTTTACCGACTCCGCGTCGATGCCAGCTCCGTGCTGATGCAACTTCTTTTCAAAATACCTTACCGACCCCGTGTCGATGCCAGCTCCGTGCTGATATAATTTCTTTTCAAACCGTTGTACCGACTCCGTGTCGATGCCAACTCCGTGCTGATGTAATTTCTTTTCAAACCGTTTTACCGACCCCGTGTCGATGCCAGCTTCGTGCTGATGTAATTATTTTCTCTCAAAAACAATCTAGCTCCGCGCTGACGAACCATGTTTTCAAGCTCACCTAGCTAAATTTCCCTTTTTGAGTACCATCCCATAATAATTACGGACCTAATAAAACATCATGCATTTTCCTTTTTTGTAAGTAAGATAATAACACCTGGTCTTCTGTATCCACAGGTGGCCAAACGAAAAAAGTACAAACTTCCTGAGAAGCCTCCATACTTTCTCCGATCATCTTCACCAACTATGAGTAACTCAGATGAACCACAGCCCGCTACAAATGAACTGGTCGAAGCCAATGCGATGATAGCAAAGTTAATAGAAACAACGAAAAGACAAGAACAAATGCTAATGGCCGTTTTGAGTGGTACCAACTTTTTACAAGCCGCCCAGCACCAGGCATCCGGGTCGAACCCCGAGCTACCCGAGCAACCTTGACCAGATCAACAAACCACCCCACCTCCTACTGTGCAAATCTATCAGGGTCCCCCGCTCTATGTACCACAGAATCAATCGCCTCCAGTGGTAATCCCAAATGATGAGTGCGACTTTAGGGCTCCCGAAGCTAAGAGTGCTACCGACGACAAAATGGCCCGACAGATTGAATCTCTCCAGGAGGAAATGCGGCGGATGAAAGGCACAAATACTCTTGGAGGAACAAGATTCAGGGACCTATGCTTCTATCCCAACGCACAACTGCCGGCTAAGTTTAAATGCCCGGAATTCGAGAAATATAATGGCGTTGGGTGTCCTCTCTCGCATCTCAAATTGTATTGTGGGTCAATGTGCCAATATGGCGAAGATGACAGATTGCTGATACAACTGTTCCAAAGAAGCCTAACAGGACCGGCCCTCAAATGGTTCTCAGGATTGGACCATACCCTCATCAAGGGTTGGTAGGACTTAGCTGAAATGTTCTGGCACAATTATCGGTTCAATACAGACGTGGGTCTGAATCGCAATGATATGGCTAAGATGACGAGGAAGCACAAAGAAACAGTGAAAGAGTATGCCCAGAGATGGCGAGAATCCGCCTTACAAGTGCGGCCTACGATGATTGAACAGGAGATGAACACTACGTTTATCTCGACACTGGGGCATGCCTTTTACACTCATTTGGTTGGACACACTACAGGCACCTTCTCAAACTTAGTTCAAGTAGCAGACCGGGTCAAGGACGGGATCCGAACTAGTCTAATATTTGACTTTACAGCTTTGAGTGCAACAGCGGGGACATCAGCACAGAAGAAATCAGTGCCTTTTGTCAAGAAGAAAAAGGAAACTCAAGTTAATAATGTACAATCCAGTCAACGTCTCATTATTCAGGCACCAGCTCAAAGGCCACAGGCACCCCAGGCCCCTTGGGCGCCAGTACCTTTAGCTGCTTGGGCTCCAGCGCCGCAAAATCCCTTCCGAACAGTTCCTCCACAAATGCAGCAGGCACCACTATATGGACAGAACCAGCAGGCACCACTATATGGGCAAAATCAACAAGCAAGACCGAACAGGGTTAATAGAGTGTTTACCAGGCTACCCATGACATTATCTGAGTTACTGCCAATCTTGCTCAAGGGTGAGTATCTTGTCAAACGTCCACCAAATCCTGAAGCTGCCAAAGGGCCAGGGTACAATCCCAATTTGTTTTGTGAATTTCATATGGGTGCACCTAGACACTCCACAGACCAATGCTGGCAGCTCAAACATCAGGTGCAGAATCTAATTGATAGGAAGGCTCTTATCCTGGATGGACCTCCCAACCCACCCCAACAACAGAACATCAATCAAAACCCCCTACCTACTCATAATGGGGAGGGGAGTGAGCACAGGGTAAATGTCATCTACGAAGAATTTGACTTTAATCCTTCAGATCTAATAGCACCCGTCGGAACGAAAATCAGGGTCCACTTAACCCAAAAATCAAAGATGTCAGCAATTAACACAGTTAACCACTATGCAACAAATCCATCACAAAATTCACAGCTACCTCTTAGAATGGCCAACCTCACCATCCATCCCCCTCATCAAGATACTACCACTCGACCACCTTTAGTCATACCTTACGGATCACCCCATCATCAAAATACGACCCGGCCTCCCCTTGTCATACCCTACACACCACCATGCCCACAAGGATCAACCCGATCTCCCCTCCATATACCATACACTTCATCTCCACGTCCACCACTCGTCATCCCATACACTCCATCCAAATCACCACCACCTCCTCTCATTCTCAATATGAAACCCGATCCACCCCCCATGACCATACACTCACCTAAACCATTCCTCTATAACTCTATCAAGGTAATTTCCTAGAGTTATGAGACTACCATCACCACAACCGTCGGGGTCAAAACAATGAAGAAAGCAATGGTGGCTGATATCGGCCGTATAACCAGGACGGGAAAGTGTCAGAAATTGTCAAAAAATGGGGTAAAAATCAGGGAAGAAAGCAAAGAGACTGCAGAAGAGATTACCGACGAAGAAAAAAGAAAAGAAAAGGAAAAAAACAAGCTGTATAAGGATGAGAAGATGGAAGAAAAGGTGAAAGTGACAGACAAAGAAGCCACAGATTTTATTAAGCTCATCCTCAAGAGAGAGCATAACATAGTAGATAGATTGAACAAGCAGCCAGACCAAGTCAGCATCCTAGGACTAATGCAAAAATCGGAAGAGCACCAAAAGGCATTGTTAAAAGTCCTAGGGGGATCACATGTACCTTCGACCACGACACCAGCGCAGTTAGAGCAAACAATTGGCCAAATCATGGCCCCCAATCCTATTATTTTCACAGAAAATGAGTTTACACCTGAAGGAACGGGGCACGTCGAGCCACTAAACATTATGGTCATATGCAAGGGCATGATGGTTGCTAGGGTGCTGATTGACAACGGCTCAGCGCTTAATGTTTGTCCACTTGAGACCTTTCGAAAGCTAAACGCCGATTGGTCGTATGTGAAACCCAACAACAAGGTTGTTCGAGGATTCGATAGTTCGAGAAAGGACTCGCTGGGCGAAATAAACCTACCAATCACAATAGGACCTTGCACCTTTGAAGTGACGTTTGAAGTCATGGAAATACCAACGACCTTCAACTTGTTACTGGGCAGGCCTTGGATCCATACTGCCAGGGCTGTGCCTTCCTCATTGCACCAAAGAGTCAAATTTATCATGGGACAAAGGATGATATCAGTATTGGCAGAGAACCTTATTCCAGTTGGGAGAGCCCCAGACGTGCCATTCATTGATATAGAGATGACGAAGGACAAGACACTCTACCATTCGTACCAATTCGCTGTTGTTAATCACATCGAGAAGAGGAAGGAGAAGGTAAAGGCAAAGCTATCGAGAGCAAACCTTATGATTGGTCGGATTATGAAAAGGGGAGGCTAATGACCCAAGCGAGGGTTGGGACTAGGAGGAAGAGGAAGAGCTACACCGGTCGAAGCAGTGAAGCATACTCCTTATTTTGGTCTAGGCTTTAGACCTACGAAAAGGGATATTGCAGAAATGAATGATAAGAAGAAAGAGCTTCGACTAGCAAGAAAGCAAAATCGTGAGCCGAACATCTGGAATCTGGGTCGAGTCCCTCATATCAGTGTTAACTTCCCGAAATCCCATATCAGACCTGATGGTTTATCAGAACCACCACTGGCAAAAAGGCCAAAAAAGGTAAATATCGCACCACTGCACAAAGACCCAATCTTCGAGTCCCAATCATCCTTCGTAGAAGGCATTGACATTTTGTTCAATGGGGATTCCGAGGAAAGTCTATCGGAGACCGCACCAAAACCCATCAAAGTGGAAATCACTACTGGGCATGGGAACAAATCACCCTTTCCAAAGGGCATTGACTGGGCATCAGTCGTCATCCCACCAAGTTTGGGAGAGACTGTGCCCCAACCTGACAACAACAACAATCAATCGGAGATCATGGTTATCTCCGAACCACCAACCAAATCACCCAACACATCACTTTCACATCTCATCCACCCCCTCAGAGAAGGGGAAACACTGTACAACTGGAAAGAATTCCCATTGACACTTGAGGCTGTCGAGGCCTCAAAAAAAAAACACCGTTAGGCAACATCAGTTTGCCTGAGGATTATAACGAGCCCTCGTCCTCGGGTAAAGACTGTTTTGAGGGCTCCCTATCTTTACTAATGCATGACTGCTCTTTTTATTTCAGATGTCCGGAAAATAGCATTCAAAAATAAAAAAAATCAAAAATTCTTCAAAAACCAAAAAAATCAAAAAGTCTACAAAAAACAAAAAAATCAAAAAACTTTCAAAATCTCAAAAAAATAGATATATTCCAAAAATCAAAAAAAGAGTTTTCACAGAATTTAAGGGATTTGTCTCAATCGAATGGACCCTTGGACATAACAGAATATGAAAATGATGAGTATGACTTCGATCTCGAACTCGACTTCGATCTCATGGGAATTGAAGAAGAGTCTGAGGACGAAGTGGAATACCCTCCTAAAGAAATCAAAGACTTGTTAGAACGACATGAAAAAGGTGTTCAGCCAAACATTGAGGATACAGACTCAGTTAATCTCGGCACTGAAGATGACCCACATGTTGTAAAAATCGGAGCCTTGTTAACCCCTCAGCAGAAAGAAGAAATGATTGAACTATTGCGTAACTATCAAGACATCTTCGTCTGGTCTACAAAGATATGCCCGGTTTGGACACGGATCTTGTTGTTCATAAGTTGCCGATCGCACCTGGGAGCAAGCTGATCAAGCAAAAGTTAAGAAGACTTAAGCCAGAATGGACACTCAAAGTCAAAGATGAAGTGATGAAACAATTTCAAGCAGGATTTCTCGCAGTCTCTACGTACCCCGAATGGCTAGCCAATGTCGTTCCGGTACCAAAGAAGGACGGGAAAGTACGAATGTGTGTCGACTATCGGGATTTGAACAAAGCCAGTCCTAAGGACGATTTTCCATTACCTCACATCGATACTCTAGTCGATAGCACAGCGGGGCATGGTATGTTTTCATTCATGGATGGTTTCTCCGGGTACAATCAGATAAAAATGGCAGAAGAAGACCAAGAGAAAATAGCATTCATTACACCCTGGGGCACGTTTCATTACAAAGTCATGCCATTCGGGCTTAAAAATGCAGGGGCAACCTATCAACGTGCAATGACGGCTTTATTCCATGATATGATCCACAAGGAAATGGAAGTCTACGTAGATGATATGATCGCTAAATCAGGCATAGAAGAAGATCATCTGGTAAACCTCAAAAAATTGTTCGACAGGCTAAGGAAATATAGCTTAAGGCTCAATCCAGCAAAATGTGTATTCGGGGCAACATCAGGCAAGTTATTGGGCTTCATTGTCAGTAGAAGAGGCATTGAGATAGATCCAGCAAAGACCAAGTACATTCTTGAAACGAAAGCACCGATATCAGAAAAGGATGTCCGAGCATTTCTGGGTAGAATACAATATATCAACAGATTCATCGCGCAACTCACACCTATTTGCGAACCAGTATTTAAGCTACTCAGGAAAGATATGCCGAAAGCATGGAACGAAGACTGTCAAGAAACCTTCGACAAGATAAAAAAATATTTGCTCAATCCACCAGTCTTGGTTCCTCCTACGCCAGGGCGACCCTTATTGATGTATATCTCAATGCAAGAAACGTCTATGGGCTGTGTACTGGGGCAACACGATGAGTCAGGTAGAAAAGAGCAAGCCATTTACTATCTCAGCAAGAAATTTACTTATTATGAAGCGAATTATTCGGCACTCGAGAAGACTTGCTGCGCATTGGTCTGGGCATCTCAACGACTACGCCATTATCTCCTCAGTTACTCGACTATGCTCATTGCTCGGATGGATCCTCTCAAGTACCTCTTCGAGAAACCAGCATTGACGGGTCGTATTGCGAAATGGCAATTACTATTATCTGAGTTTGACATCACCTATGTCACTCAAAAGGCCATCAAGGGGCAGGCCATTGACGACCATTTAGCGGAGCATCCATTGCCTGATTATGAACCATTGAAGACAAACTTTCTTGACGAAGCCATATTGCTCATTGAGATTGAAGACGATGATGAAGAACCGGGCTGGAAAATGTACTTTGACGGGGTAGCAAATCAGAAGGGAAACGGAATAGAGGCAGTCTTGATCAAATCAGATGGGTCCCACGTGCCAATTGCAATCAGACTAAAGTTCCAATGTTCTAACAACGAGGCTGAATACGAAGCGTGCATAGCAGGGTTGAAAGCGGCACTGGATCTCGAGGTAGATGAGATCGATGTTTTCGGAGATTCAAGCCTAGTAGTCTATCAGACGACTGGAGAATGGAAGACTCGAGAGCAGAGATTGATCCCTTACCATGAGTATCTAGAGGAACTAAGATCATGCTTCGATAGAATCTCATTCACTTATATGCCGAGAGCTAAGAATCAATTTGCTGATGCACTAACAACGCTCGCTTCTATGATCAATATCTCAGAGGACTTAGTCATTGATCCTATTGAGATCGGACTTCAAGATGAGCCAGCTTACTGCCTACCCGTCGAAGTAGAAGAATCTGAAGAAAAGCCTTGGTATTCAGACATCAAAGCCTATCTCGAATATCAAACTCTCCCATCAGACGCAACGTCTAATGATCGAAGGACTATTCAGAAGTTGGCAGGCCAATTCTTCCTGAGCAATGGCATTCTGTACAAGAAATCACACCATGAAGTCCTACTCCGATGTGTGGCAGAAATAGAAGCAAAACGACTTATCGAAACCGTACATGGTGGAATCTGCGGACCCCACATGAATGGTCACATGCTTGCTAAAAAGATCATGAGAATGGGATATTACTGGACAACAATGGAAAGTGATTGTTATCAACACGTCCGTAAATGCCATCTCTACCAGATCTATGCCACTAAGATCAACGCGCCACCATCAGAATTGCACAACATGACTACTCCCTAGTCCTTCTCACTCTGGGGCATGGACGTTATTGGACAGATTTCGCCAAAAGCTTCAAATGGGCACCGCTTCATCCTAGTCGCTATCGATTACTTTACAAAATGGGCAGAAGCAGCTTCTTATGCAAATGTCACAAAGAGCACTGTTCTGAAGTTTGTCAAGAACAACATCATCTACCGTTACGGACTTCCCAGCGGATTACTAATCGACAACGCCAAGAATTTCAAGAATAGAGACATGATCAAGATGTGCGAAGACTTCCAGATCACTCATCACAACTCTGTACCTTACAGGCCCAAAATGAACGGAGCAGTTGAGGCTGCCAACAAAAACATCAAATAATCATCGAGAAAATGGCAGTCACTTATAAGGATTGGCACGACATGTTGCCTTTCGCCCTTCATGCTTCTGGACTTCATTTCGAACATCAACTGGGGCAACTTCGTATTCATTGATATATGGGATGGAAGCAGTCTTACCTGTCGAGGTCGAGATTCCCTCCCTCCGGATCTTAAAAGAAGCAGAGTTGGATGAAACAGAATGGGTTCAAGCTCGGTTTGATCAACTAAATCTTATTGAAGAGAAGCGCCTTGCAGCCATTTGCCACGGACAGATCTATCAGAAACGAATAGCTCGAGCCTACAACAAGAAAGTCAAACCCCGAAATTTCTCACCAGGAGACCTTGTCTTGAAAAAGATTTTACCGATACAAGAAGATGCTAGGGAAAAATTCAGACCAAACTACGAGGGACCATTCATTGTGCAAAAGGTGATGATAGGAGGAGCTATGATCCTTACAGAGATGGACGGACAAGTTTTTCCTCAATCAATCAATGCTGACACTGTCAAAAAATATTACGCCTAAAGATCTGACCCTGAGATGACGAAAGGCCATCTTTGCTATCCTAAACAAATTATCTAACCCTAGTCAACCCCTTTGAGCCATCACGTTCATTTCTTTACCTAAGAACTGGGGCAAGTCAACGTTAAAAAAAAAAAACACAAAAACAAAAAAAAAAAACAAAAAAAAACAAAAAAAGAGAGAAACAAAAGAAAGAAAATCGGAAAGTCAAAGCATCGCTATACTCCTGGCCAGCATGAGGATAAACTGTGAACGGCTAAAATACCAAAAAAAAAAATTCAAAAATTCAAAAACTCGGACACTTAATCTGAGCTCGACCCAAATCTCCAACCTAAACAAGTTCGAGAGACGCTGGGAGGAGACATAGATCACCTTTTCGAAACAAAAATAGACGAGCCCCATGTCTAGCCCACTTCAGACAAACTTAGACCTTAACCTTTTTTGTATCTTTCCACTACACACAGCCTTAGCCAACCCTTCGTCCTATCAAAAGTCCTTCCGGATCAGGGAATGTTCTGAGGCATCATGATGACGGTGGTAGCACCAATGATCTGGTAACTTGATCTGGTCCTCAAGTCTTATTAGTCGTTGGAAGACGCGAGAGGGGAGTCCAGGTCGGATATTCGAAAAAAAAAGAGTACTCGAAGTGTAGAGTAGTCGATCTCGCGGCTTAACTTGAGTTGCCGAGCCACAAATAGTCGTCAGCACACTCGAGAGGGGAATCTAGATCTGTTACTCAAGAAAGAGTGCCACTACAAAAGTAAAGTCGTCGATCTCGCAGCTCAACTTGAGTCACCAAACCACAAAGACATAGAGGCTCCAAACAAGATTTGTAATGTAAAAATCCAAAAAATACAAGCATAGTCTGAAAGGGCATAGTGAAAACCTGAAAGGGCGCTATGAGTAAAAAATCAGACTATGGCAAGATCAAAGCCACCGACACGATGAAAACCCAAAAAGGCATCGAAGCGCAAAAATGTGGAAACCGGGTCTGGTGAAAATCGTAACTGGCACCAGGGGCAATAAGGGGACAAACAAAAAAAAACAAAAAAAAAAAAAAAAACAAAATAAAATATAAAAATTAAAAAAAAAATAAAAATAAAAAGAAAAAGAAGAACTCCTGGCCCGCACGAGTATAAACTGTGAACGGTAAAAATTTCCCAAAATCCTAAGTCCCATTGCTCAATCGATATTCACCCAGTACTGGGGCATTGGGGATGACTCTAAAACGAGCCCGAGAACTGCTGACATCTATATCCTCAGTAGTTGGCAAAAGCACAAATATCATCGAAGATAACAAAAGTCCTTCAAAAATCTTCATGTGTTGGATCTACAATATCTATTCGACAAAGACAAATCACCAAAAATTTAAATGCTTTCAAAACTACTATTTTGGCCGATGATGAAAAATCTAGGACTTATTCAAATATCATGTTTTCAAAGCAATAGATACACCTGAGGCCAAGTAAGTAAAAAACCTATTTTCCTTCCATTTCGAAAAGTTTCACATTACATTTTGTAAACACAAACACAAAAAAAACAACAAAAAAAAACATAAAAAATGGTGCCAATCACACATCTCGCCGAGAAATGAAGAAGGAATCGAGTTTCTCTTCTAAGGCGCGAATGCGGGCAGCTTGCCCCATCATTACCACCTCAGCGTCCGAAGCATCACGGCTCACCAGGTAGGATGCAAAGGCATCAAAACAGGGACCCTGGGCAAGCCTCTCCCGGAGATCATCAATCTCTGCCCTCAGAATAGAAGACTCTTCATTCTTCAAAGACTCGAGTCAAGCTATCTGGTTCTTCAGATCATTCTCAGAACGTAGCCAAATCTTCTCAATCCGCTTATGAGACACCTTCATCTCCACCAGTCGATCACGGTGGTTAAAAGAACGAGAACCAGAAGATGTCCCTTGAACCAAAGGCGTGGCATAAGTTCTCTCAGCAATCTGTTGTTGCATCAAAAGTTGATAGTTCGGGAAAGAATAACCAGGGAACACAGGACGGTCAAGAGTCATCACATTCCTCCAAGCTTTCTCTAACCGATCACGCAATCTCCATGAGGGCGAAGAAGGAGAAAAAGACCCAACTAATTCACTGAAATCTCCATGAGTCACTATGCCCTGTTCTTCGCCAAATTGCCGCAACACACGAAGAGGGATGTAGTGAGTAGCCCCAGTCAATCCTACCAGTATGGCAAAACAACTTTGGTGAAAGGAAATGACTGGTGGAGTCGAAGGTTGGAAGGTGCCTAACCAACGTATCTCTTCATCCGATATGCCTTACAAGCCCTCAAACCAACCCAACTTGCCACCAGAATGGGCAGGAGGTTTCCTTTTGTTCATCAAAATCACTAAATCAGCATGGACGTTGAAAGGACGACTGATGGGTGTAGTAAAAGCCA
Source organism: Akebia trifoliata (assembly GCF_017979445.1). Classification (NCBI taxonomy): domain Eukaryota; kingdom Viridiplantae; phylum Streptophyta; class Magnoliopsida; order Ranunculales; family Lardizabalaceae; genus Akebia; species Akebia trifoliata. The sequence continues at coordinate 26,890,481 of NC_141388.1, read as the reverse complement.
AATGATCGAAGAACCAAAGCTGCACAAAAAGGGAAGTCAACTCTAATCACAATGCTTCAAAAATCTAAAGGCTTCAATCATGATGTTTACAAACTTGAAAAAAAAAAAATTACCTGCAACAATGGAGCACACCCATGATACACTCGCTCTCTCTCGCTCGAACAAGCCGTGAGAGACAAATAGGTTTCCCCTAGAAGCATAGGAGCCAATCTAAAGCCTTGTCGAACTTGGTCAAGTACGCTTATCAAAGCTAGATTCACATACTCATTGTTTCGAGGAAACAAGAGTTGGTTCATTACCACCAATGTCAAAACATCAAATCGAGATGGAGAATTCATGTCCCCAAGCCATCGAAGCAAAAATTCTTTAGAAACCTTGAGGAGATTTGAGTTCCCATCCACCCGTTCTAATTGTTGCTTTGCGACCCCAAAGAATCCCGACGCTTCTTTCCTATAACTTTCACGCAATGGTGGCACGACCACCCGAGGCGATTGGCAAAGGCCAAGCATGCGTTCAAACTCTTCAATCGTAGGAGTCATTTCTTTGTCTCCAAAACGAAACAAATTGAGCTCCGGGACCCAAAATCCCATAAGAGCCTCTATCAAGTCCCACATGATAGTGACCTTCGACAAAGAGAGAGTGAACCCAAGCTTGTTGGAATCCCACCTAATTCTCTCTTCATGGGTCATATAACTAAGCCATTGATGTAAAAATGGGTCTACAACGGCGTACCTTTTGAGATTGGGAAGGTTGAAGTTACCTTCAAGAGCAGGAGATGAGCTTTCAACCGTAATGTCAAAGTTGGTGGAATCCTCCAAAACATGAGTGGGCTCCATTGATGCCCTAGTGGGTGTGAAATAACCAAAATCGTGAAAGAGAATGACCAAATGAAGGTCTGTGAATTAAAAGGCAAAATAAAAGGTTCTGGTCCGTACATGGAGTACGGACTGAGTAAATTCACTTGAGTCCGTGCTTCATGCACGGACCGAAAAAAATTCAAACAGTCCGTACATGAAGCACGGACCGTCCAAAATTAGCGCAGTCCGTGCTTCATGCACGGACCAGTACATCCAAGATGTTGAATTGATGCATGAATTGATACATAAAGGGGCCCATAAACCCTAGTCATTTGATGTTACCACTTCCCAGCCTCGGTTGCTCAACAACGGTTCTAATCACCATTTCACAAAAGGATCCAAAATGAAATAAACAATGTCATATATATAATCAAAATGAGTTATACAATGTACACAAAATACAAAAAGATATATACATGTATATTCATAAATACATCCTAAGATCTATCATCATCTGATCCAGGAGCATCTCGAGCAGTAGAATCAACACCAGAAAGATCTACGTCCCTCAGACCGGAGGAGACAGAGCTGGTACCCGAAGAGGCAGGCAGATCGTGCATCCCTAAGCCCATATCAGAAGAATCTACAGTAAAAACTGGGGGTCGGGTAGAAGGTCCGGCGCCATCCGAAGCCTGAAAAGATAAACAGATACACTCAAATGACAGGCAAATATGCAAGCAGGCTAATGAAAGAAGATAACTGGAATAAAATGTACCTGAGTGGGAGGAGGTGGATGAGCAGATGTACTGGCCCCATCATGGCGTCGATGATAGTCCTGAAACATCACAAGAAAACAAAGCAATCAGCCTACAGTGATAGAAATACTGAATTGAAAAAGGTAAAGGAAAAGAAGGGCATACCATCTCAGCCTGTGAACGAGACTCTCTCATGGCCAGCCTCATCTCTAACTCATGGATGCGCTCGGCCTGGGCTGCCACCTCCGCCTGAGCGGCTCTCCACCGAGCCTCCATCTCAGCACAACGGGCCGTCTGGGCCTCGATCACACTGTACCCCTCTCGGAGGCGACGTAGATCATCAATCTGAGAAAAAAGTAGAAGATTAAACTTCGACAGATATAGAGAATCAGAAGACAAGAAAAAAAAGAAAAGTCAAGACTCACAGTATCATCATGCTCCCGTATGAAGACTCCACCGATCTCAGTAATCCCAGCACGCATGGGCATAGCAGGCATCAGGCAACCAATGTAGGCGGTCCTGAACCAACTGATATAATCACCCTCCACCAGAAGCCCTTGCGCTGGTACCCCACCGACCTGGGCCAAGTACTCCTCAGCCGATAGATCCATAGAAGAAGGCGTCACCGGAGCTGCTGGGATACTGAGAGATCGATCATGCTGAAAGAATAGCCGCTCTCCAAAGTAGTACACATAGAAGAGACGGCCGATGAAACAAGGATACGGCTCTCGTCGCATGTCTCGATCGAAGGCTGCCCACACCTCTCGGCGCTCCTGGACCGATTGAGGAAGGTCCGGAAAGGTGACTAAAAATATCTGCACAACAAAGAGAAGGGAAACAATGAGATTCTAACATATTGGAAAGAAGCTCTAGGCTACAAACCAAAAGAAGTTACTCACCTCATGAAGTCTACACCTGTCAAAGTGAGCCCGAGCGCTACGGGCATTGCTCTTGATAGTGCGCCCGTCTCGTGTCACCCAGAAAGCACCGAGAGGATAGCCCTCATCTGGATGGAGCATCTCGGGAAGGTAGTAGGGAAAGTGTACATGTACAAAAAGCTGGAAGAAAAGGAAGCAACAAGATCAGACCGATAGATCATAAGAAGTGAGAAGCCAAAAGTTCAAGGATTGAGAAGCAAAATACCTCGATGAAGGGCCAGAAGAACCTGGCAGAGATACCGCCACCTCGTGGGGAAGTGATACCCTCCACGATACGATCTAGGCCACCAAGGATGGTGCCATAAATCAGACTCCCCCAGTCATAGGTAGCTACTCGACGGATGTCTCGAAGAAAAGGAAGAAACCATGTCATCACTGTGGAGTCATCCTCCAAGAAAACGCAGCTCCCCAACAAAAGTAGAAAACTGAGACGGAAGACTGCTGCAAAATCGGCATCTCCTCGCCTCACGGTCCGACCCCGCTGGCCTAGGGTCGACCACAAAAATCGCATGCCTAGCCTATGCAGCTTACCGACCTAGGCAGCTGGAATATAAGGAGCCCCAATCAACTCGGTGACCTCGTCTAACGGTAGCATATGAGGAAAAATGGCCTCTCCCTCCATAGAGATCCCGGTGATGGTCACAAAATCTGATGGCCTGATGCCAATCTCTGTCTCTGGCATATGAAATGTGTGCGTGGCCGGAAACCATCTCTCCATCATCGCCACAAAAATCGGCCTCTCCGATCGGAAATATGGGATCCTCAAGAATGCTCCAAAACCGGCCCGAGTAAACTGGCCTCTAAGATCCTCGGTAAATAGGGCGAACTCTAGCACAAAAGTCCTCCAACTGCCCCGATAGCTGCTAGATGGGTAAGGGGTCGACACATCCATCCGCACGTACATTGAAACGTGCCTACTCAACCTTGTAAGAAGGGGAGTGTCCGCCACACCCTCCCTAGCCTCTGCAGGAATCGAAGTACGAGCTCCCTCTACCCCTCGATCTTGACTACCACTACCACCTCGACCACCACTACCACTGCCACCGCTACCACCCTCACCACTACCATCGCCTCGACCACCACTACTGCCGCCGCCATCACCACGACTACCACGACTACCACGACTGGCCGCCTCTCCCGTCCTGCTCCTCCCAGGCACTCGTCAAACCGCAGCACGACGTCGCGAAACACCAATATCCGCCTCGCTCCAAGAGGATGAACCATTCGATGAAGACTGAGTCGCCTCCTCTGTAGGTGGTACCCTCACTGTCTCCTGCTCATATCGAGTCCTCGCAGCTAGTCTATCTCCAGGCTCGCCAATCAATGCAGCCCTACTCCTTCTAGTACGCGCCATCTACATGAAAAATCCACTACCCAATAAAAACCTATCCAAACCAAAAGCGCTAACAGTGATCAAACCCATTAACCTAAATCAAACCAACTGTGAAAAAACCCCAGCCCAAGTTGAACCTACCAAGACCAAAGCTCTGACCTTGTTCGAACCTACAAAACTAACCTAAGACAAACCAACCCCATGATCCAAAACCTTGACCTAGCCAAAAGGACCTTTTCAAGACATCCCCACCAATCAAAACTACATCATCATTACCTCGAATACCCCACATAAACCAAGGTTCATGACAAAAGCACTCAAATCACTCTATTCGATTGCTTAACCATTGTCCCAACCATTTCCCAAAGCCCACACCTACATCTAAGGAACCTACTCTAAGGTCCAAAGCAAATCCAACGGGTTCTAAAATAGCGTATTTGAATGGCAAAAGCATGCAAAAATAAATAATAATAATAATAATAAAAAATCGCCATAATCATGCCGTGAACATTTCACATTTGAAAGCACAAGCAATGAAGACATCCAAAAGAGCATGAAAAACGAAATAAAATCACAATGCACACATAACAGGAGTTCATGATCGCATGTGAGCAAACAAGGTGAAAGAAATATCGGAGATAAGCATACAACCAGGTTTTCATGCTATAAAAATCTCGAAGAAGACGAACATGGGTTCATGATCGCATGTGACAAATCTAAGACCTTACACGAGCTCCGCGCCACGAGGTCAAAGAAATCAACAGGCACCCTGTCAGACCCCGTGCTTGGGTAGCTACTTCTTGTCATCAAATCTATCAATCGGTGTTTTCAAAAACTTGTCTGAGCAAGATTCTCGAACCCGCACAAATCAGGGTTTCGTCTATTATTTGCAGTTCTTTGCACGCAATTCCTACAAAGAGGGGCAGCTGTAGACACCCGAATTTGGGCGGGCCCTCGAGCAACATGCCCCCAAAAATCAAAAATTGGAATGGGCCCCGAAGCCCAAACCTACAAAAAATCCAACACATTTCAATTAATAAATGTCCGAGGCCACTCACGTAGCCCATGGACCCGCACACCTCACCACCCTCCTACATCCTTAAATTCAACCCAATACTATTCTACCCAAGCCCAATCACTCTTCTTAAAACCCAAGTCCATCCTCATCACTATTCAATCCCCTATCTAAGCCCAAAACCCTACCCAATCTACTACTAAAGCTCAAAGCCCAATCCACTACCCAAATCCAATCCAACCCATCATCATCACATCAAACCAATCACCAAGAGATGACACATGTCATCATCTCCTTCCACCTCCCTCATCTAATCAACTCAACCCATAACCCTGCCCTAACCTAACTTATTCCCCATCCTTTCATCATCAACAACCAACAACTCAACCTATACCCTATACACCCTATTTTTGCATTCGCCTGATTAATCAACTCGTGAACCCGATTGCAACAATTCCCAATGATGGAAGTTTATTCCATTGCTTTATTTTGTTATCAGATGTGTTTCAAAAATCTAGATGAGGTATCTCGAACTGATAAAACTGTAGAAACCACGCTACGCTAGGAAAATACGACCCCAGAAACATAGAATCATCATCTTGCAGACAAAAAGAAGTTTTACGATAAAAATCACTAAAAAATTATCAAATTATCAAAATACCCCTAACCTTAAGACATCCCTAGAGCCTACGTTACGCTTAGGAAAACACATTCAAATACATAAAACAACAAATCGAAACTAAATAAATCATTTCGCCAATTTTCATAGAATTCGACAAAATTACGAAAATGTCCTTTATAAAGTTCACGAGCATTCCACATAAAAAATTTTCATAAATGACACAAAAAAATATTTTCATTGAATTCCTTACGAAAAATCGATTCTAAAACATCCTGGAACATTGAAAAATGATTTAAAACGTAAAAAGTCATCTCCGAGGATAAAATAGTAATTTTACAATTTTTATAATTAAAATTTTTCAAATTAATAAATAAAACATTAAATAATGTAAAGTGAAACATTAATAAAATTAATTTAAAATTTTAAACCAAAAAATCGATCAATCAGGCTTTCAGGCAAAATTGTTGATGGTTGCCAGGATATTTATTCAAGGACCCTTCCATCTAGGGGCCTAAATAATTAAAGATATAATAAAAGGGGGCTCTCCAAAAATTAAAGTCAATCAAGTAAGACTAAAGTCAATCAAGTAAGACTAAAAGTCAACCAAGAAAGACTAAAGTCAAAGTATTAAAGTCAATCTCATAAGACTAAAGTCAAAACCCTAATCTAAACTAATCAAGTCAATCTCATAAGACTAAAGTCAAAACTCTAATCTAAACTAATCAAGTCAATCTCATAAGACTAAAGTCAAAACCTAAATTAAAACCCTAAAGACTAAGTCAATCTCATAAGACTAAAGTCAAAACCATAATTAAAATCCTAAAAGAAATCCTAATCAAACCCTAATTCTTCTAAAAAACTTTATAAATAGGAGCCTCCACACCCTATTTTTGTATCAAAAAATAAATCCTAAGAGAAGTAAGTCAAAAAGCTTCCCTAACTTCCCATAAACCCTAATTTTGAAGTCCTAACTTCTTACTTAACACCCCTACCTCAACTTTAGCTCAAAAAACACATAGAAGTCCTTCAAAAACAATCAGAAATCCATAAACAAATCTAAAGAATCCAGATCTAAGAAAGAAATACCTTGCCTCGGAGCTCAGAGATCAGATCCGGAGATAAAACAAAGCGAGGAATACTATATGAGGAGCTATTCTATCAGATCTGAGGGAACAAAATCGTTACGTTCTGAAAAGGTGAGTATTTTTATTTTTTTATTATTATTTAGGTCTTGTTAGCAATGTAGTTTTATTTGAGAATTAGTAGAAATCGACGTTTGCCGGGCGGGGTTGGTGCCTAACACCTTCCAACCCCGTAACGTGATCCCCAGACCCGTATTTTTCTTTCGTAGATTAGTTTATTTGCCTTTTAGAGTCAAAATTTGGTTCCTAGACCGTAATAACTAGGTAGCGACTCCCAAACCTCAAAGGTCAAAAGAGGATCCGCGCACCCCGCGGATTGAGGGCGCTTTCACATATCAAAATGTAATTTTTGGTATTAAGAACAAAATGTAAAATTCGACGTTTTCGGTCGATTTTTTAAATGCGATAACTTTTGCATTACTTTAAATTAAGTTATAAAAATTACATGGCCTTTCTTATGTTGTCAAGGGTTTTCACTTCCAAAAATTCATTTTCAATTTCGACAACTTTGAAAATTCACTTTTTCCAACACTTAGCCAAATTTTGACAACTTTTTCAACTTCTACGTATTATGACTTTATCGTGTTTTCTGAGCCTTTCTATTCAACCAAAACCATCGAATGAAATTGGTTGACGTTCTACAAATTTAAATTTACTTTAAAAGAGAAAATACTTGATAAATATGTAGGAAATTATGTCACACCCCGTGCACGTGCTGAACTGGGTCCGTGTTCAGTTGGGATAGCAGTATGGTAGCAGTGCTACACATGGTAGGCTTCAAGGGCTGACACGTGGTTGCGGGGTAGGAAATACGGCTAAAGGTGAGATACTAGTTTCACATTGACTAGGAACCCATGTGTTACAAATTAGACAATGGATTGATCGATTTACTGATGTATTGATAGAGAGAACGTATGTTCTCGAGTGATCGTTGGGACGTGCCTCCAATCCTATGTGATAGACATGCCACGTAAGATATGATGGAATGATTGATGGATGGGAATAACATATGGATGTCACTGGAGAACACTACTAAATCTTGTTTGTATTTTCGATAAAAGAAAACGATATACTATACACAAAATAAAATAATTTGTTTACTAGAAAAGAGTTGTGGAAAAAACTACAAAGAATGATTCGTTACTGTATATCCGGAAGCGACGCGTCAATCTAGGATCAATACTAAATGTCATGTGTTCTTCGGTAGTATGGGATACCTTAGAGTATATTACAGCTTATAAGATTCGGAATTTCTCCTACTTCTTTCTTGAGAAATGTTTTGTGTAAAGGTCGTCTCTTTATAGTGTAGAGGTAGGCGGGATTCACATGTATTGCCTCTTGATAGGCTTCAACGCGAGAGGTCTCATATGTTAGCTAGTAATCACTGTTAGTCTGCAGTCGTCAAACGATAGGCCTCACCATAAGGTAAATTCTCTGGGTTTTTGGCCAATGACCAGTTTGAGTCGGATAAACGATCCCAAAACTGTGGTATGTCGACTGACCACACAATCAGATTCTAATGATGGGATTCTACATCGGACGTTAAGTTTGGAATATCGATTGCCATGCCGAGGTCGTTGTATCGACGTATTCCTCTGCTCTCTTATCGATTACACCGTCGTGTTCTTATTATGTATTTTCTTTATTTTGTGATGTGACAAATGTCTTCCACTTGCAAATGTATATGTTACTTTAAATGATAGAAATGATAGATTGAAATTATTTACAACTTTTTACTAAATATGTTTAGACATTTACCATATGATACATTATGAAAAATCTGCATTATTTAACTGTTCGGTTTGATTACTCGTGCATGTATGACTTTCATCCTACTGAGTAACATTCCATTGTTACTCACCATATCATTCTCCTTTCAGATGCTTTAGCTTTTGCAGAGCCTGCCTATAAGGAATCTTTCAAGGAGGTTATTGTAGAGGGTTTTGTCGTGGATCTGCAACCGTCGCCAGCTTGAGGATTAGTTTAGTGGTTTAGTACCTATGTTGTAATGTATTTTGGGGGACTTGATATATATATTTTGAAAGATTGTATTTAGGAAATGGTATGATGTTATGGATTCGATGAATTTACCTAATGATGATTAGCTTCCGCTTTGCTCTGATTTTAGATTATCTAGTATAGATTCCGATGTGTGTATTTTTTACTTCATAGTGTTATTATCAATGATTGTTCTATCAAGTTGTGTGATTGGTTACCTCATACCTCGAGATTCTGACTGATGAATCATGAGGATTTGTGTTGGGATTTCAGGGCATGACATCAAAATTTTATAGGAAGCTCTTTTGGTTAAATGAACGTTATCATTGAGTCCAAAAACATCGAAAAACATAGTTTAGACTGTCAATGTACTTAAATCTAAGTTTAATATGATAAGTTATAAAACTATTAATTTTATTAAGAGAACTTAGGGCATAAATGATATTTTGATCAAGGGAAATGTTCAGCAACAAACATTTTGACAAACATTTTGGCAAAACATTTTTCAAAACATGGGTTAGAGGTTTTGGAATGGGCTGATTTTTGGTGAGGATGATCTCTACGGTGAGGAGATCATCATCACCAAAAATCAGCTCATTCCAAAACTTCTAACCCCATCAAAAATGGTTTACAAAAAATGGACGGTCCACAATTTTTCAACTTGTAAACTGGGGCTAGAAGTTTTGGAATGGGCTAATTTTTGGTGAGGATGATCTCCTTACCATAGAGATCATCCTCACCAAAAATCAGCCCATTCAAAAACCTCTAACCTATGTTTTGAAAAATGTTTTGCCAAAATGTTTGTTGCTGAACGGGACCCTTTGATCAATAGAGAAAAATCAGTGAGGAATTTCAAAATTCTAAGATACACAATTTGAATTGGTTTAATGTAACGGACATAACGGAGAAAAGAAAAATATTATTTAATTATTTAATTATTAAAAATATTAAAATAAAATTTTATTATAAAATTGAGTTTAATTATAATTATTTATATAAGAGAGATAGATTTGAAGTTATTAAAATATTAAAGAGGCGAGGTGTAATTAATATAAATATAAATATTATTATATTATATAATATAATAATATAAGTTATAAATATGTTAATAGATTAGATGCCAGGTGTATTCATTTATATATTATAATATTATTTTATTATATTATAAGTTTACTTGATGTTCATTCATTTCCTAGATATAGAAATAAAGGTGAGTAGGTTTTAATAGTGGATTCATGTACATTACATTCGATCGAGATATAAGCATGTTTCGGATGTGAATTAAAATCCGACATTAAAGAACAAAATATTCACGACGTCGAAATCTACTTAGTTACTTGATTATTTTATCGAGTCACTAAGGGAATTAGTTAGAAAAATCATTTTAATATCGTAGGGAAGCATAAAAACCAGTTGTGAAGGTATGGAACTTATAATTTCAAATTCTTAGTATAGTTTTCACTTAAATATGTTTTATTTTAATTTTGATAACTAATTTCAAATTTAGTATGATTTAAATTTAAAATTCATGCATTGAATTATAGAATAATTTGTTTTATATCTTTTTTCTGATATTTTAATATTGTGAAATAAAAATAAATAAATTTGAGTGAGTATAACCAGAAAATCAATTTATTTAACAAATTGATTTTCTTAGTAATTTTCATAAAGTGTTTATTTTAAAAATTGTTAAGACACCCTATTTTGAAAGTGTATTTTCATTAAGTGACAATCTATAAAAAAATGAAATATTTAAGTTTAAATTTGAAATCAAGAATGAAAGTCTCGGTTGTTTAAAATAAGGAATGAGTTTCTCGGTAATATATGCTTGTGTTGAAGAATTTTCAAGTTTAAATTATTTTTGATCACTGTGTAATAGGGCATGAAATGCAATTAAGATGGTAACTGTGGAATGGTGTAGCTGCATATTTATTGCTTTATAGTTTACTGCTTTCGATATATGTTGTATGCTTATAATTCTAGAATACTTGAAAATGTCACCACATTTGCAAATTTATTTTTACTTATTTCAAATTAATTTTGAAAAATATATTTATTATTTTTATTATCTATTAAAAGCGTAATGAATTCCTATAAGATTGATTAATAGCTATTTTGGAAGAGGACAATTAATTTAGAATAATAGGGGTTTGATATTCTCTCAAGTAATATAAGATACCACTTGAGAATACCATTGTACTTACCATTCGAAAAATTCATATATTATCTTTATTAGAAAACAACAAATTATATTATAAAGATGATTTGTAGATGACTACATTGATTGATGATACTTGCATACCATAGAGATATGATGAAGCTAACTTGTTAAATAATCATTTATAATCTATATAGTCAAACAACTTATCTCCGTTAGGGATCAACAGCCAGTCTAAGCCAGAAAATACGATCATGAGTTGTTAGTCCATATTACGAAATGGATCATGATACATAGGAATCCAACCATATTCACACCTTATTAGAGTAATTTGGTAATCATTATATTAGAATCAATCATGTTAGAAACAATTGTGATAGAAGTATTTTTTGAAGAATGTTTATCAAGCCATTAAAATTAATTAATCCTTTACATCGAAAGCAACATCAGGCCCCTTAATATTGAACATTTTAGAAACATTGTAAGGAGGGATAACGAGAATGTGAGACTTCAATGAAAAAACTTCTTTTCATTTTTGAAATAATATATTTTTATTTTTAAAATAGTCGATTACACAACTAATTAACAACATCACTTATAACTAATAATAGAACCATGCTACATCTACTTCCTACGATATTGCCTTCAACATTGTGTGTACAGAGAACGATCGATTTTCCTCAAATTCATAACACTTATATCTAGAGGAAAATCATCTATATATGGTTCTACGCACACCACCGCGATAATAGAGTGCTACGAGCAATGTTGTCGGTAGCTATTCATTTTTGACACCCTAGATCAAGCTCAAAATGGATTTTTTTTTTTTTTTTTAAATTTAATTTTGTTCTTTTGTATTTGACTTTTCCCATGAAATCTAAAAGGTTGTGGTGTTCGATGGCCAATTTGATAATCCATGTGGCTCCAATGACCATTAATAAGATTTGAAATCTTCCTAAGAGTCATGCTAGCCTAATTCATAAAGTAAGGTTATCTCAATAACAAACTTGATAAAGTGAGGGAGTTTTTGTATTAAAAAAAATGAGAAAATTACTTAAAAGACCCCCATGGAGGGATTTTTTTTCTTCTAAATAGTCCATAAGTTTTCAACGGTTACTTGACTGGACTTTTAATAAACCTTTTCTTTTTAAATGGTACTTGGACTTCATCTCCCACATTTCACACAATTGAATGTCCTAACCGTTCGAACTAATTGTTTTCATCCCAAAATAGGATTTTTGATATCTCAATCAAGTTTCAAAGACTCCATTCTGTCAAAAAGGATTTAAGAAAGAAGAAGAAGCCATTTTCAAAGGTTTTTTCAAATGTATGTAAAAATTAGGGTTTTTTCACTTTTTTCTCATAATTTTTAGATGAAAATCGATCAACAATGATTCATCTGGGTTGAAACCATTTAAACAAATCGTTATCTCAAGTTTTCAGTCGATATTTCCATGTAGTTTAGTTTGAAAAACTTGAAAATTAAATATTAGATGGTTTTATCAATGTTGAGTTCATCACTTTTTATTTGAAAAAATGGTGAACTTGACAGTAATTAAAAAAACATCGAGTTCGACAGTAAAAATTATGAACTTAATAGTACCAAGGACCATTAAGAAAGAAAAAATTTACAACATGGACTGTCAAGCTGACACACAATTTAGGGACTATTTAGAAAGAATCCCTTTTCACGAGGGTCCTTTAAGTAATTTTCCCTAAAAGAAATTGCAACAGATACTGACAGCCTGCTAAATGAATCTCTCTAGTTTATATCGCCCTCTATTATAAAATATGTTGATCTAGGGCTGGGCTACTATCACAATCGCTTTTGAAGGGTATTGGTTTGAGAGTTGAGACTGAAACCTTTCCTAGGGTAAACAGGTTTGAGTTTTTATGTTTTTCCTTCATTCTTTTTCTACAAAGACATGAGATGTTAAAGTCATGCAGTTGAGCCATTGATGGAAGTCAGTTATCTTTCAATTGCAATCTTAATCTTTGACCGTAAACTCCAATTGCTTGACAATCTACAATGAAAAAAGCATGAGGTCACAAGTCCGATCCCTTCTCTCTAAGGGTATGTCTATACCCATCATAATTTTGCTAAATAATTTCACCTTTTATTGGTCATTTCATACTCTAATCCATATTTTCGATAATTATTTTGTTTAATTTGCTATATTTGAAAACTTCAATTTCATATAGTAAGGATTAGGGGTAATCTAATTGTAGCTAGGTTTGTCTATGGATCTTAAATGGACTGATTTTCAATTGGACCTAAGACCTAATCGCAGCTTGACTCGATCACAGTTTGGCGTATTTCATCAATCTTCTTGGGATTTTATTGGAAAGATGACTACATCTAATTTCTATTATGAATTTCAAACCTCAATTTTCTAGTTTTTAATTTCCGTTTAGTTTTTTGAAATAGGGGTTTGGACATCTTAGCATTTTATCTTTCTCCATAGGCTGTTAATCTGCTCGATCGAGTAGATTTTGGGCCTGCAAGTAATATCCATTTAACCTGCTACTATGGCCCATGAAATTCAATTTGGCAGTGCTGATTTAATTTTGTCGTAGACACATTAGATATTTGGACAATTAATTCCAAAGCCAATTTGTTTTCTTATCAGAGGGACATAATCCTCACACTGTTTGAAGAACTTTCATGCGAATAAATCTTGCATGATTAGTAAAATAAGGTGCATCTTTTCATTTTATGTAAGCTAAGGGTTATGCCCTTCTCTTGACGTACATTAATTGTTTTTAATGAAATCTTGCTTATTTAGTAAAAAAATGAGATTTAAAAAGAAAATAGAAAAAAAAATGAACGAGCTTTTTATAGTTGAAAAGATTGAAATGCCCTCCACTACACCAAAATGACTAATTAGGAACATTTTCAAAGGATGATTTTAAGAGTGCCTAATTAAGAACGGTTTATAACCATTCCTTAATCAAACAATCATGCCTAAACATTACTAACAATATTTGACCTACCAAGTATGCCTAAGTTTTATACGAGAACCCACGATTTTCACCTTCTTTGGTTCTCTAGTACTCTTTGAACGGATTTAAAGGAAAATCCATCTCAAATCTCTTCAACTTTAGGGTTTTATAGCGAGAAGCTATCGACGCTAAGATTCTCCGGAAATCTCTCCAACTTAGGGTTTAATTTGATGTTGAGAAGCTATCGAAGCTCCAATCTGTAATCACAGGCCTCAATCAGCAGGGGCAGAACCAGGATTTTGCTCATGTGGGGGCAACTGAGAGTAGAAAAAAATTGTGGGGACAATTAAGAGTGAAAAAAATAGTTGTGGGGGCAACTAAGAGTGGAATTTTTTTTTTGTGGGGGCAATAGTGGCAAATTTCTTTATCTGCCTCTAAAATCTGTCGTAATAGCACATTAATCCATAGAATTTGAAAACTCTTGTGGGGGCAAGTGCCCCCACTCAAAATCCGCCCCTGTCAATTAGATCAGGTAAATTGTGTGTTTTTAACTTAAGAACATAGATTTGAGTTGAACTTCGTTCTCGATCGTCGTTGCAATGAGAATAATAATTGATTCATCTATCTCGTCTCCAGTTAGCTCAAGTAAGAGTTGAATCCTTTTCGAAATTTTTTTTTAAGCTTCCAGATCCATAATCTCATCTCTAGATATAACTCTCCATTGTTTTAAGTTTCCAAGTACTTCCAGATCCATTGCTTTAGTTCGTTTGGATTTTTACTGAGATCTCTAATTACTTTTTCTTGTTTTTCTTCCTTATAATTCGATTTATGGAAATTTTTTTTTCCTTTTTAAGTGTTTAAATTGCGCTTTTATACCTGTTTCCATCTATATTTAGTTGTTCTTTTAAGTAGATTTTGATTTCATGAAGCTGTATTAGTTAGTTTAATCAAGATTTCTGATTTGGCTGTATAGATCTGATTTAATCTGATATAGATCTTACTTTCGTGTTTTTATTCTCATTTCTTTGATCTCAAAAGAATTTGATTCGTTTGTAAAATTTACTGGTGAGTGTCCTTTTTTTTCCGTTATTTTTTATCTCCTTTATTGTTGATTCAGTCTTTAATATGTACACACACATATTTAGAGACATTTAAATTTTTATTATTTTTGACTATTTTAGCCCAATATGAAAATTGTTTTGCACATTGTGTCGATGTCGCATATGTGGCCAGGGCGAATTCAATAGAAACATTGAACAATTCACAGAGAAGACGGTTCTCTATTAGGATCAATGATGAGTGTGAATGTAGCTTTAATTCTAATCTTTTAGAAGCTAAATTTTGTTCCATATGTGTTAAGTCATGCTTCAAAGATATTTTGGCCAACTTTGTGTAGATCACGTGGGATGTCCAACTTCTTAGTTTCTTGAAAGGAAATTGGTTTTGTAGTAAAAAAATGTGAAAATGATACTTCATTTTTACTTGAAATGTTTTTCTTTCCTCTTTGTTTTGCATGTGTGGTGAATGTAATTATAGAAATAGAGGCTTTGATCTTGATATAAATCATTGATTGTTTTGTTTTATTCCTTTCGAATATTTCAGATTTTTGTGTTTCTTGCAATCATACTTCACTATTGTAGGCCTCCATTTTTAGGAAAAGTGAGGTGATTTTTGATTGATAGGATGCAAGGACCAGTAAATATTATAATTTTTTGATAATAAAGTTTTCCCAGACTTGTTTAGAGTATTTTTTGATCATGAGATATTAAATGTAACATTTGAATCCAATGGTAACCAAACATATGATGTTCGACGTAGGGTGACTAAATCAGGTTCACCAGCTACAATCAGCAAAGAAAAAGAAACCAAGAAAAGGTTCACCTGTTATAACTCTTAGACTTTAGATTGGCAGAAAAAAAAAAAAATTTCGAATGGTGAAGATCTAAGCGTCAGTTTGATGTGAGTAAGTGGCAGACTATGTTTTCTGGGCAAGAGGTGTGTTGGAGGACAGAGAGGATTCCAACGATGGATCCACGGAGGTATGTGGTGTCGAGGGTCATGGTGATGTGGATGATTGTGTGAACGTTTGTTCAGAGTAATATTTTGGGGCAATCGATGCCATTTTGGAAAGATGGGGCTTTTCTGAATGGTGGGAGATCTCCATCAGATTTGGTGTCAGAGGTGGTGTTGGTGGTGGAAAGTAAAAGTATTAGAACAGATGTGAGTGTTACTGTAGGAGAGAGGGGGGGGGGGGATTAGTTTTGTGGAGACATTGATGGTGGTGGTTGCTATTTGGATGCATTTTAGTTCCTTTCCTTAATCAAATAATCATGCCTAAACATTACTAATAATATTTGACCGACCAAGTTATACTCTTGATTCAATAAGAGACAGCTTCTCATTACTCCATTTATTTCCAAATTGACAGCACGTTTGGCTGGTTGATGTACTAGTTTTGATGTGCATCCCCATTTTCTAATCGCAGATTGTTTGCAACTATCAAGCATCCCAAATGATAAATGGTACTGCCCATTTTGCTCGAATGCCAATGCAAAGGCAGTTGGGAGCGTTTCTGGAGTTGATTCTATTGAACAAATATCCAAGCGATGCATTCAGATTGTCAAAACACGAGACCGAAGCTGGTGGATGCGTTTTATGCAGGTGGGCTTGCAGTAAGCTTGTTATTGGACATAATATTGTTACTTCATGGTAGAGGGTTTTGTTTGTTGTGCTGATTTCTATCCCTTGTCATTATGTTTATGCTTGAGCTTATGCTTTGAATCTTGCTTGTAGGCACGATGATTTTAGCAAATCAGGATTTAGTTCACGCACAGTTATATGAGTTCTTGATACACATAATTTTTAGTATGCAAATTTGAAACCCCCCCCCCCCCCCCCCCTCTCTTTTTTTTTTCTCTCCAGTGCAATAAGGGATTTCACGTTGGCTGTTTGAAGGATCGTGAAATGGCGGATCTGAAGGTGTGTGTGTGTGTCAATGATCTGCTATTTTATTCTCATTTAGAGTTTCATCTTACCTATATAAATATAACAGGAATTGCCAAAGGGGAAGTGGTTTTGTGGCGTAGATTGCAGTAAGGTCCACATTGTTTTGCTGAAGTTACTTGTGCACGAAGAAAAAATTTCAATATCGAAACTGATCTTGATATAAGATGGAGCCTTCTTAGTGGGAAAGTTAAGTCTCCTGAAAGTAGACTCTTGCTTTCAAAGGCTGCAGCAATATTCCATGTAAGTAGTTATCAATGCATTGGTTCAATCAAATTTCTTCTTGTGAACTATTTTGAGGTTTTTTTTTTCATGTGCGTAATATAGTTTGAAAAAATATTTCAGTTTTTATTCTAAAGCTAGGGTTTGTTGCAGATGAATGGTTGATGGAAGCCCAATTCACCTTCCATTTTCATTATAGTTATCTCCTAAAGCTCAACTTGCTGGCAATCATGAACAAAACATGAGATCACATGTCTGATCCCATCTCCCAAAATTTTCAACTTGCTGATGTATGTTTGTCCCCATAATGACAATTTTTCTTGAAGTATTAAGATTATTCAATAACTGAAATATTAGAAAAATTCAATTTGTACACTGACTTACTTGATGCTGTTTTCGGGGATTACTTAGCAAACCTCCCTAGTTTATTTCTTCCATAAACCAGTTCAAGGCTTATTAATTGATTCTTATTCTACATATTTGACAAACCCATACTTTGTATGGATTCATAATCTAGGTTTGATATTGATCTGATATGAACTGGTTTATTTATGCTTGATAAGTTTATTTTGATGTGAACCAATATTTAGTACACTTTAAACCACATAGTAAGGATTAGGAATGCAGACGAATTTGGTTTCGGCCTTCAATATGGGTCTTAAATGAACTGATTCGTAACCAATCTTAAAAGTTAATCTTAGGTAAATTTTGGCATCAGTTTTATCATTTCTTTTTATTCAAGATCTTTTGACCTTCCTTTGATTGCAAAAAATGCTTCATGGGGAAATAGTCTTACTTTACCTCAAATCAGAATTGTACAACAGGGTTTTCCACGTATCTTTTCCTCGTGTATATTTAGCCAAAAATAAAAAATAAATTTTTTTTCCATAGTTGGGCCTCTTATTGTGTAGCTATTTATTCCAATAGCTAAGCTTAATGATGAAATTACACTAATAATTTATATTGAAAGGAAGATTACATATTAATTTAACTGATCTTACAAATCCTCATGTGAAAGTTATCTATAAAGAATAACATTAATATATATTTATGTTTTAAATATATCTGTCTGTCCAACAAAGTTGAACCATATCCGATCGTGATCTGACCAATTTGATAAATTATTGGCCGAATCGTTGGTCTAGTTTTTAAAACATTGTTTGGTCAACTCTTAAGAGAACTGACTGTTTGGAAAAGAGTTTTGAAGATAACAAAGATTTTGGACAAGAGTCCCCCAAGTTGGACAATCCCCAAGGTACCGTGTTTCTGGTGAACAAATCTAAAGGTTAGTTTTTAATTAAATATATTCTAGTGACAAGGAAGTGTTGAAAGAAAAAGAGATGGTAATTAGAGATATTGAATGATTAGTAGTGTACCATAACTTAACAGAAGTTGGTTAACAAATTGTGTTATGAAGTTACTTCTCTCATACCATTAACAATTATTTGGTGGATTTCTGTTGATTTGAATGGTGAAATGAGATTGATGTTGGCAAAACCCTGGGTATATTGGGTACGGCATAAATGATGATGATTTTAAACTTTGAAGGTGGATTGAATGCTACAAGTGGGGATGGGATGAAATATAAATGCCTAACTGGTGAGCACTTGGCTCAACTTGAGAGAGTCTAAGGTAGTTTGTCACTTAGCTTGCAACCATTGGATTCCTAGCTCATGTGCAAATATTGACCTTTGAGTGTAATCTCGGGAGTTCAAATGTTTTACTTGTGGTATCTCGGTGCTTCTGACTTCTCAACTTCTTTGGGAACTCCAAAATTTGTCAAACCAGATAAACCCGTTTATAGGTCATGCAATGAATGAATGAAGAAAATAAACTCAAATACTTCATATAGCATTCATATGATGCGTGAGGAACCATAATTGAAACTATGCTAGCGTTGTTAATAATATACTTGAGTTATAAATTATTGTTGCAGTGAATACTTCTCGATCGAAATTAGCCTTTTTAGGAATTTTGAGACATTCATCACTTTTGACCTTATTAGAGTCAATATTTTAAAGGGACTACAAGTAGAAATAAATTCGCTGCTCATCCAAGGTAGGAATTGGTTGATAGGGTTTGCCAATCCTTCTTGATGGAAAGACCATAAGAGTACCACTCCAATACATTCTAATTCACCTTTGCCTGAGTTATATGGTCCATATCCTCTAATAAATTATATAGGCCGAGTTCTTAGATTCATAGATACAATTCTTTTGGTTTAGATGACTCTTAATTGAGAAATCAACAAATCCATGTTCCTAGTTTTATGAATACTGGTCTTGCTTCAAAGGGCTCAAACCCGTTGATACACCAATTATTCTTCATGCCCAACTTCCCAAGTTTTCCAACACTTCTTCAAACACCCCTTGTTTGAATGACTCTCTTTTTAATAGAAAACAACAATGTCTTCTAAACAAGATAGGGTTTTTTTCTTGAGGTTTGAAGGAAAAAACCTCAATATGCTTGGTACTGTATTGGGAAGGTGTGTCTTGGTTCTTTGCCTTTATTTTTGTTTCGATCTTGTATAATTAATTGCTAAAATGCAATATTTGTCCGATTTCTTTTCATTTAAATAAGAGTTAAATTGGTACACATTTTATTGATTAATTGCTATGGGATTTCAGTTTTAAAAAGAAAAAGTTAGAAATTTAGAATATTTCTTTTCTGCACTTCCATTGTGATTGCAATCAAATAGAGCTGGTCAATTGTGAAGATCGATGAACGAAAATAAAGTCAAAATTTCCTCGAGATTCAAAGGAAAATTAAACCCGTTTATAGGTCCTGCAATGAATGAATGAAGAAAATAAACTCAAACACTTCATATAGCATTCATATGATGCATGAGTCACTATAATTGAAACTATGCTAGCGTTGTTAATAATATACTTGAGCTTTAAATTATTGTTGCAGTGAATTTTAAATTGTGCTTAATTTTATGATATATCTTTCGTTTGAGAAGAAATCTAATGGAGGACATTAATCTCTTTGTACTGTCTTTGTTGCTCTATTCTCAAATTAGCCATTTTAGGAATTTTGAGACATTCATCACTTTTGACCTTATCAGAGTCAATATTTTACAGGGACGACAAGTATAAGTAAATCTGCTGCTCATCCAAGGCAGGAGTTGGTTGATAGGGTTTGCCAATCCTTCTTGACCGAAAGACCATAAGATCGGTACTACTACAATACATTCTAATTCACTTTTGCCTGAGTTATATGGTCCATATCTTCTAATAAATTAAATAGACCAAGTTCTTAGCTTCATAAATACAATTCTTTTGTCTTTGATGACTCTCTCATTGAGAAATCATCAAATCGATGTTCCTAGTTTTATGAATACTGAATTTGCTTCAAAGGGCTCAAAACTGTTGATGCACCAACTAGCTCAAGCTCTTTGATT
Organism: Akebia trifoliata; assembly: GCF_017979445.1. NCBI lineage: Eukaryota > Viridiplantae > Streptophyta > Magnoliopsida > Ranunculales > Lardizabalaceae > Akebia > Akebia trifoliata. The sequence goes on along the minus strand of NC_141388.1, from coordinate 26,870,152 downwards.
TACCAATTCTTCTTCATTTGTTCTTGAGGTTTGAAAGAAAAAAAACCTCAATATGCTTGGTACTGTATTGGGAAGGTACGTCTTGGTTCTTTGACTTTATTTTTGTTTTGATCTTGTATTATTAATTGCTAAAATGCAGTGTTTGTCCAATTTCTTTACATTTAAATATGAGTTAAATTGTTACATATTTTATTAATTTATTGCTATGGGATTTCAATTTTAAAGAGAAAAAGTTAGAAATTTGGAACATTTCTTTTCAACACTTCCATTGTGAATACAATCAAATAGAGCTGGTCAGTTAAAATCAGACATCATGTTCTGTTTTCAATGTCTATTTAAAACACTTAACTTCTTAATGCTCCAATTATGGGATATGTATAACATTGAAATTTACCATTGAGGCCATTCACTTCTTAATGCTCCAATTATGGGATATGTATAACATTGAAATTTACCATTGAGGCCATTCAGCTGTGCAGACCCCACTTTGCATTCTCCTAATTTAGCCACTCATCACCCGTTTGTGGTTGGTTATCATATATATGAGTCTTGTTAATGTGTGCCTAGGCATACATTAAATTAAACTGCATTAAATACACATTGAAAATAAGAACTTGAGGGTATTTTTGGTATAAAAAAACATTTTGAGGGAATTTTTGGTAGGAAACTCAATTTTCTAGGCGTATTTAATACACCTAAACATATGCCCTTAGGGCACTTGTTAACAAAACCCGTCTTATATTATGGGACATGATGTATGTAACTTATAATGGAATATAAAAGGCTTTTTATTTTTTTTATTTTACAATTTTGAATTACATTTCTACACAATTTTATATGGGGACTTCAATCTTGAATCTTTTTTCTCACATGATCAATTGGAATGTGATTAAACTTTACATGGATATTTTATGAAGAAAATATCAAAAGTTTGGATCACATACACCTAGGGACAAGATAATATTTGAGATGTAGGACTTGGTTTCAACCCCCATCCCTGGATATACAATTCAAACTCATAACAAAAAAAAAGGAAACATATGAACTCATTGGATGCTAGTCATCCATATCCTACTTGTATGCTACATGTATGCATTGTTCATAGAAAATGACGGTTCATATTGTCCTTGACTATAAAATACGTTGATTTTATGCTACTATCACACTCTCTTCAAGCATATCGATTTGAGACTCAAAACCATTTTGTAAAGGGAAATTTTGGTCTTAAAAAAAGTCTTCTTGCATGGAACTTTTAAGTAAATATTTTAGAATATAGGTACTATGTGGTCATTTTGTCAAAATAAAATTATTATTTGAAAGTTTTACCTGGGAGACCTAATTGTAGCATTTTTATTACAAAAACGCCCTTGAAATTCTAACAATTCCAAGAGAACATTACGAAGTTTGTTATCCACTAAACTTACTTTATAAAGCTTGTTTCTTTGTTATCCGCTAAACTTACTTTATAAAGCTTCCCACTAAACTTACTTTATAAAGCTGGTTGCCAGCAAAACTTGGAGTGGGGACTCAAGTCATAAAAGTGGAATTGATGTAGTTAATCTGTTACTTAACATACCTTGGAGTGGATTATAAACACATCAATTTGTGACATTCAAAAATATGATCTAATGCCACAAGGTTATAAATGTTTCAAATATTTTTCTTTTGAATCTTTGTTTTCCCTGAAATCTAGAAGATTGTGATGTTGAATTGCCAATTTAATAATTCATGTGGGCCAACAAACTTTAGTAAGATTTGAAATCTTACCAAAGTTAGTCATGTTAACCTCATTCATAAAGTAAGGTTGGTTCAGTAACCAACTTGATAAAGTATGGGAGTTTTTGTAATAAAATTACAACAAATCGAACTGTCCGATAAATCTCTTATTATTTTTCCTTGCATCAACAATGGCTGATATGGAGATGTGTACGGAATCCTAAATGGGGTTTTCACTCGTGTATCATAATATATATGGATGTGTGTACACTACCACATCAAGAAAGTATAAATGAGGTCAATCTTGAGGTCACTCCACCGCAACTCTAAATGGGATTCACAAATCCAGTTACCAATCACACCACAAACTAGTTTTGCTTTAAGTGGATTCACAACTCGATCTAATTAATTAGGAGAAAGTAAAATGCAAAATGATTTGAGTGCCTACATTGGACACTACGTTCAACACTGAGCTGGACTGTCCAACCATTGATTTTTAGTTTGCATCTCGAAGAAAACAAATCTATGATTATTTATGCACTACCTCGTCAGCTTAGTGTTGAATGCAGTCTCCAACGCAGGTAATGCAGCAATATGCAGTTTATTTTCAAACAACAGAAGCAAAGCAACGATGACTAACATTACATCAAACACTACTTATTCTTCTTAGTAGAAATTAAAGTCTGCAGTACATACATATATATCTATAACTGCAGATTTATTTCCAAACAACAGAAGCAACGATAATTGCATCATCAAACAGTTGCATGAGGCAGCCCCCCTTAATTAGTCTTCAGGTTGAGCCTTGTTGCTGCATTGTTTATAACAAAAGTCATTGACATCGGTGCAACGACATTGAGGTGGGATTGATCTGGTGCACAGACACGATTTGCAGGATGAATGACACGATGTAGCAATGTCAGAACAACGGCATTGAGGAGGGTAAGATCTTGTACATATGCAGGCATCACAGCATGGTGATGCTTCCGAAGACCCCCAAACTGCATATATGCCCACAACGCGTGTACACAGAGATGAACAAACATGTATTAATTAGTTTTGCTTTGCAAATTAATTAAGAGAATTATAAGACCTAATATTAAGTACTTAACAACAATATACCATCATTAGACGTTTCGGTGGTCATGATGGAGTTAAGAAATGGCAGAAGGTTAAGCCTAGCTTCCACAGTAGTACCGACACCAGCCATCATCATCGCAACCAACACCACTATTACAAACGATGCCTTCATCTCCATCTCTCTCTCTCAAGCACACAAGTTGATTACAGTTTCGATGGCATTTTATAGACCCATATCCAAAAGAGGATAAGGATAAGGATAAGGGTCAATACTTTCCTCATTTTTCACGTGGTATACAACTGTGTAGTCACATGGTGTAGTCAGAGATTATCATGACTCTTTAAGATAAGGTTCAATACTCTTCAGTTTTCACGTGATGATCTGAAGATTTGTCGTTCAATTATTGGTCCAGATTTTAAGATAGAATGGTGATAATCTGACTACCCATGTCCACCGGGTGTGTCACGTGGTGTAATCGGACTATCATGACTCTTCTGTCAGAGTATTTTTTTATATTTAGCAATGTCCCGTGCTGCAGTGAGATTGTTTCACACATTAGTGTGCTAAGAACCATAAGACATTTCTCACTTACATCTCGATGAAAAGCAATTATGATTCTGTACACATTCACATTGACAGTGTGTGAAACTATGTCAATTTCAATGTTATTTAACATTTTCCATTAACTATCCATATTCATAACGAGGTGGGGGCGTTAAGAGTGATGCTGGGGTGACAAGTTTTATTCTGATTCTCACAATTCTATCATGGAAGTGCACACATAATTGTAGATTGTTTTTACTCGTATTATTAGAAAACACATCTATGATTATGTGCACAACTGCATGTCAAAATTGTGAGAATCACAGTAAATCGTGTCACCCCAACATTAATGTTGAATTAAATGTTCACTAATGTTAGAGTGACACAAACGGAGACACAGGGGTGACACAAATGATGTGGTGGCGAGCACATAATTGTAGAGCACGACTCTTAAATGTTAGCCACTTACTTTTTAACTCATCACCATCTCTGCAACTTATTGATCAAAGGGAAAATAACTTTTCTAACCTCAACCTTAGAGACTGTCCATCAAACATATGGTTGAGATAAGAGGAAAAATGCACGTTTCCTAGAGATTATTAATTTTTCTAACGATATGTTGTTCTTAGAAATCTATAGCATCTCAACAGTTTGTTTGAAGGGGAGGCCAGTCATTTTCTTGGATCATCTATTTGATTTGATTTTTGGTATTGAGGATTGTGTATAGGATTTTGTTTTCTTTGATCAACTAATTCGGTGTTATTCTTGATCCGATTTGTGGTTCCATTTCTTAATGAGGCGTGATAATAAGAAACCCTAAAACATAGGCTCTTTGTACGCTCCTTGACATGGCACCATAGATATTTTCTTCGAGATACTCAAGTAAATAGATCTATAGTTCTATGCTGACATATCAAGGAGCGTCAGATTATCATTGAGATCCTTTAATCTTTCTTGTTGCGATCTCCAAATTGTGAAAACACTCCAATGCTCAAATTCATTAGCCAAGCTTTTGAGAAAGTTCATGGAGTATTTGAAAATTGCATACTTTTTTCCAGGTTGGACCTCTATTTATAGAGTTTTCCTTTAAGCCTAGCTTGGTACGTTACAAACAGATGATTTTCATTACAAATGTTTCGCAACGAAGGTCCTTCTTAATACCATGTAAATCATTTGCAAATGCAAAAGCTTCGCACCACAAATGATTTGTAATGCAAATTATTTGCAGCACTTTTTTTACTACAAACTATTTGCTGAAATTTGCGAAGGGTTTAAGAGGTTTATGCGAAAAATTTCAGAATGTAACCATGCATCTGTAAATTAGATTCCAACAAATCATTTGCATTTGCAAATTATTTGCTTCATGCCAAGCAAGGTCAAAAAATTTACGTAACCGTTGGAAAATCTTGCAAAAAAAAAATAAAATTGTGATTTGTTGATATGTGCAATGTAAACTTTTGTTGTAACTTGAAAAAAATTCTAACTTATTCAACCTTATCAGTAAATTATTCAAATTACTAATATAACCTTAGTACTTGCAATATTAATATAATATGAACTTGCAAAAAACATTCCTAGAGGAAATGTAAAAAACATTCCTAGAGGAAATGTAAAAAACGTCGAAGGGCATCCTGTCGAAGGATGTGAAAATGAGAGACAATAAAGTCGAGTTTTCCTTAAATTCGAAGGAAATTAAATTCCAACCCCTCTATGTGGGGGATAAAGAAAGTGAAATCCATGATCGTACTTTATTGTATGGATTAGATTTTGCCTATGCCTAATACCCGAGCATCTTCTTTGAGGTTAAAAAGAAAAGAAAGTACAGTTAGAAGGATATTATTAAAAAAAAAAGGGTAAAAGAGCAAAGATAGTAAAATTGGAGAGATGTTTTTGAAAAGGGAAGGGGTGAAAAGGGAGAGAGGAGAGGAATGACAATAAAGTGGGATATTGTGAACTCCACTCCACTATAGTTAGAGTGGGACGTTTATACCCACAATTGTAACTTGAGTAGGACCCAAAATTGAGTTTTATTATATAGTTGCTTCTGTTGGGGATCAATTCTAATTTAGTAATTTATGCTGATTCAAAAAATAAGGTGATGGATAGACAGATTAGGTACATAGAAATCACTCCATCGGAGACATTGCGTGATTATAAACACCTTCAGAAGAACTTTCAAATGTAATTGGAACTTGATGCAATTTGAAAAATACAAACTATTCCTTATGAACATGAATATAAAACTAGAACTAAAATAAATTAAATAATCTTTTAGTGTAAAAAGCCAAAAATATGGTTACAAATTAAAGATTCTCCTTTGAATTTCAGTTAACTCCCTCCACATCCAACTTTAGTAACATCTTTACACATTCCCCTTAAGAGCACCTGACCCATGAAATTTTAGACCATCTTTTTGTGTTACCCACATAGAAAATTTTTGCTTGATGAGACATTAGATTAGAGCATTTTTCAACATCAATTTAATGAACATGCCCGTGGATGGGGTTACAAGCCCAACCTTTTCTTTTGGTTCTAAACTTTTCAAATTTTGGGTTTATCACATTTCATCTATGTAATGATTCCTTCTGTTTCCTGTTTTTTCTTTGTATTTTTCATGGTCATCTCGACTAGCTTAATGAAATTTTTTACTTATCAAAAATAATAAAGGATAGGTTTCATGCCCACAATTAATAGGAAATGCTTGAATGCAAGTCGATTTTCATTGTGCAGATCCAATAAAATGTACGATTAAAGCATAAAAATTACGCACGCACAAAATATTTTCCTCCGATAATTTCAATTTCTGCAATTTTATAGAATAAAGAATTTTGGATGTGTAGACACCCCAATTTGAATGTGCCCTCACTCAAAAAGGCCCAAAAACAGTGATTTTCCAATAAACTGGGCCAACGGGCCTCGAAGGCTCGAATCATCGAAATATAGCACTTTTGTCAAAATTAAAGCCCCTAAGACCCCTAAAGGTCTAATGGGCTCACCTGGAAAAACTCGGCATGCTCCCATCTACCCCGCTCCATTCAAACTACTGATTTTCCAACAAGATAGGCCAACGGCCTCTACGGCCCAAAACATTAAAAAATGACAGTTTTGATTAAACCGAGGCCCCTAAGACCTCCCAATGGTCCAGGGGACCCATCAAAAGGGTTTAAGCTATCTTACACTTGCCCAACCCTCACTGCTCCACGTTTGCATCCAAGAATATCTAAATACTCGAAAAATTCTCCAACGTGCCTAAAAGGCCCAATTTGCCAACACGTGACATTTTTTATCGAACCAACAATTGCAAAAATCTCAAAAAATTAATAAATTAAAAAATGTGAGATTTGGGATGCCTACCCCTCCTTTACCTTCACCGCTCCACCTCCGAATCCACAAACACCCTAAGCCCATTCAAGGCCCATAAACCCTCAATTCTCTAAAAACCAATTTCTCACCTTACCCTTAACCTAAAATCAATCCCATAACCCTAAAAGAAACCTACCCTCAAAAACCCAATCCAAAACAAGCCCTACCCAATCCAATAACCCAAAATCATTCCATAACCCAAGCCCAATACACTAAAAAGCCCACAAACCCTTATTAATATCCAATTCACATCCAACCCATAATCCTAACCCACAAACCACTACCCACATCAACCAATCACCCTCTCAACATCAAAAGATGACACATGTCATCATCCCCTTTTACCTCCCTCATCTAATCACTTACCCCCATCATCATTCTCTAAACAATTTATCTAACCCACATCACTTCCCTCTAAAATCACTTCAACCCATACCCTACCCTAACCTAACCTAACTTATACCCATTCTCTAACATTATCAATCACTCACATCACAACCCATACCCTACACCCCCTAACCTATCATCATTCTCTAACACCATCAACCACCCATATGACAACCCATATCTCTATTCATCACTTTCCTTAAAACACTCCAACAAAATCACCTCAACCCACACCCCCTTCATCATCAACTAACTAACTCATACTCTTCTCTCTAATCGAATAACCACCATCTACCAATCAACCAATCTCATCACCTCACCATCTCATCATAATTGTCACATGTCTTCATCCTATTAATCCTCCCAAAAACCAATCTACCAACTTCTTACATAACCCATTCTCCTAAATCTACACACCTCACCTCTTCAACCAACCTAACATTATTTCTCTAAATAACCCTCTTACACCCTCATTCCCCCTATCAACCATCACTCATCTCACCCCATCAAACACTCTACCCAAATGGATTTGGGTAAGATCCAAACCATTTGGGTTAAAATACAACCCATTTCCCTCATTACACAACTACCCTCACTTACACTCCAAATTTCATATCCTTCACTTCTAAAACCCATGCCATTCTCTATTCTCTCAACTCATCACCCCATTATACCCCTAAAATATCCTCCAACACCTATAAATACCCCTCCCATCCTTCCAAAAATGGTTACCAAGTCTCACATAAAAAAGAACTCAAATCTCTACTCACATCTCCTCTACTATTCTACCTTCACAATAGTCCTCTAAAAAATACATACACATCCTCTCATAGTCTACTAAGGATTCAAGAAGACATAGAAGAAGAAAGAAAGAAGAGAAGAGAAGCTTCAAGGTGGGTTCAAGCCTCCATACTACCTCTTCTCTCTACCCTTTCATCCTCCCCCTTCTATTATCCCCTCTCCTCTTCATTTATTTTAAATGACTTAGGATGAATGAACTTCAAGGCTAAGGATCTAAAAATGTCATCTCCATCAATGGGATTACCCTATGATCAAACCAAAAATAAATCTCTACTTAGGATACAAATGCACGACACGTGGCACTTCCTTTTTTTATTTTTTTTCAAAATCAAAATAACCGAGTTCTTTGAGGTTACTGCCACTTGGCGGGAAGAAAATGGTGCATAACACCTTCCCTTTTATCCAATCGAGCCACTTACTCGAATCTCAAAGTTTGATTACCCCTTATCCATCGTGAGTCACTAAAAATGTCAAAAATGTCATTTTTTGGAAAATGTACATCGGGTGACCATTCACACCCACTTACAACATGAATGGTGGTGACTCCAAATCATAGTAGGTGTGGCCGTTGTAATGACGAAAATCACGTATCTACAGCTGGCGACTCTGCTGGGGAGTAAGGTTCTACCCTCGTGTCAACTAGGTAACTTCCAAAAAATCAAAAAAAAAAAAATTTATTTGGTTTACTGACATAGTTTGTGTTTGTTGTTCATGTTCATTTCTTTTTTTTTTTGCTTCAAGTGACATGTTGTAATATTTATTTTCTTTTGCTTCAAGGATATTTGTAAGGGGGTCGATGAAAGAAATAAATGAAAATACACGTGTGTATTTGCGAGCATAGCCCCAGTGCACGACCACTCCACCCTCAATATATTTAGTCCCGATGCCTAGTAGTTCTACGGCTTGAGATCGTTGCTTCAAGTGTCGGGAATGAACACATCAAACCCGATCACCAACCAACGACGTGCGTACTTTGGTATGCATCGAGGTTTGAAGGTCGGATAGCCATGAAACTACCTACTAAGCCGCATGCATGTTGTAGACACCTAATTTTTGCATCCGCCTGATTAATCAACTCGTCAACCCGATTGCAACGGTTCCCAATGATGGATGATTATTCCAATACTTTATTTTGTTACCAGATATGTTTCAGAAATCTGGATGAGGTATCTCGAACTGACAAAACTGTAGAAACCACGCTACGCTAGGAAAATATAACCACAAAAGTTTAGAAATCATCATTTTTCAGACAAAAAGAAATTTCAAAATAAAATTCACTAAAAAATGACCAAATTATCAAAATACCCCTAGTCTTAAAATATCCCTAGAGCCTACGTTACGCTTAGGAAAACCCATTATAACACATAAAATAACAAATCGAAATCAAATAAATCATTTCGCCAATTTTCATAAAATTTGACAAAATTACGAAAATGCCCCTCATAAAATTCACGATCATTCCACACAAAAAAATTTCATAAATGACACAAACTAATATTTTCATTGAATTCCTTATGAAAAATCGATTCTAAAATATCCTAGAACATCAAAAATTGACTTGAAACACAAAAAGTCCTCTCCGAGGGCAAAACGGTAATTTTACAACTTTTATAGTTAAAAATTTAGAAATTAATAAATAAAATATTAAATAATTAAAGTAAAATATTAATAAAATTAATTTAAAAATTTAAACAAAAAAAATCGATCAATTAGGCTCTTAGGCAAAATTGTTGATGGTTGCCAAGATATTTATTCAAGGACCCCTCCATTTGGGGGTCTAAAGAATTAAAAATATAATAAAAGGGGGTTCTCCAAAAAAATTGAAGTCAATCAAGTAGGACTAAAGTCAAGATATTAAAATCAATCAAGTAAGACTAAAGTCAAAATTAAAGTCAATCAAGTAAGACTAAAGTCAAAATATTAAAGTCAATCAAGTAAGACTAAAGTCAAAATCTTAAAGTCAATCAAATAAGACCAAAAGTCAAAATCCTAATAGAGTTCTAATTAAATAATAATTCTATTTAATAATAACTCTATTTAATAGAATTCTAACTAAAATATAACTCTACCTAAAACAATTCTAATTAAAATATAATTCTAACTAAAATAATTATAATTAAACACTAATTCTATCTAAACAAACCCTTAAAAAATCTATAAATAGGGGTCCTCACACCCTATTTTCGTATCAAATAATAAATCCTAAAAGAAGTAGGTCAAAAAGCTTCCCTAACCTCCATAAACCCTGATTTTGAAGTCCTAACTCCTTACCTAACACTCATACCTCAATTTTTGCTCGAAAAAATACCTAGAAGCCCTTCAAAAACACCTAGAAATCCATAAACAAATATGAAGAATCCAGATCTAAGAAAGAGATACCTTGCCTCAGAGATCAGAAATTAGATCCGGAGACAGAACAAAGCGAGGAGTACTGTACAAGGAGTTACTCTATCAGATCTGAGGGAACAAAACCGTTGCATTCAGAAAAGGTAACTATTTTTATTTTTTATTATTATTATTTAGAACTTGTTAGCAATGTAATTTTATTTGGAAATTAGTAGAGACTGATGTTTGTTGGGCGGGGTTGGTGCCTAACACCTTCCAACCCCATAACGTGATCCCCAAAATTAGTATCATTTGTAGATTAGTTGTTTTATCTGTTTCGAATCAATATTTGATTCCTAGACCGTAATAACTAGGTGGCGACTCCCAAACCTTAAAGGTCAAAAGTGGATCCGCGTAGCCCGCGGATCGAGGGCGCTTTCAGTAGCGACTCTATTGGGGACTATTGAGGATTAGACTTGAAAAACCTCAAGTATGGGAGCATTGCCAGGATGAACTAGTTTTTTTTTATTTAGTTCCATTTATTTTATTTATTTATTTATTTTTGTGACTTAATTGTGAATGATTTTTGGTATTGTATTTTTGTCCAATTAAGAGTCACTTTTTGATGACCCTTAAATAATGAAATATTCAAATTGACATATGAAAAGGATGGAATGATGAAGGTTGGGACAACAATGTTAAAACGTTTTTACAGAATATTCTAGTGAGAATTAAGTCTGGGCACTTATTAATAAAATGTAGATCCCATCGAGTAGGTTAATTTAGAACCTGAATTCACTCGATTTCGTTATCGAGAGCCTTGGATATCATTGATACAAGTTCAATATGTAAATCTGGAATTATTGCTGAATGAAGGTTGGGACAGCAATGTTAAAACGTTTTTATAGAATATTCTAGTCAGAATTAGGTCTGGGTACCTATTAATAAAACGTAGATCCTATCGAGTAGATTAATTTAGAATCTGAATTCACTCAATTTCGTTATCGGGAGCCTTAGATATCATCGATGCAAGTTCAATCTGTAAATCTGAAATTGTTGCTGAATGAAGATTGGGACAGTAATATTAAAATATTTTTACAAAACATTCTAATAAGAATTAAGTCTGGGAACCTTTAATAAAACGTAGATCTCATCGAGTAGATTAATTTATAATCTGAATTCACTTAATTTCGTTATCGGGAGCCTTGGATATCATCGATACAAGTTCAATATGTAAATCTGGAATTGTTGCTGAATGAAGGTTGGGACAGTAATGTTAAAACGTTTTTACAGAACATTCTAATAAGAATTAGGTCTGGGTACCTATTAATAAAATGTAGATCCCATCGAGTAAATTAATTTAGAATCTGAATTCACTCGATTTCATTATCGAGAGCCTTAAATATCATTGATGCAAGTTCAGATTGTATTTTCCTAATTCATAAAAAATCTGAATTTATCTAGTGTTAACACAGTTAATGTTCTTGAAGCGAGCTCATTTGGCACTAGGATTTTTCTCTTTGATTTTCTTTTGAGATGTGTTTCTAGTTTTTTTTTTATTTAAAAAAAAAGAGGGTTCATCGCTCCTCATCTCAACAATTATCATTCTATCATCAATGTAACATCTATTGGAATCTCGATTTATTTTAGATCACCCAAAAGTGATCATCAATTGGACCTTAAAAATTATGAAAATTATGCCTATTGCAATGTTTGGGTTTGATCAATTATTCTATGTCATGATCATTAATTGATTTGCCATTGATCTTGATCAGATATATAGTTGATGTGTTTATTGGTGATCTTAATGATATTATTGGATTGGTATTTATTTTGGCCAATATTCATATGGTATCAATGTGTGATGGTATGATCAGGACCATGGGCCCATTTGTTTGAAAAGGCCCCGGGCACACCCCACCCTGTTTTGCACACACCACATGCACGTTTACTGTTTTGCATGCTTGCATGTCCCATATAACCAACGTGGCACTAGTGCGAGACCCGGTCTCTTCGGAGATGCGACATTATTCATGAAAATCACAACTCCAGTCACATACCTCAGGGTATATCAAACTGGGGCATCAGTACCGTCTGATCAGGTGACTTTGAAAGGAATATCGATGCACCCAGGCTGGAGCGACTTGAGCCTTTGACCTATTGTAAGCCACACAGTCACATGTCCCTTTGCCAACGTAGTACTAGTACGTGGTCGATCCCCTCGTGGGATGCCAAACCATTTATGAAAGCTACAACTCTTGACTCGTACCTGTAGGTATATCAAAGATAATCCAAGTACATCAATTGCACTTCTTAGTCAAAACCAGTACCTAAGCGAGATCCTGTCCCGCTGTGCCCTACTGTACGAGGGGGATAGACTACGTCTATTCTAGACGAGAGGTATTTAAGTGGGCCCTTGCTCAGCATTGTGCGCCACCTCTTAACTGGGGATCAAACTAACTGTTTTTTACTTCAGAGAAGTGAGTTGGAGTTTTAGATTATCACCTATACGGTATATCAAACCAAGTCACCACGTACCGTCTGATTGAGTATGCTCGAGAGGTATATAGGTGTACTTGGGCAAGGTTGGCCAGATAAAAATGCATTGCATATAGTAAGTTTAGAGTCTAAAAACTTACCCTATAGGTCACGACTCGAAATTATCGTGGGTGTTCACGGGTTATTTATTGGAATCGGACCTCATGAATTATGAGATCAGGAATGTGTGTTTTGTCCTCAAGGATAAATCTTTTTGTATTACTGGGTGTACCAACCCAATAAAAAATTCATTTTAAAACTTGGCAATGATTCATAATGACCCAGTCCGTCTCGATCCAATGATCATAATGAGCCGGGCCATTTAAATCAAAATGGAATTTAAACCATTTTCTAATTCGATTTTCAACCCATCTTAAATGAAGAAAAGTATTTGAAAAAATATATATTTTTCAGAAGAAAAATATTTTCCAAAAGAAGAGAAGGAAGGAAAAATGATTTACAAAAGATATATTTTTGCATGAACCTTGAAAATTTCTTTTTTGCATGGACTTTGAAAAATTACTAAAATATATTTTTTTTTAAAGAAAATGACTTGCAAAAAAATAATCGGATTTGTGAAAGTTTTATTCAATGAAAACATTATTTGTCAATAACTTTCAAGAGTACAATAGAATTATTTTCTTTCTGAATAATCATTGCATGAATTTTCAAAGTTCATTTAAAATGTTATTAAGGAGGTAATACTGGAATTGATTAAATTCACCTTCAATGAGGTTTAATGGTTATCATTGTACCTCAGCTCAATCGTCGATCGTCTAGCCATGGTTATAAGTCTAACAAACGTCAATATCAAGTCAATAGTGAGAAATGACTTCAGAATTTCTCAACATCACCCAGTTATTCCCTGAAGATCATAGTGCTTCAGTCTTGCCGGTTATAAGCATTGTCTCAAATCCTCAGTCCATAATCAAGCCCGTTGTGAGTAGTTTTGAGTTTTCATGAGTCATTTGGGTTAGCTTGAGTCATTTTTTTCAGCAAGGTTATGTCTTCTTTTCGAGTCGACTTTTTTTTTGTTGAGTCGACTTAGTTTGTCGAGTCATAGAGGTGTTTGTCGCCCCTTCTAAATTTGATTAGATAAAGAAAATTTTTGAATACCTCGAGCGCATTAACGAATTAACTAATAATCTAATAGATTTCTCTCCTGAACAAAAAAGATAAGAGTCGGGCTCAACTTTTTATCAAGAAAGCAAAGGTCATTGACTTCGGAACAGAAAATAATTCTTAAAGAGATTCAAATAGAAACCATCATATCCCTAGAGAAACACAAGGGGATAATGAATTTTCTCAGAAATTTCAAAAGACTTGTTCGTGCGGGCCTATGAGGATATGTTAAGTGCAAGCTTGGATGTTGTCTGACACAGAATAGATACTGGCTTGAGAAAATGAGATCAAGGAAGATGTTACAAAATGTATTAGTACTACACTTCTCAAAATGGTAGAGCTCCCATAATAGATTACCATTATCAGATTAATGAAACAGTTGAAGCAGTATTGATCTCTAATAATGAGTCGTACATCAAAGCTTAGGTTATCACTCTGTGTTCAAAGTTTGAGATTCGACATCACATTATCTCTCTACCATCCTTAGATTAATGGAAAGGTTGAAGCAACCAATAAAATATCTCAAAACAATCTTCAAGAAAATGTGTCAATCACACCAGGATTAGTAAGAGAAGTTACCATTCATACTAGGGGCACATCATACTTCAATACAGTCTTCCACTGGAGCTATTCCCTATTTTCTAGTATATGATATGGAAGCAATCTTACCAGTTGAAATGGAAATCCCGTATCTCAAGGCCTTCAAGGAAAGTCAATTGTTAGAAATAGATTGGGTTAGTCAATGGTATAAAGAATTAAATTTGATCGGAGAAAAACGACTAAGAGCTTTATACCGCTTACAAGCTTATCAAAGAAGAATCGTCCGTGCGTTTGACAAAAAGATCAAGGCCCGTTACTTACAAGTCGGGGATTTCGTACTCAAAGAAAATCGGGCACCTATCTTTGACCCTAGAGAGAAGTTCAAACCAAATTGGGGTGAGTCATTCATCATCAAAGAAATATTACCTGGAAAAATTGTCAGACTTCAAGATTATGATGAAATTGAATTCCCAGAACCAACCAACCTTGACCAGATCAAACGGTACTACATTTAAGGAGGCCATCTTTAACCGAATCAATTTCCTGTTATCCAGTTCAAAAGTTCAATATCTCATTTCTCAGCCTTTTGCAGCATTTTTAAAAAAAAATAAAGTTAAAAAAAAACATTTTTATTCTTCAGCCCGATCACCTAACCTAGGGGAGGGAAAAATTCGAACTACGTTTTGGTCTGATCCCAAAATTTTGGGGCACGTAGGCAACCTGAGAAGTTATTTCAGGCCCGACCACATCAAAATAAAAAAAATAGATTCTTCGACAAAGAAAAAATCTGAAAAGAAAAAGAAATACCATCCAAAATGGGGAAGAAAATTCAAGAAAAAAAAATAATTTAAAAGGAAATGTCATACAAGGGGCATTTGGGTTTTTGAACCTCAAAATTCCTTTCTTTTTATGCCTAGTCCTAAGCCTATTCATAACAGTCCTCCTAAGTACTATGCGAAAAAGTTAAGAAAGGTAGTAAAGCATGATCAGACAGTAACTCCAAAAGTTCAAAAGGGAAGAGAAAGAAAAAAATAAGATAAAAAGTCTGCTAAATTGACCCAAAATGACAACTTAAGCAAAAATTAGGGCAAGCTCGCAAGGTTGAAAATCTGAAAGGACGACCTTAGCAACAATCAGAACAAAGAAAAGAGAAAAAATTGTAAGCTCGCTAGATCGAAAATCTGAAAAGGTGATCTAGGCAAAAGCTAGAGTAAGCTCGCTAGATCGAAAACCTGAAGAGGTGATCTAGGCAAAAGTTAGAGCAACAAAGAAAAATAGAAGAAAATCTCAGGAAGTTTGAGCCGAGACATTTGAAGTCAGAATAATCAAGTTCAACACTTAGCTTAAACCAGGCAGAGACTCAGAAGCCACAAGTATCTTGTCTATGATGGATCTGAAAATTTTCTACTTCTCCAAGTGAACCAAGGGGGATAAGGGTGAATTCTATGATGATTTCAAAAGGAAATATTTTATTCTCGTGAGCCTAACTCAAAATCTTCAATAAAATCAAAATTAAAAGTTGGATCTTTATTGTGCTTGTGGTAATCAAATATTTCAAACCTTCATACAAGGGGTATTTTCTTTTTATTCTAAATATGTAATTTCCCCCTTATATTAGGGGCATTTTTTTGCATGATGTATTCAATTATCTCCAATGCCATGTTTATTGTCAAACAAGGGGCATTTTATTTTTGAGCAATGTTAATCCTAAAAGATAATGGGAACCCCAAACTTAAGGTTACCCTCTTGATAATAGTTTTTCGAAAAACCCTTGAGGTTCAAAAGAAATAAAAACTCAGGTTTTAAATTCATAAAACTTTTGGAAAATCTTGAGATTCAAACAAAAGCACTTCGAATCTCACATTTGACTGTGCCCAGAGATTAACTAATAACTCATTTACCTAGAGTATGAGATATGGCATTCTTTCGTTCCCAGATCCTTTTTCAGATCTATTCATTATTGGATTCGATCATTCTCTTCCAGATTTATTATCTTCCAGATTTATTCGTTCCCTGATTCATTTTAATCAGTCTTCTCCAAATTCATTCATTCATCTGCTAGTTTTGCACAGTTGCCGCCAAAGGTTATCTTGGATTTTGTTCAGTTGTCGCCAAGGGTAATCTTGGATTTTGCTCAGTTGCAGCCAAGGATTATCTTGGATTTTGCTCAGTTGCCGCCAAGGGTTAACTTGGATTTTGCTCAGTTGCCGCCAAGGGTTATCTTAGATTTTGCTCAAATGCTGCCAAAGGTTATCTTGGATTTTGCTCAGTTGCCACCAAGGGTTAACTTGAATTTTGCTCAGTTGCCGCTAATAGTTATCTTGGATTTTGCTTAGTTGCCGCCAAGGGTTAACTTGAATTTTGCTCAGTTGCCGCCAAGGGTTATCTTGGATTTTGCTCAGATGCCACCAAGGGTTAACTTGGATTTTGCTCAGTTGTCGCCAATGGTTATCTTGGATTTTGCTCAGTTACCGCCGATGATTTTCTCGGAATTATGCTCAGTTTATACTCAAATTATACTCAGATTATGCTCAGTTTATGCTCAGTCTATGATCAGTTTATGCTCAGATTATGCTCAGTCTATGCTTAGATTATGCTCAAATTATGCTTAATTTATATTCATTTTATGCTCAGATTTTACTCAGTTCCAACTTAAACTCTTTGAAATTTATCTCAGATTTTAAGTCACACACTTGCACAGTTGTTACATCAGTCAAGGAGAATTTTCTAAAATTCAAGGATCTGACACTGCCAGTGAGAGCCCACTCTCAAGGACCTGACAATTTTTTAGTTCGGGGTAAATTTTACCCTCAAGGATCCGAACGCCCTGACGAATTGCTAAATCAAGCTGCAAAATGAACTGTCACTAGCTTTAGCATTCAGATATCGCACCATCTACCAAAATAGATTTGCTATCTAGTTTGCTTCAACCCTCTGCCAAAGAGGGGCATCTGTAGACACCCCATTTTTACATCCGCCTGATTAATTAACTCGTCAACCCGATTGCAACGGTTCCCAATGATGGATGATTATTCCAATGCTTTATTATGTTACCAGATATGTTTCAGAAATCTGGATGAGGTATCTCGAATTGACAAAACTGTAGAAATCACGCTACGCTAAGAAAATATAACCCCAAAAGCTTAGAAAACATCATTTTTCAGACAAAAAGAAGTTTCACAATAAAAATCACCAAAAAATGATCAAATAATCAAAATACCCATAATCTTAAAATATCCCTAGAGCCTACGTTACGCTTAGGAAAACCCATTCGAACACATAAAACAACAAATCGAAATCAAATAAATCATTTCACCAATTTTCACAAAATTATGAAAATATCCCTCATAAAGTTCACGACCATTCCACACAAAAATTTTTCATAAATGACACAAACTAATATTTTCTTTGAATTCTTTACGAAAAATCGATTCTAAAACATCCTAGAACATCAAAAACCGATTTGAAACACAAAAAGTCCTCTCCGAGGGCAAAACTATAATTTTAGAATTTTTATAATTAAAAATTTTAAAATTAAAAAATAAAATATTAAATAATTAAAGTAAAATATTAATAAAATTAATTTAAAATTTTTAACAAAAAAAATCGATCAATTAGGCTCTCAGGCAAAATTGTTGATGGTTGCCAAGATATTTATTCAATGACCCCTCCATTTGGGGGTCCAAAGAATTAAAGATATAATAGAGGGGGGTTCTCCAAAAAAATTGAAGTCAATCAAGTAAGACTAAAGTCAAGATATTAAAGTTAATCAAGTAAGACTAAAGTCAAGATATTAAAGTCAATCAAGTAAGACTAAAGTCAAAATCTTAAAGTCAATCAAATAAGACCAAAAGTCAAAATCCTAATAAAGTTCTAATTAAATAATAATTCTATTTAACAATCCTAATTAAATAATAACTCTATGTAATAGAATTCTAACTAAAATATAACTCTATTATAACTTTAACTAAAAGAATTATAATTAAACACTAATTCTATCTAAACAAATCCTTAAAAAATCTATAAATAGGGGTCCTCACACCCTATTTTCGTATCAAATAATAAACCTTAAAGAAGTAGGTCAAAAAGCTTCCCTAACCTCCCATAAATCCTAATTTTGAAGTCTTAACTCCTTACCCAACACTCATACCTCAATTTTTGCTCAAAAAATACCTAGAAGCCCTTCAAAAACACCCAGAAATCCATAAAAAAATATGAAGAATCCAGATCTAAGAAAGAGATACCTTGCCTCGGAGATCAGAAATCAAATCCGGAGACAGAACAAAGCGAGGAGTACTGTACAAGGAGTTACTCTATCAGATCTGAGGGAACAAGACCGTTGCATTCAGAAAAGGTAACTATTTTTATTTATTTTTATTATTATTTAGGTCTTGTTAGCAATGTAGTTTTATTTGGAAATTAGTAGAGATCGGTGTTTGCTGGGCGGGGTTGGTGCCTAACACCTTCCAACCCCGTAACGTGATCCTCGGAATTAGTATCATTTGTAGATTAGTTGTTTTATCTATTTCGAGTCAATGTTCGATTCCTAGACCATAATAACTAAGTGGCGACTCCCAAACTTCAAAGGTCAAAAGTGGATCCGCGCACCCCGCGGATCGAGGGCGCTTTCACATGTGCCCGATTAGACAATGCTAGGACACAAGTTTTCAATTTTATATCGACCCTCGAAGCAATGTTGTAAATGTTTAGTGTATTCGGGCCTCGAAGCCCACGGTGGCAAGTTGTATAGGTTTAGGTGTATGTCTTTGCTTTACTTATTCCCTTGGTAAGAGGGGAAAAATCAATTTTTTTCATTATCATGCATATCATAAAAAAAAATAAAAAAATGAAAAAATGAAAAAAATGAAAAAATGTAACTTTTTTTTGACCAAGCCAAAAACCAGAGGCAATGTGCCTCATTTTGGAATAACAAACATATAAATAAAAAATAAAAATAAAAAAATTTTAGCCAAAACTTGTACTGGTCCGTATTTCAAGCACGGATGGGCATGAAATACACTCATCCGTACTTGAAATACGGATGGAAATATATATATATATATATATATATATATATATATATATATATATATATATATATATATATATATATATATCTATATATATATATATATATATATATATATATATATATATATATATATTACTCATTTTATTCCCGACGTCAGTCTTGACAACTTTTGTTACAAAGGTAATACACTTCGTTACAAGAGTGCTTTCCGTTTTTCAATTACATCTTCTTCTCCATTTGAATTATTTTTCTTCTTTGTATATGTGTTTTCAATCTTTTTTCGAAACCTCTTTTCCATCTAAAATCTTCTTCTTTTTTGTTACAACTCTATTATTTTTTTATTGATACTAAATTGATGTTACGTATTAGAGACATGTGTCACATATGAAAATATGTGTGATAACTCAATATGGCACGTCGATACACACACATACGTGAAAATTGGAAAAAATGACAACAAAATTTGTGTATTTAGAGCCAATGATTCTAAGATAACAAAATTCATGATCTACATCCCAATGAATTTTGTCTCTTGTTTCTTAATAAAACTTTCTTTAACAAAGAATTGCAACAAACCATGTAACACCATAAAAAATTATTACGTATATCGAGAAATTAAGTTACCTATATTGACCTGCTTTCATATTTAGTTTAGAATAAAAATATTATAAATTGTAACATTGTAGATCTAAAATGAAGATTTGTTAGAAAGAGAATTTGATAAATGAAATGTGTAATTCGGGGATTTCTATCATAATCATGTAAAGTAGATAAAATTCAAAATTTTATAAGAAGTTCTTTTGATCAAATGAACGTTATCATTGAGTTCAAAAACATCGAAAAACATAGTTTAGATTGTCAACGTACTTAAATCCAAGTTTAATATGATAAGTTACGAAAACATTAACTTTATTAAGAGAACTTAGGGCATAGAGATATTTTGGTCAATAGAGAAAAATCAATAAAAAATTTCAAAAATTTGAGATACACAGTTCGAATTGGTCTAATGTAACAGAGACATAATAAAAAAAAAAGAAAAATATTATTTAATTATTTTTTTATTATTAAATATTAAAATAAAATTTTATTATAAAAGTGAGTTTAATTATAATTATTTATATAAGAGAATAGATTTGAAGTTATTAAAATATTAAAAAAGTGAAGTGTAATTAATATAAATATAAATATTATTATATTATATAATATTATTAATTATAAATATGTTAGTAGATTAGATGCAAGGTGTATTTATTTTATATGTTATATCATTATATTATTATATATTATAATTTTACTTGATATTCATTTATTTTTCAAAAATAGAAATAAAGATGAGTGGGTTTTAATAGTGGATTTGTGTATGTTACCTTCGATCGAGATGTAAATGTGTTTTAGATGTGAATTAAAATTCGGCACTGAAGAATAAAATATCAACGATGTCGAGATCTACTTAGTTATTGGATTATTTTATCGAGTCACTGAGGGAATTAACCGAAAAAATTATTTTAATATCGTAGGAAAGTGTAAAATCCAACTGCGACTGTATGAAACTTATAATTTTAAATTCTTATTATAATTTTAAATAAAATATATTTTATTTTAATTTTAATAATTAGTTTCAAATTTATTATGATTTAAATTTAGAATTCATGCATAGAATTGTAGAATAATTTGTTTTATATCTTTTTTCTGATATTTTAATATTGTGAAATAAAAATAAATAAATTTGAGTGAGTGTAACCAGAAAATCCATTTGTTTAACAAATTGATTTTCATAATAACTTTCGTAAATTGTTCATTTTAAAAACTGTTAAGACACCCTATTTTGAAAGTGTATTTTCATTGAGTGATAATCTATAAAAAATAAAATATTTAAGTTTAAATTTGAAATCAATAATGAAAGTCTTTATTGTTTAGAATAGGGAATGAGATTCTCAGTTGTATATGCTTGTGTTGAAGAATTTTTAGGTTTAGATTATTTTAGAACACTATGTAATAGGGCATGGGATGTAATTAGGATGGTAACCATGGGACGGTGTACCTGCATATTTACTGTTTTATGATTTACTACTTTCAATATATGTTGTATGTTTATAATTCTAGAATACTTGAAAATGTTATCACACTTGCAAATTTGTTTTTATTTATTTCAAATGAATTTTGACAAATATATTTATTATTTTTATTATCTATTAGAAAGGTAATGAATTCCTATAAGATTAATCAGTAGTTATTTTAAAAAATAAACAGTTAATTTAGAATAATAGGGATTTGATATTCTCTCTAATAGTATGAGATACCACCTAAGAATACCATTGTACTTACTATTCGAAAAATTCATATATTATCTTTATTAGAAAATAACAAATTATATTATAAAGATGATTTATAGATGACTATGTTGATTGAGAATACATGCATACCATAGAGCTGTGATGAAGCTAACTTGTTAAATAAGTATTTACAGTCTATATAATCAAACAACTGATCTCTGTTAGGGATCAACGACCAATCTAAGTTAGAAAACATGGTCATAAGCATATTACAAAATGGATCATGATACATAGGAATCCAACCATATTCACACCCTTTCAGAGTAATTTGGTAATCATTATATTAGAATCAATTATAATTTTAGAATCAGTCATACTAGAAACAATTGTGATAGAAATATTTTTTGAAGAATGTTTATCAAGCCATTAAAATTAATTAATCCTTTATATCGAAAGCAACACCAAGCCCCTCATATTGAACATTTTAAGAACATTGTAAGGAGGGATAGTGAGATTGTGAAACCTTAATGACAAAACTTCTTTTCATTAATTAATCCTTTTTCGAAAATTGAAAATTAGATAGTTAGATCAATGTTGAGTTCATCACTTTTTATTTGAAAAAAATGGTGAATTCGACTGTAATTAAAAAAAAAACATTGAGTTCAAGAGTAAAAATTATGAACTTAACAGTAGAAAGGACTATTAAGAAAGAAAAAGTTTGCATGTCCTGTCAAGGTGACACACAAAATTTAGGGTGGTCGATCCGGTAAATCTCTCTAGTTTATATCGCCCTCCATTATAAAATATGGAGATCTAGGGCTGGGATACTATCACAATCGCTCTTGAAGGGTATTATTGGTTTGAGAGTTGAGACTGAAACCTTTCCTAGGGTAAACTGGTTTGAGTTTTTATGTTTTTCCTTCATTCTTTTTCTACAAAGACATGAGATGTTAAATTCATGAGTTGAGCCATTGATGGAAGCCATTCATCTTTCAATAGCAATCTTAATCTTAATCTTGACCGTAAACCCCAATTGCTTGACAATCTACAATGAAAAAAACATGAGGTCACAAGTTCGATCCCTTCCCTCTAAGGGTATGTCTATCCCCATCATTATTTTGCTAAATAGTTTCTTACTTTAATCCATATTTTCGATAATTATTTTGTTTATTATGTCTGATGAGTTTAATTTGCTATATTTGAAAACTTCAATTTCGTATAGTAAGGATTAGGGGTGTAGAGCAAATCGTGTTTGGGCTTAGGCTTGTCTATGGATCTTAAATGGACTGATTTTCAATTAGACCTAAGACTTAATCGCAGCTTGACTCGTTCACAGTTTGGCGTATTTCATCAATCTTCTTGGGATTTTATTGGAAAGATGATTACTTCTAATTTCTATAATGAATTTCAAACCCCAATTTTCTAGTTTTTAATTTCCGTTTAGTTTCTCTCAAATTTTTGAGATAAGGCTTTGGTCATCTTAGCATTTTATCTTTCTCCATAGGCTATTAATCTGCTCGATCGAGTATATTTCGGGCCTGCAAGTAATATCCATTTAACCTTCTACTATGGCCCATGAAATTCTATTTGGCGGTGCTGATTTAATTTTGTAGTAGACACATTAGATATTTGGACAATTAATTCCACAGCCAATTTGTTTTCTTATCGGAGGGACATAATCCTCATGCTGTTTGAAGAATTTTCATGCAAATAAATCTTGCATGATTAGTAAAATAAGGCGCATCTTTTTATTTTATGTAAGCTAAGGGTTATGCCCTTCTCTTGATGTACATTAATTGTTTTTAATGAAATCTTGCTTATTTAGTAAAAAAATGACATATAAAAAGAAAATAGAAAAAAAAATGAACGAGCTTTTTATAGTTGAAAAGATTGAAATGTCCTCCACTACACCAAAATGAATAATTAGGAACATTTTCAAGGGATGATTTTAAGAGTGCCTAATTAAGAACGGTTTATAACCATTCCTTACTCAAATAATCATGCCTAAACATTGCTAACAATATTTGACCTACCAAGTGTGCCTAAGTTTTATATGAGAACACACGATTTTCACCTTCTGTGGTTTTCTAGTACTCTTTGAATGGATTTAAAAGTAAAACCATCTCAAATCTCTTCAACTTTAGGGTTTCATAGCGAGAAGCTATCAACGCCAAGATTCTTCGGAAGTCTCTCGAACTTAGGGTTTTGTTTAATTTGATGTTGAGAAGCTATCGAAGCTCCAATCTTTAATCGCAAGCCTCAATCAGCAGGGGCGGAGTCAGGATTTTGCTCATGTGGGGGCAACTAAGAGTAGAAAAAAAATTGTGGGGACAATTAAGAGTGAAACAAATAGTTGTGGGGGCAACTAAGAGTGAAAATTTTTTTTTGTGAGGGCAATAGTGGCAAATTTCTTTGTCCGCCTTTAAAATCTGTCGCAATAGCACATTAATCCATAGAATTTGAAAACTCTTGTTGGGGCAGGTGCCCCCACTCAAAATCCGCTCTTGTCAATCATATCAGGTGAATTGTGTGTTTTTAACTTAAGATCATAGATCTAAGTTGAAATTCATTCTCGAATCGTTGTTGCAATGAGAACGATAATTGATTCATCTATCTCGTCTCTAGTTAGCTCAAGTAAGAGTTGAATCCTTTTCGATTTTTTTTTTTTTAAGCTTCCAGATCCATAATCTCATCTCTAGATATAACTCTCCATTGTTTTAAGCTTCGAATTACTTCCAGATCCATTGTTTTAGTTCGTTTGAATTTTTGCTGAGATCTCTAATTACTTGTTCTTGTTTTTCTCCCTTATAATTCGAGTTATGGCAAGTATTTCTTCCTTTGTAAGTGTTTAAATTGCACTTTTATACCCGTTTCCATCTATATTTAGTTCTTTTAGGCAGATTTTGATTTCATGAAGCTGTATGAGTTAGTTTAATCAAGATTTCTGATTTGGTTGTATAGATCTGATCTGATATGGATCTTACTTTCGTGTTTTTATTCTCATTTCTTTGATCTCAAAAGAATTCGATTCGTCTGTAAAATTTACTGTGAGTGTTCTTTTTTTTTAATCGCCTTTATTGTTGACTCAGTCTTTAATATATACACACATATTTAGAGACATTTAAAATTTTATTATTTTTGACTATTTCAGCCCAGTATGAAATTGGTTTTGCACATCGTGTTGATGTCGCATATGTGGCCTTGGCGAATTCAATAGAAACATTGAATAGTTCACTGAGAAGACGGTTCTCTATTAGGATCAATGATGAGTGTGAATGTAGCTTTAATTCTAATCTTTTAGAAGCTAAATTTTGTTCCATATGTGTTAAGTCATGCTTCAAAGATATTTTGGCCAACTTTGGGTAGATCACGTGGGATGTCCAACTTCCTAGTTTCCTGAAAAGAAATTGGTTTTGTAGTAAAAAAATGTGAAAATGGTACTTCATTTTTACTTGAAATGTTTTTCTTTCCTCTTTGTTTTTCATGTGTGGTGAATGTAGTTATAGAAATAGAGGCTTTGATCTTGATATAAATCATGGATTATTTTGTTTTATTCCTTTCGAATATGTCAGATTTTTTTGCTTCTTGCAATCATACTTCACCATTGTAGGCCTCCATTTTTAGGAAAAGTGAGGTGATTTTTGATTGATAGGATGCAAGGACCAGAAAATATTATAATTTTTTGATACTAAAGTTTTCTCAAATTTGTTTAGAGTATTTTTTGATCATGAGATTTTAAATGTGACATTTGAATCCAATGGTAACCAAACATATGATGTTCCACGTAGGGTGACTACATCATGTTCACCAACTACAATTAGCAAAGAAAAAGAAACCAAGAAAATGTTCACCTATTATAACTCTTAGACTTTAGACTGGCAGAAAAATAAAATTCAAATGGCGAAGATCTGAGCGTCAGTTTGAGTAAGTGGCAGACTATGTTTTCTAGGCAAGAGGTGTGTTGGAGGACAGAGAGGATCCCAACTATGGATCCACGGAGGTATGTGGTGTCAAGGGTCATGGCGATGTGGATGATTGTGTGAACGTTTGTTCAGAGTAGTAATTTGGGGCAATTGATGCAATTTTGGAAAGTTGGGCCTTCTCTGAATGGTGGGAGACCTCCACCAGATTTGGTGTCAGAGGTGGTGTTGGTGGTGGAGAGTAAAAGTATTAGAATAGATGTGAGTGTTACTGTAGGAGGAGGGGGGGGGGGGGGGTATTAGTTTTGTGGAGACATTGATGGTGGTGGTGATGTGGTGGTTGCTATGTGGATGCATTTTAGTTCCTTTGCTTAATCAAATAATCATGCCTAAACATTACTAACAATATTTGACTGAGCAAGTGTGACCGGTCAGGTTATACTCTTGATTCAATAAGAGACAACTTCTCATTACTCCATTTATTTCCAAATTGACAGCATGTTTGGCTTGTTGATGTACTAGTTTTGATGTGCATCCCCATTTTCTTATCGCAGATTGTTTGCAACTATCAAGCATCCCAAATGGTAAATGGTATTGCCCATTTTGCTTAAATGCCAATGCAAAGGCAGCTGGGAGAGTTTCTGGAGTTGATTCTATTGAACAAATATCCAAGCGATGCATTCGGATTGTCAAAACACGAGACCGAAGCTGGTGGATGCGTTTTATGCAGGTGGGCTTGCAGGAAGCTTGTTATTGGACATAATATTGTTACTTCATGGTAGAGGGTTTTGTTTGTTGTGCTGATTTCCATCCTTTGTCATTCTGGTTATGCTTGAGCTTATGCTTTGAATTTTGCTTGTAGGCACGATGATTTTAGCAAATCAGGATTTGGTTCACGCACAGTCATATGAGTTCTCGATACGCATAATTTTTAGTATACAAATTTGAACCCCCCCTTTTTTTTCTCTCCAGTGCAAGAAGGGATTTCATGTTGGCTGTTTGAAGGATCATGAAATGGCGGATCTGAAGGGGTGTGTGTGTGTGTGTGTCAATGATCTGTTATTTTATTCTCATTTAGAGTTTCATCTTACCTATATAATAATCTTACCTATATAAATATAACAGGAATTGCCAAAAGGGAAGTGGTTTTGTTGCACAGATTCAAGTAAAGTCCACATTGTTTTGCAGAAGTTACTTGGTCGTGGATAAGAAAAGCTTCCAGACTCTCTTTCAAATGTTATAAAGAAGAGGCACGAAGAAAAAATTTCAATATCGAGACTGATCTTGATATAAGATGGAGCCTTCTTAGGGGGAAAAGTTAAGTCTCTTGAAAGTAGACTCTTGCTTTCAAAGGCTGCAGCAATAATCCACGTAAGTAGTTATCAATGCATTGGTTCAATCAAATTCCTTTTTGTGAACTATTTTGAGGGTTTTTTTTTCATGTGCGTAATATAGTTTGAAAAAATATTTCAGTTTTTATTCTAAAGCTAGGATTTGTTGCAGATGAATGGTCGATGGAAGCCCAATTCACCTTCCATTTTCATTATAGTTATCTTGGATCTTGATCCTAAAGCTCAACTTGCTGGCAATCATGAACAAAAAATGAGATCACATGTTTGATCCCGTCTCCCACAATTTTTCAATTTGCTGAGGTATGTTTATCCCCATAATGACAATTTTTCTTGAAGTATTAAGATTATTCAATAACTGAAATAATATTTTCATTCATTAGAAAAATTCAATTTGTACAATGACTTACTTGATGCTGTTTTCTGGGATTACTTAGCAAACCTCCCTAGTTTATTTCTTCCATAAACCCGTTCAAGGCTTATTAATTGATTCTTATTCTACATATTTGACAAACCCATACTTTGTATGGATTCATAATCTAGGTTTGATATTGATCTGATATGAACTGGTTTATTTATGCTTGATAAGTTTATTTTGATGTGAACCAATATTTAGTACACTTTAAACCACATGGTAAGGATTAGGGATGCCGACGAATTTGGTTTCGGCCTTCAGTATGGGTCTTAAATGAATTGATTTGTAACCAATCTTAAAAGTTAATCTTAGGAAAATTTTGGCATCGGTTTTATCATTTCTTTTTATTCAAGATCTTTTGACCTTCCTTTGATTGCAAAAAATGCTTCATGGGGGAATAGTCTTGCTTTACCTGAAATCAGAATTGTATAACAGGAGTTTTCCACGTAGTTTTTCCTCTTGTATATTTAGCCAAAAATAAAAAGTAAAAAAATTTCCAGAGTTGGGCTCTCATTGTGTTGGCTGTAACCATGCCCAAATTTAGTTTATATTTATTCCAATAGCTAAGCTTAATGATGAAATTACAATGCTAATAATTTATATTGAAAGGAAGATTACATATTAATTTAACTGATCTTACAAATCCTCATTTGAAATTTATCTATAAGGAATAACATTAATGTATATGTATGTTTTAAATATATCTATGTCTGTCCAACTAAGTTGAACTGTATCCGATCGTGGTCTGATCAATTTGATAAATTATTGGCCTAATCGTTGGTCTAGTTTTTAAAACATTGTTTGGTCAACTCTTAAAAGAACTGACTGTTTGGAAAAGAGTTTTGAAGGTAACAAAGATTTTGGACAAGAGTCCCCCTAGTATGACGATCCCCAAGGTACTGTGTTCCTGGTGAACAAATCTAAAGGTTAGTTTTTAATTAAATATATTCAAGGAACGAGGAGGTGTTGAAAGAAAAGGGGAAGCTAATTACACAGTTAGGAAATTGAATGATTAGTAGTGTACCATAACTTAACAGAAGTTGGTTAACAAATTGTGTTATGAAGTTACTTCTCTCATACCATTAACAATTATTTGGTGGATTTCTGTTCATTTGAATGGTGAAATGAGATTGAAATTGGCAAAACCCTGGATATATTGGGTACGGCATAAATGATGATGATTTTAAACATTTGAAGGTAGATTGAATGCAACAAGTGGGGATGGGATGAAATATAAATGCCTAACTGGTGAGCACTTGGCTCAACTTGAGAGAGTCTAAGGTAATTTGTCACTTAGCTCGCAACCATTGGATTCCTAGCTCATGTGCGAATATTGACCTTTGACTGTAATCTCGGGAGTTCAAATGTTTTACTTTTGGTATCTCCGTGCTTCTGACTTCTCAACTTCTTTGGGAACTCCAAAATTTGTCAAACCAGATAAACCCGTTTATAGGTCATGCAATGAATGAATAAAGAAAATAAACTCAAATACTTCATATAGCATTCATATGATGCATGAGGAACCATAATTGAAACTATGCTAACGTTGTTAATAATATGCTCGAGCTTTAAATTATTGTTGCAGTGAATCCTTCTCGATCGAAATTAGCCTTTTTGGGAATTTTGAAGCATTCATCACTTTTGACCTTATTAGAGTCAATATTTTAAAGGGACTACAAGTAGAAATAAATTCGCTGCTCATCCAAGGTAGGAATTGGTTGATAGGGTTTGCCAATCCTTCTTGATGGAAAGACCATAAGAGTACCACTCCAATACATTCTAATTCACCTTTGCCTGAGTTATATGGTCCATATCCTCTAATAAATTATATAGGCCGAGTTCTTAGATTCATAGATACAATTCTTTTGGCTTAGATGATTCTCAATTGAGAAATCAACAAATCCATGTTCCTAGTTTTATGAATACTGGTTTTGCTTCAAAGGGCTCAAACCCGTTGATACACCAATTCTTCTTCACGCCCAACTTCCCAAGTTTTCCAACACTTCGTCAAACACACCTAGTTTGAATGACTCTTTCTAATAGAAACCAACAATGTCTTCTAAACAAGATAGGGTTTTTTTCTTGAGGTTTGAAGGAAAAAACCTCAATATGCTTGGTACTATATTGGGAAGGTGTGTCTTGGTTCTTTGCCTTTATTTTTGTTTCGATCTTGTATAATTAATTGCTAAAATGCAATATTTGTCCGATTTCTTTTCATTTAAATAAGAGTTAAATTGTTACACATTTTATTGATTAATTGCTATGGGATTTCAATTTTAAAAAGAAAAAGTTAGAAATTTAGAATATTTCTTTTCAACACACCCATTGTGATTGCAATCAAATAGAGCTGGTCAATTAAAAATGAAAAATCAGACATCTTGTCCTGTTTTCAATGTCTATTTAAAACATTTCACTTCTTAATTCTCTAATTATGGGATATATATAACATTGAAATTTACCAAGGGCACACGTTAAATTAAAGTGCATTAAATGCACTTTGAAAATAAGCACTCGAGGGTATTTTTGTTAAAAAAATATTTTGAGGGAAATTTGGGTAGGAAACTCAATTTTCTAGGTGTACTTAATGCACCTAAAAATGTGCCCTTAGGTCACGTGTTAACAAAACCCCTTGTATATTATGTGATATGATATATGTAATTTATAATGGAATATAAAAAAATTTTCTTTTTAATTTACAATTTTGAATTACATTTTCTACGCAATTTTATATGGGAGCTTCAATCTTGAATCCTTTTTTCTCACATGAACAATTGGAATGTGATGATAATTTGCATCTTAAATTTGAAAAAAAAAAGCTTTGAGCACGAAACTTGAGGTACACAAATGCACTCACTAACACTTCATGCTCCAAAAATCTTAACTCAGTAACTTATCTTCAAAAGATTAGGTTATCTTTCTTTTAATAGGTAATTAAAAAAACAAAATGAACACCTCTTTTTTCCTTCGACAAATTCAAAAGACATGATGACTATTTTGATGGAAGGTTTAGATTCCATGATCGAGAAAAGTTTTAAAAAAGGAAAATTTATAAATGCCCGTGTCTTAAAATCTTTTGTTTTTTATTTTTGTTCTCAATTTTATACAGGACGAACTTATAGAAGAGGGTTATGTGCAAAAAATTAGCCAAGGATGGTCTTGGCAAAATACAGCAAAAAACCCACTATGAGTGTTATTTGAGGTGAGTTTCTCAAATTCTCTTGAACTTCATTAATTTTTTTCTTTGTTAATAAATCAACTCTCTCAAAAAACAGGGCCTATCTATGTGAAAATTGGAAATTTTGACAGGAAAATTCAACGGGCTTGGCCCATGAATTTTAGTAATAGAATTTCGACAGCCCATGACTGTTGAAATTTTTTATGTTCCCCGATTCGACGGCTTAGAACCACCGAATTTCTCCCATCCTCCATTAATTTGATAGTTTCGGCCCGTTGAAAAACAAATTAATGGAGGATGAATATAGTGTCTAAGAATTTCTATTTGGACTATCAAGTACATTTTCGGAGAGGGTAATACAGTAGCAGATGCCTTGGCTACATATGCTTCACGTTCAAATGGTTCTAGATTTTTATTTTTTTAAATTTTATGGCTGAGTTGCCTTCAATTGTCGAAAAAGCTTATGTTTAGGTTGGACCTCCTTTGTTGCTAGTCGTTGGTACCCTACCTACATGTGTTCAGTGTGTATGAACCACCGGTTTAAAGTTGATAGACAGAAATACCCCTCACAAAGAATCAATATGGATTACTAGTACAACTAAATTTCAGGTTGGAGCCCCTCGGATGCTAGTCGTTCATACACACATGGCATGGAAGCCAATTCAACTTTCATTTTCTTTGTAGTTATAAGATGACCTTGTAAACCAATATTTTATTTCTTCCATAAATAAAATACAATACCTATTAATTATATATATTTGGCACACTCATGCTACATTTTATTGGGATTAGATTTTGATCCGATATGTTTTGAGTGATATATGCTTTGCAAGTTCACAATGATGTACTTTAAATTATGCCCTCAGGATTAGGGATCGTGTCCACATTTGGTATGGGTCTTAGGTTGACTCATTTTTAATCATGCTTAAAACAAAATCTTAGCCTAGCCTAACCTTGGGTTGACAATGGATCGGAGGAGCATCGATACTGAGTCAAAATACTAGAGCTATACAAACACAATTTTTTTTACTATATGATCCAGATCAGATCTTATCTGATCCAATACATAAATTTTAGAACCAAATGACAACCGAGTGGAGAGAGTAAGTTATCCGTCTGGGAATTAAATTTTTTTTTTAAAGAAAAGTAAATTTGGTTAGGACTTTTATCGAAATGGGTTGGGTTAATCCAAAACCAATCTGAAAAATTTTCGTATTTACAACGTTCGATCCGAAAAACCAACTTTAAATCTAAATCCTATTTTTGCACATCGGAATGGATGTGTATCGGGTAAAACCCAACCCATTGCCAGCTATAGCTTAAACAGAGTTGGGTCTATAATTGTGCTAGTCGCAACCAATCTTGAGTGTTGAACTTACACCCTTTAATTTTTATCAATATTAGAGATACACCTTTCAATTTTGTTCGATATTAGAGATATCCCTTATTATTGATTGATGTTAGCACTAAGTCCCCACTGGCCAAAAATCCAGGCTCCACACCTACTTGCAATACATATCTTCTTGCAATATAATATCCAATTCACTGGGAATATGAAGCAAGGTAACAAAAACAAGGATTGCTTAGAAGTCAACCTTTTCTTTTAAAGTTCTTAGATTTCACTTTTATTTCTGGTGTAACTCTGATCTTCAATTTTGATAAATAATTAAATTTTCTTTTTCTTAGAAAATATAAAATCTAGACTTAAACAGAGTTGAAAAAATGGGAAAACATTAAAAGAACATAAAACAAACTATTAAATTATTAAAGCAACATCATTTTCAAAGCTTTATCCTAAAAATTTGGGGCCATCTCAAAAAATCATGTTCCACCTTTCAATTCTATTTAAAGACATGTCTTTAGGGGGAAAAAGCCATGCCACTTGGCAATTCAAGCTTTAGTTCAATTGGTCTTTGTAATTTAACATCTCCTCTTTCACCTTGCAATTATTAGTATTCCACTTAAAAATCCAAGCGTTATATGAGTGCAAGATGGCACATGCACTTTAATACTAACTAAACCATGTGATTCCAGTGGTATTTTGCTAACTAGTATAGAAATCCAAAAACATAACAGGAGGCAATGATGACAAACAACAAATAACATTATTCATTTTGAGCCATAGTAATAGTAAGAAGGAAATAACCTCCCAAAACTTAACCTAGAATAGCCACACCACGGCACTAAACTAACTATAATGTTATTGAGCCTACAATTGCTTAACAAAATCGAATGTTAAAATAAGATCAGTAGCATACGAAAATATGACAGTTCTGGAAAAAAAAAAAATCACAGATAGAACCCAATTTCACTTTGGCCTTCCTCTCATTTTTTTTTAATAAACAAATATGGAAAGAGAAAAAGAAATACAACATAAGGTAAATTACATATGAAACCTGGTAAGGTTGTTACACCAGAGCCTTTAATTTCCTGGTACTTTGAATGAAAGAGTTATGTTGTAGAGATTCTTCACGCCTTTGAACAGGTATGGTCAGTGTTAGATTAGATTCTTTATCATCTAAAATAATAAGAATGTTGCCTCAAACAGATAAAAAAACATGTACTTGCAAAGAATATAATGTTCCGGCTCGCAAATAAAACCTCTCTATACACTTACTCAATGGCTAAACCCCCATTTAAAGTCACTGACTTTAGTCAATAACGACTATTTAATGACAATTAAAAATTGTCACAATGAACGACGAATTTTATCAATTGTTTTAATGTTACGTAGTGACATCAACAATGTGAGAATCGATGTCAATTTTAATGTTATTCCAGGACGACTCTTTCTTGAATGAGTTGTGATTTTCTGACGACCCCTCTAACAAAAGCCCTTCTAGACTCCCTGACATGGCATGATTTGAAAGCATAGATTTCCTCAGGATACACAACTATGCATCTCCTTAAATATGTGCAGTTGTGTATCCCTTGCGTTATAAATGAAATGATTCTCAATAAAATTCAAAATGAATTAACTGAAGCAACTAATTACCGTTCGTAGTAATTAAGTTGACAAAAATGAAAAGGAAGATAGGAGAAAATAGCCAAGCACATTTGTAATTATCTAAGAAATATGTTCCAAACTGTAATTGTGTCTTTACCGTATTATTTTGAATTATTCGAAGTTTGCAATTTTCTATGATCAAGATCCCCATAAAAGGGATTGCAATTCTAGTGATATCTTCACCATGGCATTAACCCTAATCAAGAGTTTATATAGAGCATTAAGAGACCACAACACAATTATATTTCAATATTGATTAAAAGGGACTACAAGACAAAATGGGAGAAAATGGTAAATATAAAAATAGAAGTTTAACCATCAACCAATCTTTTGAGCAAAATGAGATATTATAGAAAAAAATTGAAAAAAAAAAAAATTATAACATTCAACATTATCATTACATCCCATATTAAACCACATTTATGAATCTAATGGATTAACGAACTAGAGAGAGTCCTAAAATTTAATCTACCCACATCGGTTCCTATCTCGAGGAAGCTGATGCTGCTGCACATTCCTACAAAACATGTCCCTCCTAGACATCGTCTGAGTATTTCTTAGTGTAAACCTCCTCTAGTTGGCTAAAGATCAATGTTGATGGCGCGGCAAATTCAGTTCTAAGGACAGCCAGTTGTGCTGAGGCTGAGTGCTTTGCCCTCTTAAAAGAATTGGAAAATTTCAGCATTTCCTATGCTAACATTATCATCGAGATGGACTCAACACTTATGATTAAGGGTCTCCTTGGTATGATTGAATTGCCCTGGAAGCTTGATCATTGGGTTCATATGATCAGAAATCTATTGGCTTGTTGCAATTGAAAAATCCAACATATCTATCAAGAGGGAAATTCAGTAGTTGATGCACTAATGTAGCCATTATGAACCGTGCTTCCTCTTCTTTTAGTTCTGTTGAGTCTCCCCCATTGAAAGCCAGGACTTGTTCAATGGGTGATACTCTCCAACTTCCTCAATTTAGACTTGTAAATTAAGGGCTTTCCCTTTGTACTCTTTCTTTTTTATCAGTATACAACTTTCTTGCTTAGCACCAAAAAAAAAAAAAAAAAAAAAACTATAGAAACTAACCATAAACCTACCCAATAAAAAATAAATTTGGGGTCTTATAATTATTATTACCTAAAAAATGTACTTACGATGTAAAAACACATTTTTTTTAAGATGATTTTTTTTTAAATTATTTTAATTGTTGGAATTAGAAAACACGTTTTAAATGAGACTTTTTCAAAAAAAAAAAAAAACATAGATTTTTTGAAAGGGGAAGAAGAGAGGAACAATAAAGTTGGAGGGGTTTTATTTGAGAAGGAAGAGAGATGTAATATATAAAGTTGTAGGGCTATATTTGGAAAGTGGATAGTAAAGGAAATGTAATAAAGGTCGAAGGGCATCCTTGGAAAAGATGTGAAGATCGATGAACGAAAATAAAGTCAAAAAATTTCCTCAAGATTCAAAGGAAAATTAAACCCTTTTATAAGTCCTGCAATGAATGAATGAAGAAAATAAACTCAAACACTTCATAAAGCATTCATATGATGCAATCAGGGACCATAATTGAAACTATGCTAGCGTTGTTAATAATATGCTCGAGCTTTAAATTATTGATGCAGTGAATTTTAAATTGTGCTGAATTTATGATATATCTTTCGGTTGAGAAGAAATCTAATGGAGGACATTAATCTCTTTGTACTGGTCTTTGTTGCTCTACTCTCAAATTAGCCATTTTAGGAATTTTGAGACATTCATCACTTTTGACCTTATCAGAGTCAATATTTTACAGGGATGACAAGTATAAGTAAATATGGTGCTCATCCAAGGCAGGAGTTGGTTGGTAGGGTTTACCAATCCTTCCTGACCGAAAGACCATAAGATCGAGTACTACTCCAATACATTCTAATTCATCTTTGCCTGAGTTATATGGTCCATATCTTTTAATAAATTAAATAGACCAAGTTCTTAGCTTCATAAATACAATACTTTTGGCTTTGATGACTCTCTCATCGAGAAATCAACAAATCGATGTTCCTAGTTTTATGAATACTGATTTTGCTTCAAAGGGCTCAAAATCATTGATACACCAACTAGCTCAAGCTCTTTGATTTACCAATTCTTTTTCATTTGTTCTTGAGGTTTGAAGGAAAAAAAACCTCAATATGCTTGGTACTGTATTGGGAAGGTGCTTCTTGGTTCTTTGGCTTTATTTTTGTTTAGATCTTGTATTATTAATTGCTAAAATGCAGTGTTTGTCCGATTTTTTTTTTCATTTAAATATGAGTTAAATTGTTATGTATTTTTTTTAATTAATTGCTATGGCATTTAAGTTTTAAAGTGAAAAGATTAGAAATTTAGAACATTTTTTTTCAACACTTTCATTGTGAATACAATAAAAAAGAGCTGGTCAGTTAAAAACAAAAAATCAGACACCGTGTTCTGTTTTCAATGTCTATTTAAAACACTTTACTTCTTAATGCTACAACTATGATATATATATATATATAACATTGAAATTAACCATTGAGGTCATTTAGCTATGGAGACCCCACTTTGCATTCTCCTAATTTAGCCACTCATCACCTGCTTGTGGTTGGTTATCATATATATGAGTCTTGTTAATGTGTGCCCTTGGGCATACGTTAAACTAAAGTGCATTAAATACACCTTGAAAATAATCACTTGAGTGTAATTTTGGTAAAAAAAATATTTTGAGGGAATTTTTGGTAGGAAACGCAATTTTCTAAGTGTATTTAATGCACCTAAACATGTGCCCTTAGCGCATATGTTTACAAAACCCCTCATATATTATGGGACATGATATATGTAATTTATAATGGAATATAAAAGACTTTTTTTTTTTAATCTATAATTTTGAATTACATTTTTACGTAATTTTATATGGGAGCTTCAATCTTGAATCTTTTTTCTCACATGATCAATTGGAATGTGATTAAACTTTACATTGATATTTTATGAAGAAAATAACAAGATTTTGGATCATATGCACCAAGGGATAAGATTCTTTCTTTTAATGAGAGATCTATGTGGCAATATTTGAGATGTAAGACTTGGTTTCAACCCGTCCCTAGGTATACGATACAAACTCATAATAAAAAAGGAAACATATGAACTCACAATTTATATTAGGAAAGATTATAACTCCGCCATTGGGGATCGATATGTTGAATACAAATCTCTAAATTCATTGGATGCTAGTCATCCAGATCCTACTTGTATGCTACTTGTATGATCGTTCATAGAAAATGATAGTTTATATCGTCCTTGACTATAAAATATGTTGATTTTGATTTTATGCTACTATCACACTCGTTTTTCAAGCGTCTTGATTTGAGACTCAAATCATTTTTTAAAGGAAAAATTGAGTCTTAAAACGTCCAAGTTTTCTAGTGTGGAATTTTTGAGTAAATATTTTGGAATAGGTACCATGTGGTCATTTTCTCAAAATAAAATTATTATTTGAAAGATTTACTCAGGAGACTTAATTGCAAATTTTTATTACAAATACTCCCTTGGAATTCTAACAACTCCAAGAGAACCTACTTTATGAAGTTTGTTATCCACTAAACCTTACTTTATAAAGTTTGTTTCCCAACAAACCTTGCAGTGGAGACCCAAGTCATAAAAGGTGAATTGATGTAATTAATTTGTTGCTAAACATACCTTGGAGTGGATTGTAATCACATAAATTTGTGGCATCCAAAAACATGATCTGATGCCACAAGATTATAAATGTTTCGAATTTTTTTCTATTGAATATATGTATTTCCATGAAATCTAAAAGACTGTGGTATTGGATTACCAATTTAATCATCTTTATGGGCCAACGAACCTTAGTAAGATTTGAGATCTTATCAAGTTAGTCATGTTAACCTCATTCATAAAGTAAGGTTGGTTTCAATAACAAACTTGATAAAGTAAAGAAATTTTTATAATAAAATTGCAACAAATCAATTTACGGATAAATCTCTCTTATTATTTTTCCTTCCACCTAATCTTGTTGGGTATTGTGTCAACATCATTTGTTTTGGAATTTATAAAGGAATAATGCTGGAGTAGTGACCTCATAATTGATCTCAATTCACACTTTTTGCTGACATGGAGATGTATACGAAATCATAAATGCTTTTCATTGATATACAAGTGAAAAGCATTTATGGATTTGTGCGCACTACCACATCATCAGAAAAGTATAAATGAGGTCAATCTTAAAGTCACTCCAACACAACTAACTCTAATGAGATTCAAAATCCAGTTACGAATCACACCACTTACTGGTTTGCTTTTAGTCGATTCACAGCTCGATCTAATTAATTAGTAGAAACTAAAATGACAAATGCACTGCCTATGTTAGACACTGAGTTGGGTTGATTTTTAATTTGCATCTTGAAGAAAACAAATCTATGCTTATTTGTACACTGTCACGTCAGTTCAATGTTGAACGCAGGCATTGTAGCACGACTCAAGTAAAATATGGTATTAAATAGAAAAGACTAATGATAAAATGGCATGCAAAGCCGTACGTAGTCGTTATATGGATGACGTGGCAGGTACACGTAACCGTAGATCGTTTCCATGTGCATCTCGGAGAAAAAGATTTATGATTCCTTGCACTTTCCACATCAGCCACACAGTCGTCTTTGGTTTAGTGCGTCATTTTATCACAGAAGAGGGATCTATTTAGGTAGACCTTTTCTAACTAAAGTTAGGTCACGCACTCCATTTTTTTACCACGTGGCATTTTTATTTTTGAGGACTACTGACCGTATGGATATATGTGTTTGATAATTTGTAAGCTATAATCATTAGATGACACGTGAAATAGAAGGGGGTGTCACCTGACCTGACCTGACCTTGATTAGGAACGAGATGACACCATAACTACATCAGTTTATTTCCAAACAACAGAAGAGAAGAAACGATGATTAACATTACATCAAACAGTTACCAGCAGCAACATGCAGTTTATTTTCAAACAACAGAAGCAAGGCAACGATGATTAACATTACATCAAACGCTACTTATTCTTCTTAGTAGAAATTAAAGTCTGCCGTACATACATACAACAACAGAAGTAACGATGATTGCATCATCAAACAGTTGCATGAGGCAGCCCCCCTTAATTA
Organism: Akebia trifoliata; assembly: GCF_017979445.1. NCBI lineage: Eukaryota > Viridiplantae > Streptophyta > Magnoliopsida > Ranunculales > Lardizabalaceae > Akebia > Akebia trifoliata. Next base: position 26,831,416 of record NC_141388.1, on the reverse strand, counting down.
GTCTTCAAGTTGAGCCTTGTTGCTACATTGTTTATAACAAAAGTCATTGACATCAATGCAATGACACTGAGGTGGGATTGATCCGGTGCACAGACACGATTTGTAGGATGAATGACACGATGTAGCAATGCCAGAACAACGGCATTGAGGAGGGTAAGATCTTGTACATATGCAGGAGTCACAGCAGGGGCGGAGCCAGGATTTTCCTGTAGTGGGGGCAAACTATGGTTAGTTGTTTAGTGAAGATGAATGGTTTTAAGGAAAAATTAAGAGATTTTTAGTTAGAAGTTGAAGAAAATGATATTTAGATCATTTCCAATTAACATTTGAGAAGTCCCGGTCAAGGACAATGTCATCAACAAAAAATAGAAGAGGTGAGGGAGTGAGGACAACTGGGACATGTAATTAGTTGAAAAATATAGGGCTGTCTCAAAATTCTGTGGGGGCAAAAATTGGAAGGAGGTGAGGGTGTAAGGGAAAATGGGGAGAGACGTGAGGGAGTGGGGACAAATGGGACATGTAATTAGTTGAAAATATAGGGGTGTCAAGTTTTGTGGGGGCAAAAATGGGAAGGAGGTGAGGGTGTGGGGGCAAATGGGAGAGAGGTGAGGGAGTGGGGACAAATGGGGCATGTAATTAGTTGAAAATATAGGGGTGTCTCAAAGTTTTGTGGGGGCAATTGCCCCCACCAGCTCCTTACTAGCTCCGCCCCTGAGTCACAGCATGGTGATGGTTCCGAAGACCCCCAAATTGCATATATGCCCACAACGCGTGTACACAGAGATGAACAAACATATATTAATTAGTTTTGTTTTGCAAATTAATTAAGAGAACTATAAGACCTAATATTAAGTACTTAACAACAATATACCATCATTAGACGTTTCAGTGGTCATGATGGAGTTAAGAAATGGCAAAAGGTTAGGCCTAGCTTCCACAGTAGTACCGACACCAGCTATCATCATCGCAACCAACACCACTATTACGAACGATGCCTTCATCTCCATTTCTCTCTCTTTCTCTCAAACACACAAGTTGATTACAGTTTCGTGGCATTTTATAGACCCACATCCAAAGAGGATAAGGATAAGGTTCAATACTCTCCTCATTTTTTTACGTGGTGATCTAAAGATTTATCTGTATTGTTCAATTATTGCTCTAGTTTTTAAGATAGAATAGTGATAATCTGACTACCCCCACGTTGACTGAGTACGTCAGATCATCATGACTCTTTAAGATATTGGTAAATTATCGGTTCAGTCTTTTTTTTTTTAGTAATGCTGGGGTTACACTATTGGGAAAAAATACTGTAAACAATATATTTATGGATCTAGGATTTGATCTTGAACAAAACAGAATAATCGAATCGAACAAACAATAATTGTAAAATACCCGGATTCGCTTTTCCGATTATCCGTGGAGAATACGTTGATCTTGATCTACAAAGAATAGGTGTACTAGCCCAACTCTGCCTACACTTTTGGTGATGGGAACCTCTATCTCAATAATAGAATAATTTGTGTGTAGAGAGGGGGGGGGGGGACAACCACCTATTTATAAAGAAAGATACTAGATTTTCTACTCATCGTAGAATTCTAATATTAGGTAAACACCACTTAAGTTTTGATATGATGTTCACTAACCCATCATATTTGATGCTGGTAACCAATGCTAGACCACTAGCATGATTTCTAATTTTATCCTTAATGTTTTGAACAAATTACAATCCAGTATTTATATAAAATTTGAATATGTGAAAAGGCCACAAAATAATTTTAATTACGAAAATAATAATAATAATAATAATTCCAACAATCTCCCACTTGGCCTTCACATATACCTTTTGTTTAAAACGACTCTCTGGATTGTTACCTTTTGAATAATCGAGTGCACTCTTTAAAAAAAATAATTGTTCAAAACAATTCAGATAATCTTTAACTGTCACCTTCATTCAAAAATACCACTAATGATGGATCATTGATATAACAAAGTGCTCATTTGTCGGCCTTAAGACAGTTCTATGATCTCAAAACTAGTACCATCAATGAATTTCAGGAGTTTACCTTTACGTGAACTTTCTTTGTGGTATTAGGGTAATGTACACTCCTCAATATAGTCTGTATGTACATTCCCTAGGTGACCAACTTCATACTCATCGTATGTCATTCTGATATCTTACTAGCAACCAGTTATGTGATATTCCATCACCTTTCTATCCAGAATGAAGACTTCATCAACGTGATGCCAAATCACGTCTAGTCCAATCATTTCTTTAACACTTTACGAGCACATTTACTCACAGACAAACATAACATGTGTACACAATAATACATAAATAATGACTAGTCATAATCAATTTCTTTAAGCAGCAATAAATAGTCTATCAAGAGTATAAATAAATTAAAACAAGCATAAAATAACTTAACACTTAAATAACATGATCAAATGACATGATAACTCCCATAAGAGTTACATGTTCCTTGAAAATCTTTAGCGGGAGTCTTTTTGTGAGAGGGTCAGCTATCATATTGCTAGAATCTATCTTGACAATCTCGATCAATCCTTCACGAACCTTTTCACATACTAAAAGGTATTTTATTTCGATATGCTTGTTTCCTCTAGTTACTCTTTCATTATTTGTAAAATCAGTAACAACCTTATTATCACATAAGAGATGAGCATCATTGCTTACTAGCAATATATCATCAACATAAATCACAAGAATAATGAATCGACTCCCACTCATCTTGCGATATATGCATTTGTCGACGACATTTTCTTTAAATCCATATCTGATCACTACTTGATCAAATTTCAAGTACCACTGTTTTGTAGCTTGTTTTAACCTATAAATTGATCTTTTCAACTTGTAGACAAGATGTTCTCTTTTATCAACTTTAAAGCCATCAGGTTGTGCCATGTAAATCTCCTCATCCAGTTCACCATTCAAAAAAAATAGTTTTACATCCATCTGATGTAAATCTAAATCATAGTGTGCCAATATCGCCAAGATGATCATCAATGAATCTTTAAAAGAAATTGGAGAATAAGTCTCACTGAAATCAATACCTGACTTTTGCTTGAAACCTCTGCTACAAGTCTTGCTTTGAACTTCTCAACCTTACCATCTGAATCCCTTTTAGTTTTAAAAATCCATTTGTATTCTATTATCTTACGACATTTTGGAAACGTCGTTAGTTCTCATACTTCATTATTTTCCATAAATCTCAGTTCTTCTTTCATTGCTTCCTTCTAGAATTGAGATTTATTTGAGTCCATTACTTTTTTGAATGTAGAAGAATCATCTACATCTCCTTTGATAGTATCTCATTCCTGAAAGTACACCTCATAATCATCTATAATAGCGGGTAGATCTCCTAATGGAAATGATTGGTTGTAGAACTGGAACCACCACCACTTGAGGATTGGGTTCTGGTTTGATTACTACATTTTCTACAACGATTATACGGATAGGTGAAGCCACCAAATAAGGTAAAAGTTGTAGAATAAAATATATTGGTGGATCATTATGTTTCTCTTCAAATATAACTTTCTTTCGCTTTTCACTCCCACTATTTTGACCATATTCAAGAAACCTAGCAAATCGATACCCTAATAACTTCAAACTTTCGTTGCTTAATCATCTTATCTTTAAGGCAATTCACACAAACATCAAAAATCTAAAAATCTAGAGGACCTAGAATTCTTTCTTAAAATTAAGGATTCTAGTTTTTATTAGAAATGTGATCTAATTTTAAAAATCATAACATAGAAGAGTTTTCTGACAAACTAGGACGTTTAAACCCCGACACATGCAAATCAACAGATAAACATAATAGAGAATAAGCAAACAAACTATCCAAAGATAACTGATAAAGATCATCTAATAAAAATATGTCCAATAGTGTCATTATGATAAAAAACGTGCATCCTATTATCGCGAAAAATAAAGAAAAACATAACCAACAATGTCCAATTTAAAAATGGAAATAATGTTCCGTCTAAAAGACGAGATGTAGAAAATCTCCTCTAAAATCAAGGAATGTCCTATATCGAGACTGAGATGATAAGTTCCAACAACTTCAACCTGCAATGCCTCTACATTCCTAAGAAAAAATCTATCCTCTAGTTTGGGGTTTCTCTTGCTATCGAACCCCTTCTGGATTCTTTTGCAACCAGTTCTTATACGCAAAGCAATCTCTCTTCATGTGTCCCTTCTTCTTGCAGAACCAGCAATCTTCATTATCTATTTTCCCAATATCTATCTTTTCATTGATTATTTTCTGATTCTTGAAACCTTTGAACTCTTTTCCTTGTTTGAAATTCTTGTTGTCGCCTTTCTTGAAATCTTTATTGCTATTTAGGTGCACTGCCAAGTGTGCTGACTCAACCTTCGAACCTCTCAATCTTATTTCCTCAGTGACACAAAGGGAAATCAACTGATTCAGATCCCATTTAGTTTCTTGTGCACTGTAATTAACTTTAAAAGTATCAAAAGAATTAGGCAAAGATAAAACTGCCATGTGCACCAGAAGGTCATCTTCAAAAATAATCCCCTACTCTCGGAGACCAATTACAAGTTTGGACATCTTAAGTATGTGTTCCCGTACATTTCCATTACTATCATATTTCAAATTCATCAACTGACCCAAATATTCATATTGAACAAATCTCTTTGTTCCCACAAATTATTTCTTGATGATCTGTAACAGTTCTTTAGCTGTATCTATGGTTTGAATACCACCTCGAAGAGTCTCACTAATAGATGCTCGAATGATCATCATAGACAATCTATTAGCCTTTTCCTATTTAATAAAATGGACCCTCACTAACTCCGTAGAATCTGGAAATGGAGTTGGTAGCATGTCCTCAAAGAAAACAAAATCAAAATCCATGCATCTCAACAAAATGCCAATATTCATCTTTCAGGATGAGTAATTAGAGCCATTAAGAGGTTCAATCCCTAGCAGACTCTTTTGAATCAATGACCCATCCGTAACTGCAAAAAGATATGGTCAAATATTAATATATATTCTGGGATTAATTCTTTCAATTCGTACCAGGGGTATTGGTTGAATCATTTTAGAGTGTATTATTAAGGGTGAAACTTTCACTCTGCAAGTACAAACAAGTCGCATCATCAAGACTCGCATTTGGGCTGAGATCTTAATATGTTGTATGTTCCCTAAAATTGCGTTGGAGTACGCACATAGACCTAGCCACTCATGTTCCAGTTCAATCCAGACACTATCCACACCTTTAGGCAAGAAGGTTATCGTTTTCTCCCCTTCACACTTGTGACTATTCTATTTACTCAACCTACACAAACATCCATAAATCACCTTTAGGCAGAAATTAGTGATTTCATGTAAAAGAATGCCACAAAGTAATCGTAGTGAGATACTAAGTCTCAAAATTCAAGAACCTGTAACTTCCATAGAACGGTCACCTTTAGGCAGACTACTATCTTATTTCCATCACGTTCCTTGAACGATCACTCAAAATGTCTTCAAAACCCCTATTGGCAAGACCTATACCCTAATATATCTAAATTTGTTTTTTAATTATTCTTATTTTGAATGTGCGTACAACTATTTGTGATAAATATAACAACTAAAAATTACAACATAAAAGAAAGCAATTATAGATATATTCTCCAAAGGGTACAACTTGATCTGAATTTTATTGATATATGTTGTTGTCAAAGAATTATTTTAATAATTTTATTGAATAGATCTCAAAAAAATATTCAAAATGGACTCTTGTTTTGTCCAAATCGGAGTTAAAACGAATTAGTTATGATTTTTCAAAGTTTTATAAGAAAATGGTTTTCTATGGTCTGGTTCACGTTTGAACCAACTGAACCGGTTCGGCTGGACCGGTTTGACTAGAATCGAGTAGAGAGTTGACCCAAACGAGTCGGATAAATGGGTCGGTATGGCTGAATCGGGCATGACCCAACAGACTATTAAAACATTTGTTTTTATTTGAATCAGGTTTAGCCCAATCCACAGCCAAACGGGCTAGCATCAACTGTAGCTTAAAACAGCTTTGGCCCAAAAGAAATAATTAATTGGGCTTAGCCCAATTGATCAAATAGTGAAATCGATTTTGGTCAAATTGAAAATAAAAGCCCAATCACAATAACCTATCGGGCTTGGCCCAAACCAAAACTTAAAACCCAATTAAATAAAGAAGCCCAACGGAAATAACTATCGGGCTTAGCCCAAATGAAGAGTGAATTGGGCTTTTGCCCAAACCGATTATGCAAACGGGTTTAACCCACACCGAATAACAATGTCCAACAGCATCGTCTTCTTCGTTAAGAAGAGTAAACTTGCTGTAAACCCTAAACGCCGCCACCCATTCGACGACCGGCAGGTTTAATCGCCGGCATCAGACGACGTCTACGATCACCAGTAACTGTCCGGTAATGTCCGATTAAAATCCCCGTGACTCAGATCGACAGATTTACGATTCAAATTTTTTATTTATTTTTATTTAATCTTTTTTTAAACAAATCTGAAATCTTTTCTATTTCAGATTCTCACAATCGTTTAGTATATTCGATTTCATAATGTCTTTTATTTTAAATCAACAACGATAGAAACGATTTGGATTTTTCTTATTGTTTCAATGGGTTCACCCCATGAAGGTTTTTCCTACCGATCCAATCATAGCAGAGATGCGAACTTGAATAGGAAATTATTTGCTAATGTCTTTACAGAAATAGATTTCTATTCCATTCAAGTTCTTCGATTGATTTAAGAAACTTGATTCGTTTGGTTCTTTTAGATTGAATAAATAAATAAAAATATTTATTTCAAAATTAAATCTATTCAACTCAGATTTAATCAACAATTTTGAACAAGAACAAATCCAGAATGGCTCTGATACCAATTGTTGGGGAAAAATACTGTAAATAATATATTCATAGATCTAGGATTTGATCTTGAACAAAACAGAATAATCGAATCGAACAAACAATAATTGTAAAATACCTGGATTCGCTTTTCCGATTATCCGCGGAGAATACGTTGATCTTGATCTGCGAAGAATAGGTGTACTACCCCAACTCTGCCTACACTTTTGGTGATGGGAACCTCTATCTCAATAATAGAATAATCTGTGTGTAGAGAGGGGGGGACGACCACCTATTTATAAAGAAGGATACTAGATTTTCTACCCATCGTAGAATTCTAGTATTAGGTGAATACCACTTAAGTTTTGATAGGATGTTCACTAATCCATCATATTTGATGCTGGTAACCAATGCCAGACCACTAGCATGGTTTCCAATTTTATCCTTAATGTTTTGAACAAATTACAATCCAGTATTTATATAAAATTTGTATATGTGAAAAGGTCACAAAATAATTTTAATTACAAAATAATAATAATAATAATTCCAACAAACACAGGTCTTTTTCCACAGTTTCTCAAAATTCTAATGTGACTTAGTATCCATGTCACTCACTTAATGAGTCAACAGTCACGTCATCTTTTATTATTAAAAAAACAGAGTTGGTAGATTGTGCAGGCTTCTTCGAAGAACATTTGGATTGAGTAAATCTATAAATAAATAATAAAATAAAAATGGACAAAAGAGAACCCGTTGAAGAAGATTATATTCTCCTTCAATCAAGGACTTACAGGTCTAAACCCTTTACACTCCATTAACGTCTTTTGAACCCTACCATTACAAAAGAAAAAACTTAGTGGGCATCGAAACAAACAATTATCAACCAAGCTCACATTAGCAAACCCAGGTTTCAACGCCATTAACGGACTTGGAATGGGCCCAAACAAGTAATTCCCACCGAGCAATAATCTTTCAATGGAGAAATCAATTCGATAGGAACAAAAACCTTCAAAGTGTATTGTGAAGTTATCATCCCTATAAACTTGTTGTTCTCTAAAACCAAAGTAGAGAGCTTAGGCATGGTCGCCATAAAAGCTAGTAACAATACTTGAATCTCATTGTAGCTCAGACCGAGAGCTATTAATTGGCTTTGGGTACTTAGATTTCCTGGAATTTGTAAAAATGTGAACTTGTTGTGAGAGAGTGTGAGTTGTTGGAGTGATGGGTGATCGAACAGAGCGTAAAAACAGGGCTAGAGATTCAATTTTGACTCAGATCCATAACCTGTAAAAAAAACCCAAATTTCTAATGTTCTTTGGTAGATTTCCTTCTAGACTATTGTTCCTCATCGAAATTTCAACCAAACATGCTGGAAAATTATACGGACATGTCCAAAGATTCCATTATCACTGCAATCTAAGAAAGATAGGTTTTTTAAAGTACCCAAATTGGTGAATTTTCTAGAAATCTTATTTCCTTGAATCTCCAACCTTTTCAAGCTTACCAGATTGTTGAAGGTCGCGAGAATCTGCCTTGAAGAAGATTGTTATCGAGATAGAGCTCTTCGAGACTTGAAAGAGACCCAATTGATAAACCATAAATCTTTGAGTATTTGGGCTTGTTAACTTCAATCTAAGAAATAAGGAGAGAAGAGGAGAAGACGTTAGCTTCTTCACCAAGTTTTTATTTTTTTAATAATAAAAGATGACATGGCTGCTGACTGATTAGGTGGGTGATGTGGATATTAAGTCACATCAGAATTGTGAGAATCAGAGTAGAAGGCCTGTGTCACCCCAGCATTACTCTTTTTTTTTTGGATTTAACTATGAGTTGTGATGTAGTGTGCGGAGAACCATAAACACTTCTTACTTGTATCTCGATGAAAAGCATTTATGATTCTATACACATCCACATCAGCAATGTGAGAAATTATGTCAATTTCAATGTTACTTCAACATTTTCCATTAACTATTCATGTTTATAATGAGGTGGGGAATTAAGAGTCATGCTGGGGTGATAGGATTTATTCTCACAATTCTGACGTGAAGGTGCACACATAATTGATAATTGTAGATGATTTTTTACTTGTATTGAGAGGAAACACATCCATGGTATGTGCGCAACTCCACATCAAATTGTGAGAATCACAGTAAATCGTGTCACCCCAGCATTAGTGTTTAATTAAATGTTCACTAATGCTAGAGTGACACAAACAGGGATACATGGGTGCCACAAATGATGTGGTGGCGTGCACATAACCGTAGATGCTTATTACTTGTATCTCACGAAAAAGCATCTATGGTTGTGTGCGCGTCACCACGTCATTGTGTCACTGCAGCATGACTCTTAAATGTTAGCCACTTGCATTTTAATTCATCACCATCTCTACAACTTATTAATCAAGGAAAAATAACTTTTCTAACCTCAACCATAGAGACTCTCCATTAAACATATGGTTGAGATAAGAGGAAAATGCATGTTTCCTAGAGTTATTTATTTTTCTAACGGTATGTGTTTCTTAGAAACCTTTAGCATCTCAATAGTCATTTTCTTGGATCATCTAATTGGTTTGATTTTTGGTATTGAGGATGTGTCATTCTCCACTAAACAGTATCCACTTGATTGTGTATAGGATTTTGTGTTCTTTGATAAACTAATTCGGTGTTATTCTTGATTCGATTTGTGGTTCCATTTCTTAATGAGTCATGATAACAAGAAGCCCTAAAACATATGCTCTTTGTACGCTCCTTGACATGGCACCATAGATCTTTTTCTAGCGCTCCTTGACGTGGCACCATAGATCTTTTTCTTTCTTGATACTCAAGGAAAAAGATCTATGGTTCTATGCACTGACATATCAAGGAGTGTACAAAGATCACCAGATTATCGTTAGTCTTTCCAAATACAAGTAGAGGTGAGTCTTCAAGTTCATGAATTAGTAGTAAGTAGTTTCATTTCTATGAGGAAAATTTCATTGAGATCCTTCAATCTTTCTTGTTGCGATTTCCAAATTGTGAAAACACTCCAACGGTCAAATTAATTAGCCAAGCTTTTGTGAAAGTTCATGAGTATTCAAAAATTGCATACTTTTTCCTAGGTTGGGCCTCTATTTATAGATTTTTCCTTTAGGCCTAGCTTGGTACATTACAAACAGATGATTTGCATTGCAAATATTTTGCAATGAAGGCCTTGCTTGGTATCATGCAAGTCATTTGCAAATGCAAAAGCTTTGCACCACAAATGGTTTGTAATGCAAATTATTTGCAGCATTTTTTTGACTGCAAACTATTTGGTGAAATTTGTGAAGGGTTTAAGAGATTCATGCAAATAATTTGCAATGCCAAAAATTTTTAGAATGTAACCAAGCATTTGTAAATTAGATTCCAACAATTCATTTGCATTAGCAAATGATTTGCTTCATGCCAAGCAGGGCCAAAAGATATACTATTGCTTGGAAACAGTTGGAAAATCTTGCAAAAAAAAAAAATTGTGATTTGTTCAAATTACTAATATACCCTTAGTACTTGCAATATTAATATAACATGAACTTGCAAAAAATATTCCTAGAGGAAATGTAATAATGGTCGAAGGGCATCCTGTCAAATGATGTGAAGATGAGTGACAATAAACTCAAGTTTTCCTTAAGATTCGAAGGAAATTAAGTCCCAACCCCTCTACGTGGGGGATAAAGAAAGTGAAATCCACAATTGTGCTTTATTGTATAGACTAGATTTTGCCTATGCCTATTACCTGAGATTCTTCTTTGGGGTTAAAAAGAAAAGATGGTAAACTTAGAAGGTTATTATTGAAAAAGGGGATAAAAGAGGAAAGATAGTAAAATTGGAGGGATGTTTTTGAAAAGGGAAGGGGTGGAAGGGGAGAGAGGAGAGGAATGATAATAGAGTAGGATATTGTGGACTCCACTCCACTATAGTAGTAGGACATTTATACTCACAATTGTAACTTGAGCGGGACCCAAAGTTGTATTTTATTGTATAGATGCTTCAGTTGGAGATCGATTCTAATTTAGTAATTTATGCTAATTAAAACAACTAGGTGATAGATGGACAGATTAGGTACATATGTTTGTATTGGGGGATGGGTAATTGGGTATGTAAAATTCTTTGAGCAAGAAATCACTCCATCCGAGGCATTGCGCGATTATTAACACCTTCAGAAGAACTTTCAAATGTAATTGGAACTTGATGCAGTTTGACAAAATACAAACTATTCCTTATGAACATGAATATAAAGATATGTATGTTCATTATAAAACAAGAACTAAAATATGAACAAATTAAATAATCTTTTAGTGTAAAACCCCAAAAATATGGTTACAAATTAAAGATTCTCCCTTGAATTTCAGAAAACTCCCTCCACATCCAACTTTAGTAAAATCTTTACACATTCCCCTTAAGAACACCTGACCCATGAAATTTGAGACCATCTTTTTCGGGTACCAACATTGAAATTTTTTGTTTAATGAGACATTAGATTAGAGCATTTTTCAACATCAATTTAATGAACATGCACATGGATGGGGTTCCAAGCCCAACCTTTTCTTTTGGTTCTAAACTTTTCAAAAATTGGGTTTATTACATTTCATCTATGTAATGATTCCTTTTGTTTCATGTTCTTTCTTTGTATTTTTCATGGTCGTCTCGACCAGCTTAATGAAAATTTTTTACTTATTAAAAATAATATAGGATAGGTTCCATGCCCACAATTAATAGGAAATGCTTGAATGCAAAATATAAAAATCACAAATCAAGCCGATTTTCATTGTGTGGATCCAATAAAAGGTACGATTAAATCATAAAAATACTAACTATTCACACGCACACACACACATACAACATATTAGAAAATATTTTACTCCGATATCTTTAATTTCTACAATTTTGTAGAGTAAAGAATTTTGGATGGAATTGTAAAAAGGGCCTAAATTTTTACAAGAGATGTCTTTAGGTTCAAAAGGTTTTGAACTTAGGGGACATATAGATCTATTTCTTTGAAACAAAAGCTTCTGGGATTCACCATCAACTAGATGTCAAAAGGCTCCAACAATCAAAATATTATGAATCATTAGAGTATCGACTATTGGATCGAATAGATGGTTTAACTTTTAGGAAATTATGGCATTTGCACACATTCTGTTCCGACACAAGTGTTCGGGGAATAAGTACATCAACTTTGAAAGATGAGTCCCAATTAGAGATAAATAATTCTAATAGACTTTAGAGTTATTTCTGCATTCAAACAAAGCCTTAAAGAGACATCAAAAACAAATTAGATAAGTCAGGAACCAGGATGAACTACCATTTTAACAGTGTTTTTAATTGTAAATTTCTTTGTTGTTACCGAAAGCAAGATAATTGAGCAAAGATTTAACAGATAAAATAATCAAATTTCATGAACAACTATCGTACTTCAATTCAAATTCTAAAATGTCAGAAACATTGGCATTTCTTCAACTAGCAGGAGTTACATATATGTCAAAAGAGAAGTGTACTTGGAAATTAAAGTCAAAGAGAAGCTCATTTCTACCTTCACAGTCTCGAATTTATTTATTTTCTTTGAATTTCTATTGTCTCTTGAGTGGATCTCCATTTTTTTCGCAAAAATTATTTTTTAGAATAATTTGAATTTCATATATAATCTGAGATTTCTATTGTTGCTTTCTTGAGAAAAAACAACAATTTTTTTAACATATAAACAATCCCTTCAATTAGAATTGGTTAGTTTCTTACTTTATTTTCATTCCTTCAGTTTATTAGATTAGAAATTGTTGATTCTCTTTCAGATTATCAAAATTTTCTCTATCTTATGTTATGTTGTATACAAGTTTAGACTAAATTAATTTTGGATTAAGTATGAGGGTAATGAGGGAGGCCAATGTTTTGGCTGATAGTTACACTCAAGGTTTAGAGCTTATTTTTTGCATGAGAAATTTGGGAAAATGTTATACGTGTAACAAATTCATTGCCTTAAAAATAGTTTGTGAAATGCTAGAAAACCTCTTAAATCTTTTCCTGTTTTGTAATTTATGCATTTGCTACTCCATTGCATTGAAAAATATTAACTTCTATTTTTTTATTCAATAGGATCATTTTGTTTAAGTTTTTTAAGTGTTCACAGCTTCTTGTTAAAACTAATTTTTCACCCTTATTTAAAATTGTTAAATTGGATTTGTTGATAATGTGTTTTAATAATTCAAATATTTTTAATATACTTTTCACTTATAGATTTTCAACCTTGCTCAATCTGCGAGAAATTGGGTCCAAAGTATGCTTCCATGTGAGCCAATGAACTAAAAAATTGACCATAATTTTTTGAGGATCTTCTTAGGTATAAATCATATATGCTACCATAAAAATATCCTTGAAAAGAGTTCTTTTTATTAACATTCTAACTTATAGCATATGTCTTTTCATCTATTATTTTATTCTGCAATTGTTATTATTATTGTTGTTGTTATTGTTATTTATTTATTATTATTAATATTTTTTTTTGAGGGGGGGGGGTGTTTGTTGTTGGGGAATAAATCAGTGGTGGCTTTAAGATTCCCCGATACTTTACAAAATGTCATTTTCCCTCGAAGGCTTACTCCTTATGATACAAATTGAATGGCCTAATCAATGGATTAGAATCACATGTACAATAATGGTTTGGAAAGTTAAGCCCTCTTCTCTTGGGACAGGGCTCATAACACACAGAGAAAATATTTAGACTATTTTTCTTGTTGATTGGCCTAGTTAACCTTCTAGAAAAGAGTATCTTGGATCCTTACATCCAACTAGCTCCTAGTATTTGTGAAAATAGCTGTTTGACTACTTCCATGACAATTATCGACCATGTTCTACTATTTGTTAGACATGATCTTGGCTCATGCCTTTACTATTTTTTTTTTAAAGTAAATTTTGAATGTTAAAGCATTATTATTTTTTTCTTATACAATTGGTGGCAAACAAATTGGAATAGTTCACAATCCAAGGAGTATTTGACTTATACATTACTACAACTTAGGTATATACTAAAATTTTCCTATGTTCAACCTTTAAGGATCTTTTAGCCAATTTTTCTCTCAACTTTTAGGAGTAGTCTTATCTAGCTTATTGTTTTATGTGAAGAGAGAAGATTATGGGAAGTAATTAGAGCTCTTTACTACATCGAGTGTAGTTCAAAAACACAGCAGGTATCAATGCTTTTTGTGTCTCCTAGTGATCCATTATGGAGGTGTTGCAACCTTAATTTATTAGGTTTGTGAAACCTCTAGTGACAATGACAAATCTAAAGACAGTATTTGATGTGGAAGTGATGGATATATTAAACCTTTTGATTGCATTATTATAGAAATTGCATAATTTTTAATGCATTTTCCCTTTAAGGGATCTGAGAGCACAACAGGTGGTGTAGCCGTAGGTTACACTATGGACCCTTAATTATGTTATATGCGTTTCAATTCATTTTTGGAAGTGGTGGACAAATTTTAGACGTTTAATGAAGGATGTAAACAAAAAAAACTTTCAAGTTCTTCCATTATTATTAGAAAAATAAAAATTCTCACATTTACAGAATGAATAGGTTGATATGCTTTTACATCTTTTCTAATTATCATTATCTATTTTGGTTTTCTTTTCTTTTATCAGTGAGTGGCTATAAAAAAATTTCATTAACAAGAGATGTAACACATCAAAAGCCTCAATAGGTGTTTGATATTTCAATTTTTTTTTCTTGATAAATCAAAATCTTTATTGATGGCATAGTTGAAAAGGCCATGAAGTAAAGTACAAACCAAACAAGTAATAAAAAAAGTAATGTTTTTTTTTTGTTGAGCAATTATCTTTATGGATGGAGTTAAGTCAACAAGCACCACTTTGAGCAACTCTTCAAAAGGAGTTGGATAGTTTTAACAAGATGTTTCAGTCACATATGTCTTGTTTATGCTATTTAAAGTTTGTTGATTTCTAGTAAACTTAATTTCCACCAGTTTAATCTTTTTTAAGTGCACAACACCTTTTATTTTTTAGCAGTTGAAAATTCTTTTGGTTTTTCATGATAGTGTAATGAGTATTATGGATATTGTCGCCAGGTGTAGACACTTCATTTTTGCATCCACCTAATTTGGTGATTCGTCACCTAGTTGTGGTAGTTTCTTAACGATGAGCGCAAAGAACTTGAAAGTTTGAGAATCCTTTTCCCAAGTTTTTTGATTTCTAATCTTTTTCACTTCTTCCACGCGACGTAGAAAATCACACACGTTTAGGATCACTACACCTTATGCTCGATTTAGCAAGTACGCACGATTAGGTTCACTACATATTTTGATTGCCTAGAAACCTCGCAACACTAGGAAAATGAGACCTTGAGACTCAGAAGTAATCATATTGGGACACAAAGAAACCTCACGCCAAAATTTGTAAAATGTGATAAAATGACGAAAATACCCGTCTTGGGTTTCACGCTTCTGAAATTTCTCAAAAATATTTTCATTAATCACGGAATGTGATTTTGAGTCTAACGAGACTAAAACTGATGAAAATGAAGAATTGCAAAAATGATCAAAATACCCCCTTAATGTTCAATTTAGAAATCTCAATTTCTAAGAAAACATGATTGAGAAAAAAAAATTCGACAACATTCACATACATCGAGAAAATTTTAAAATCCTACATTTAGGAAAACTAAAACACTTCACATAAAATGATAAATATTTTAACATAAAACTACAATGTCCCTCAAGTGGAAAGATACCAATCGATCACATGAAAATAAATCAAACTTTAATTAGTCGACCAAAATCAAATTAAACAATCAAAATTGAAAATTTTAAATTCCATTAAACGACCAACTTGAAAGTTTTAAATCAAATTGAAATTAAAATTCAATCAACCAATCAAATTCAAATTTAAATTCAAATTTAATCGACAAATTGTAATTAAAATTTAATCAACCAATCAAATTGAAATTAAAATTCAATCGACCAATCAAATTCAAATTAAAATTCAATCGACTGATCAACATTCAAATTAAAATCCAATCGACCAATCAAATTGAAATTAAAATCCAATCAAATTAAAATTAAAATCCAATCGATAAAACCAAATTAAAATTGATCAATTAAAGTAAAATTGAAAATCAAACCATTGAAAATAAGTAAGTTATTAACAAAAAATACTCAAAAGAGTTGATATTGACACACCAACTTTAACTTGTAACGTGTCAATTCAATATAAACAATTCTTTACTTTTTAAATATTGGCATCTCCTAAGTAAAATTTGGGTGCCAATAAAATATCTTTGAGTCAATAAGGATTCTTATAGTGCGTTTGGAACAGCCGTGTGAAGGTAAAATTCAGCCGAATATGTTCCTTTTTTGGAATTTGAGTGGTTAGTATCATTCACAACTCCTTTTAGTTGCCGATTTGTTCATAAAAATCAGTCGAATCCCTTGATTACCAATACTTCACCGAGCCTCTGCACAGTTTAACAAGCCGTTGCAAAAAAAGAGTAAAACAGAGTAGAAAGTTGGCACCATGTCTCTCTCTCTCTCTCTCTCGCTGATCTTACAATCAATGAGCTTTCTTTCAATTTTCTTCATCTCTGCAACTCTATTAGGTAAGCAACCATCTCCAACTTTTGTTCATTTTTTTTTTTCAATGTTCATGTTTTAAATTTCTAGTCGACAATTGCACAGATGGATCAAAGTTACATACTATTGATTGGTAAATTCTTCTTAGAAGAAATATGAAATAGAGCTGAATAAAGTTCTTTGAAGTTGAGAGACCACCAAGCAATCCTCCCAAAATGAACCCTGGTCCCACTTCCAACCCTAAAGCTTACAAAACTCCCAAAGGACCCTAACTTCTGTCAATCCATTAACTTCTGCCCAAAAAATTGGTAGAGAACAAGTAGACTATAGAGAGAGGAAGGAAAGAGAAAGAAGACATACCTGAGAAGGACGTTCTAGGTTTGGATTGCAAGATGGAGAAGAAAACGACAACCTCCCAATGCTCTAATAACTTCTCGGATCTTGAACAAAAAAATGTGTTGTGATTTTTCAATTGAAATAGGTGTTATTGGCACTCCAACTTTGGCTTATTACACCCCAAATAAAAATAAAGAAAACAATTGTTGCTGAAGTAACTTGTTAAATTGAGTATATTGTTTGGTAACATACTGTTTAATTGTGTTGTTAAGATGTTGAACTGGTTGGTAACCTACTGTCTAAAAATTGCTAAATGAAATTAAAAATAATATTAAAAAACGAGATTATTTATCTAATTTAAGTGCTAATATGTTAACCATAAGTATGAACATAGGATTTAATATTAAAAAATAAAAATAAAAATTCAATTTCATTTTTTCGGTACTAACATATTTAATATCTATCAAATAAATAATAAATAATTAAATAAGAGTTTCTATTGGCACCCCAACTTTTACTTATTCTCAACCATTCACCTATTTTCTTTATTTATTACTAAGGTTTGCATCTAATGAAGTGTATTACCTTTGTATTGTAGTGTAATTTATTTGTAACGCATCGCATTATTTAATGATATTAGACTTTATAAAGGCGTCATGTCACTATGTGAAAAGACCCATATTTGATGGCCTCAACCGTCAAATTTTAAGAAATTTGATAAACCAGTTTGTCAAATACTTTCTTGTAAATTTTTTTTTTGACGACCCTAAACTATCAAATTATTTTAGGATGAGCTTAAAATTTTTTTAAAAATCCATAGTCTATGGCCATCAAATATGGAGGTTCGACAAACAACAGGATGTTTATCCAATTCACCAATCACAACAAACGAAATAATAATAATAAAAATCATAAAATAAATATCACTCATAGAAATTAAATCTTGACCACCCAAGAAATTCAATTCACATAAAATCCAATTGAAATATCAACTAATTCACAAACAACGTAGTAAAACAAATTGTTCAACTAAAATTAAGAATGGGAAACAAAAATGCAGGTTCCAAAATCGAAACTACTTCTCACCGAAGAGATCTAAATAATTCCACCACCGCTTGCTTCTCATTTGTAATTGGTACCCATTGTATATGTCTTCCCTCAACCAGTTTGCACCAATTATAAACAAAACACATTGTGTCCATATCTTAGTTTATTTTTTAAAAGGTTCAAAATATAAAATAAAAATGGAAAGAAACATAAACGCAAATTGGAAATGTAGGACCTAGCCATAGGCAAGAACCGCCACATTATAGCATGGTCATAAATCTTTCCTCGCTTGTCTGTTTCTTTGTGGGAGATCAATTCACTGATGTATTCTCCAAGGAAATCATTTTTGTTAACAGGGTTCTAAAATCACATTAAACCCAAGTTCAGGTAAGAAGTAGCAAGAATTATTGAGAAGCAATTGTCTACCCACCTTCATAAAGGCTCCCCATCTAGCAACATCAGATTTTGCTAAAAGGATCTACAAAAATTGGTTAAAAGTGATAAATTACAAATATGCCAATCATTACAAAACATACTCATTGCAATAATAAAACGATCAATATTCCTCACTCTCTATTGTTGTTTTAGGAGTAACTTCATGTTTTCGCATTAATAACCATCCCCTCGTGTTGGTGGCTGTAGACACCCTATTTTTGCACTTGCCTGATTAATCAACTAATCAATCTGATTGTGACGGTTCCCAATGATGAATGAATATTCTAATATTTTTTTATTTGTTACTACATATGTTTCAGAAATTCAAATGAGGTATCTCAAACAAACAAAACTTTAGAAATCACGCTACGATAGAAAAATATGACCCAATATATAAATCATCATTAAGAGACAAAAAGAAGCTTTACGAGAAAAATCACTAAAAAATGACCAAATTATCAAAATATCCCTAACATCAAAACATCATTAGATCCCACATCACTCTTAGGAAAATCCTTTCGAACATATAAAACAACAAAGTAAAACCAAATAAACCATTCCGTCAATTTTCACCAAATTCGACAAAATTAAGAAAATACCTCTTATAGGGTTCACAATCATTTCATACCACAAAATTCATAAATGACACAAACTGATAATCTCATCGAATTCTTTACGAAAAATCAATTCCAAAACATTCCAATACATCGAAAAACGACTCCTCAACACAAAAGTCCTCTTTAAGGGTAAAATGGTAATTTTTTAATTTTAAAAATTTAAAATTCTGAAATTACTAAATAAAACATTAATTAATGTAAAGTAAAATATTAATAAAATTAAATTAAAAATTTGAACAAAGACAACCAATCAATCAAATCCTCAGGAAAAATTTTAGGTACCACTTATTTAAGTAGAGCCCCCTTGATATTTATTAAAGGACCCCTCCATCCGGGGGCTCAAAAAATTAAAGATATAATCAGGGGATTTTTCAAAAAACTTAAAAATATATTCTTTCATCGTACACAAGATTGAAAACCCTAAATTCAAAATCCTAATTCAAAAATCCTAATTCACCTTATCCTAAGAGACCTAATTCAACACCAACTCTACCCAAAAAACTCTATAAATATAGAGCCTCCACAACCTAATTTCGTAGGTCAAGAGAAATCCTTGGAAAAAGAGGTCAAAAACACCCCCCCTTCCCAAAACCCTAAATTCGAATACCCAACTCCCTACCTAATATCAAAATCCCAGTTTTTTGCTTAAAAAACACTCAGAAACCCTCCAAAAACCTTTCAAAAATATTTAAAAAACTAGAAAATACTTAGATCATCTAGAAGGAGGATACCTCATCTTGGAGATCAAAAGTAGATCCAGTGATAAATAGAAAGTAGGAAAACTCACACGAGGACGCTCTCCACCAACTCTGAGAGAACCAATTGTTGCAGTCACCCAAGTAAGTTAGGTTTTTATTTATTTTAGGTCATTGTTAGCAATGTAATAATTTTTGGGAAAAGTAGATATCGACATTCGTCAAGTGGGATCGGTGCCTAACACTTTTCGATCCCGTAACGTGATCCTCAGACCTATTCTTTTTGTAGACCAATGTTTTTTTATCTATTTAGAGTCAATGTTCGGTTCTTAGACCATAATAACTACGTGGTGACTCCCAAATCACAAAAAAAGCGGATCCGCACACCCCGCGGTCGATGGCACTTTCAGTGGCTCACCTAAAGAGTCATCTCCACAGGTCACATAATAAGAACTATTGCAAAAATCAGTCGGAGGTAAACTTGTAATGGAAACAACAAAGAACATCCAATGTTATCTATTAATCATAAGTTTAATAGTTCAATACCATCTATCTCACACTAGTTACAATGTCAAAGTCCTCATTTGGAATCATGTCCATTGGATGTGGCTGCATTTGACCATGTTCCTTAGCCTTTGGTGCAAATCAATTGAATAAAAAAGAGAATACTAAAAATGAGAGGGTCTTAAATGACTACTTTAGTTGGTACTATGCCTCAAGTAGACTTTTGATTACGTTAGCACTTATTGTGATTGTATATGTACAAGATCACATGGGATGGAAAGTTGGGTTTGGAGTTCCTATCATTCTAATGTTCTTAACAAAATGTGATAAATTATGGTGTTATTTAGAAATACTTTGATGACTTAAGATACGGGATTATTATCAGTAGAGGTAGCTAAAATCCAATCAAACTCAGGTGAACGATTGGAAATAGTTCAATCCAATCAAGATAAAAGAATCATCCATAATTCTTAATAGTGTTTGATTTTTCTTCATGCAATTCACAAAAAAAATAATAATAATAATTGATTAGGTAGTCACCTTGCAAGTTACCAATTTATCTTGGTTTTTCAAACTCCATGCATGACCTGTTAATGGGACTATCATTGTCCTTCCCATAGAAATTAATATGTTTATAACTTTCTTTGACTTGTGGGGCTAGTAAGAGATCGAATCCAAGAGAAAGGGGGTTAACCAAGCTAAGGTAAAATGAAGTTAATCTAAGTCACTATTTTAAAATCTATTTTTGTGTTTTGTGTAACAAAAATGAATGTAAATGTTGCTAGAAAATAAAGTAATAGAAATGAAAATTAAATTGAGAAGCAAGAGAAGAATATTACTAGTGATTAGAGTAACTTAGGGCTAACAATTAAATCACATCTAAGTTCTATCATTCTTTTAACTCAACTTCAAAGGCTTGGTGTGAACTCCTTGGGTTGGAAGATATAACATAAAGCTTGAATAACACAATAGTTAAGGCTCCTTCACTCACTAATGTGTAAAACCCATACTACCAATTATCTAGATTAAGCATATTTTATCTTGATTTTATCTAAGTATAAAATGTCGAATTTAAGCATAAAAGATGTAGGGATTCATCTAAAGCTTTGATTCAATAGAGTTGGATAAAACCTTGAAGATAATCTAATAATCATAAAGAAATATAAAAGGATAAGAACTAAATTACAGAATTAAAAGTTTCTTCCTCTTACTAATAGAGGGAGTCTAGCATATAGTGTCATTACGAGGAGACAAGAAGAAGTTATGAAACTAACACCTATATTCATTAAGAAATCAATGTACACTATCTTCTTCTTGGAGAAATTATAGAAAATTGTAAACTATCTAAAAAAGGAAAATTATAAGAGAAAATGCCAAGGGCATTAGGAGAGAAAAGATAGAAAGGATAAGGCCCAAGAAGAAGGTTAAAGAAGGGGCAAGTTTCCTAATTGGGAAAATATTTATTTGTAAACATTCGAAGTTCTAGAAGAACCCAACAATAGCTACCATCAATCTTGCGCGTGTCAGCTCATGAGATGAAAATATTTAGGGCGCTCCAATTGAAATCCATCGCGCAACGTTAGTTCTTGACTGCGCCACATTGATGCTGAGACTTTTGGATCTCCAATTTTGCATGGTTGCTTGATTGGTCCTCTAGATTTTAATGCACACTTGATTTGTGGCGCCCCGCCAAACGCTAACACAAATCCCCATGTCAGATCTCGAGGTACTAGGTGGCACCTCGAAATTTCGGCATGGTCTCCTTTGTTTATGTTAGCATTCCAAGGCGTTCAACCTGCACCTGATAAACGACATACAATCCTGCATACATACAAAATATGTCAATAACCTAAACCCTAAAAAATGGATAAGGAAAGGGTGAGTAACAATGGTTACCCAGTAAGGAAGAAAATAATTTCTGTCAATAACCTCTCCTAACATGAACGAATAAACATACTGAATCATTTTAAAATATGTAAAATTTTAAAGAAGAAACTACGATTAACTGGTACATATAGCCAGAGATGAGCAACTAAACATTTTAAAACTCACATTACATCGATCATCATTACTCACTATAACATTCTCTTTTTTATACAAATCTAATTGATCAAATGGAAACATTAAACATGGATTTCATTTTATATATCAAAATAAGTAACAGATACATAATATACAATGGTGGAGTATTGGAATTAGAGAGTTGGGATTCACGACTGGATCGCTCCAGTCGGGACATGATGTTACAATTCTTCTCTGATTTTTTAGTTCCTGATTTTGTGACTGGTCGCTGTTTACCACGCTTGGTTGACCATTTATCCGGCTCAGGCTTGCCGTTTGACGTGACCGTAAGCAATGGGTCTCTTTTCGATGTGTCAGAACGTTCGACTACTATAGATTGTTAGTGATCACTGACTAATCATCTTCGTCTATGCCTATCAGGCGTGCATGTGATTCCCAAATATACAAATCATTCGTATACGACCACCTTTATATTACAAGTTCACTGGTAAAGATAGAGAGGAATATCCCGAATTCTAGTTGTGACTCCACTCTCATACGCGTCCCATACCACGTATGAGCTTGGTGGTCCCTACCGTACATCCCAGGATAGTACGCCACTCCGAATGATATAACGCACTATCCCTTCAGGCATTCACAAACTCTTTAACAATTCACAAAATAGCTACATATATATATATATTACTTTCATCTGAAAATAAAAGAGAAATTAACAATACAAGGTTGATAATAGATATCCAGTTTCCTACCATGCAAGTGTGGCTACCCGGCCTAAAATAAATAACATAACAGAAAACTACACAGCGCCTCGCGCAAACAGAAATTTAAATAAACATGCAACCATTAACATTATTCATGGATATCTGTTCACCAACCTACACACAACACAACAACGTAAAATGCTGACATCACCCCTCGGGTGACTCTGACATTTTACCATTTCATACCCTTTTTCCCTTTTTTCGATTTTTACAGTTTTCAATCTCTTCAATAAAATATCCATTTTCTGATATTCATCAACTCAATATGAGTTCATTGAATATTAAATCAATTTTTCCAACTATAGAATTTATTTTTTATCAATAATATTGAAAAAGAATATAAATTTTATATCAAAACAGGGTCTGAGCAGTGCACAAGACCCAATTGATGGAAATAACCCGTTAAAATATCTTACCCATGTATAACTTGTTAAAAATACAATTAAACATATCAAACATGCAATTTCTGGCGTGAATTTTTGAAATAATAAAAGAATTCTATACTTTGGAAATACATCAAAATTTTTTCGATAAAATCTAAATGCAATTTTCACAATCTACGATTACTAATAGAAATTGAAAGTTCCTTACTATCTTTAGGTGAAAGGATCGAAGTACGTGCGCGAAAATCGAGGCAATCAATGTGAAAATCGAGACAGACCAAACTTCGAAGCGGCTGATTTTCGAAACTGGCCCGGTGGTTTTGAAGATCCCGATGTACTCGTCCCTTCTCCCTTTTGCGACGGAGGACGATTTGACCCCGAAAAGGATGAAATCCGAGGTTGAAGTTACGAAATCTCCGTATATACGTACGGCTGATTTTCGACGATATGGGGTGAAAGAGAAGATGAAATGAATGGATCTTGGGTGGGTTTTATAGAGAACGCAGCTGCGGATCTTTTTCTCTTCTGCGACGATCGTCGAAAGTGACCGTTTGCGAGGGATCTGAGGTGGAAGATCGGAAGAAAAACGAAAATTTTTGTTTATATATGTCGCGCTGTTTGGGTAGGTTGGAGGAGACGAAATTTTAAAAAAAAAATTAAAAATTTTTATTTATATAAAATTTGGGACGAATTCGGTATTTTGTCAATTGTTTTGATTGACGATCACTTGATCATCCGGACTCCAAAATTGACAAATGAATACTCTATTTCGCCTAATTTTTCGTTCCGGATCTAACGGTATAGTCAATTTTCTATAAATTATGTCTCCATAAAAAATTTACATTTTTGGCCTGAGGTGACCCTTAAACTTGATGTCGTTTTCGTTTTTGACGATAATTCGACTTTCTGATCTCCAAAAATGACAAATAAATAGTCCATGTTTAATAATTTTTCGTTACGAACCCAATGGTGTAATCAAATCTTACTAATTCTTTCTCTAACAAAAAGTCACTATTTTAACCTGGTCCGATCCGGTAATCGAGGATTTTGCAACTTTTATATTCGGACTCGCATTTGAGCGTGCTTACAGGCTAAAGTATGTTTTTCGATCATTTTGAATCCAATGGTGAGGTCAGATTCCATTAAAATGATCAGAAACATTCTAAAGTTTTACCCCTAAGTCCCACTTTCAAGATTTTCTTAAAATTCTACTATTTATTTTTTTTCCTCGATATATGAATTGAAAATTTGGGGTTTTACATGATTGATTAATTTGGTGGTCCATCTTGATGATTTGATATTTGACTTGTACGATAAACATACGTAATCAATATTTTGATAAATTCATTAATTTTATGAAATTAAGCCTATTTAGCATAGTAGGACATGTAATGAGATAATTTAGGCTTAGCATTATTATTTATCTAATCTAATGAAATAGGACGGAAATTGAGATAAATATATGAGAAAAGTGCGGATAAATCAGTGTTTTGAGACATTGATCACGTGTCAAGGAACAAAATTATGAATTAATTTTACTACAGGCAAAAAATTTATTTTCATTGAAGTTCAAGACATTTCATACCCTTGTTTTGACTTAATCATGTGGTCTCCCTTGGTGTGTGACACCAATTAAGATTCTAACAACAACCAGTTTCATTCGTTGATTGAATTGATGTTTTATCATAGATTTGACAGATCTGAAGATAGTGAATGTTACCATATTTCTTCAAAAAATCTTTCTAATGAAGTTGGCTCTATCACAGGCTTAATCATTAGCTACAACTTATATTGGGCATTAAAATGAAATTGGGCCTATGTAAGCCTAGATGATCAGCTTGATCATTAAGGATTCAAAGACTCTTTGGACATATGTTGACGATTTAGGCATATGATACCAATAAACATTCATTTTTTCTCTTATTTGTGCATAAATAATAGTAGGATTTGAACTAAGTTTTAGCACTCAATGGAATCAAGACTTATATTGAAGGAATGAGTGAAGGGGGGGGGGGGGGGGTTGTCTTAAATCAACACTCTTGTTAACCTTCGACTATGGGGTGATGGAGTTCAAAGGCTAATGGTGAATGTGTCAATGTAGTAACATAAATTTGGTGAAGTTTTAGGTATGTAGGATGCAAAATAGGCACGTTTTGTTGCCATGATTCATATTCGAAACGACACAATTGAAGTTGAAGCCATGAGGACATCTTGTGGGGAAGATAACATGGATTCATTGATCACAAAATTAAAACCATGATTTCAATTATAAACTAAAAGTTCGAGAATTCAAGAACAACAACAACAAAACTAAAAATACGTTTTTCTCAATATAAATTAAAAGTTCATAAGAAGAAGCGGCACACATAGATAAATATTTAAGAACAACAACAACAATAATAAATAGTACATGAGCTCTGAGAATTCAAAAAGAATCCATTAACAATTCTCAAAAGAAGGTAATAAATCATGGTTGCTTCAAGCACAATATGACAGACCAGGAAACGAACAAGAGTGTTATTTTTTTAATAAAACACCTTACAAATTGTCTTATTTCTTGAATAAAATCATTTATAACTATTAAAAGTACAATGACAACTCAACGTGAAAGAATTTCAATGGAAGGGGGGCATTCACATGCATGCTTATTTGTTGAAAATGAAATATTTATTAGGAAAGTAATTTATTTATTTCTTTTTTTTTTCTTTAGTAATATTTACCTTTTTAGAGTCAGTATTCAGTTCGTAGACCGTAATAATTAGATGGCGACTCTCAAACCTCAAATGTCAAAAGCGGATCCGCGCACCCCACGGATCGAGGGCGCTTTTAGTGGCGACTCCACTGGGGATTATTGAGGATCAGACTTGAAAAGCCCCAAGTATGGGAGCATTGCCAGTATGAAGTTTTTTATTTTATTTTTAGTTATTTATTTTTTTATTTTGATTTTTATCATTCTTTTGGCTCTATTGGTGATCATTGATTGGGATGTTGAATATTTTTGTTTGGCACATCTTCGTTATGGTTCAATTTGGGATCATTCAGAATGAACCTAAATAATGCAGGATATCAAAAGTTAATGAAATAAGGAATGACCCATTTTTTTATTTGAATTATTTTTTGGTCTGTATTATCCTTTATTAGTATCTTTTGGTTCAATTTTAGATACTTTGTTTTTGCACTTTTTTTTATGGTTCAATTAATGGTCACCTTTTGATGATCCCTAAATAATGAAATATTCAAATTGACATATGAATTGACGATAAGATGATGTTAGCAGTAAAAGTTTAGATATCATATTCTTTGATGCTTAATTTTTGTGGTCCCAATCAAAGGGTTGAAGACTCTAAAAAACGTCTTAAAATTTTTTTTTTTTAAAAAGACGTTTAAAAAAAATTAAAAAAACGTTAAAAAAATGAAAGAAAAATGTTTCAAAAAAAAATTGTTTAACAAAAAACATTTAAAAAAAAACGTTAAAAAAAGTTTTTAAAAATAAAAAATGTAAAAGAAAAAAAATGTTTTTAAAAATTAAAAAATTAAAAAATTAAAATTTTTAAAAAAACATTTAAAAAAAATTACAAAAAAATTATAATTCATTTTTAAAAAAATATAAAAAAAAACTTTAAAAAAATTAAAAAAAAAACGTTTTTAAAAAAATTTAAAAAATAAAAATTTAAAAAATTTAAAAAATTTAAAAAATTTAAAAAAAAAGTTTAAAAAACATTAAAAAAAATTAAAAAATTAAAAAATTAAAAATTCGTTTTTAAAAAAATATCAAAAAAAAAATTTAAAAAAAATTAAAAAATATTTTTTAAAAAAATTTAAAAAATAAAATAAAAAAATAAAATAAAACGTTAAATTTTTTTTAAATAAATAATTAAAAAAAATGCTTAAAAAAATAAAAATAAAAAAGTTGAAAAAAAATTTAAAAAAAAACATTTAAAAAAAATTTAAAAATTAAAAAAAATAATAATAATTCATTTTTTAAAAAATATCAACAAAAAAAAAGTTAAAAAATCAAAAACAAAAAAACGTTAAAAAAATAATTTTAAAAAAAACTTTTGAAAATTTAAAAAAAAACTTTTTAAATTTTTTTTTTTAAAATGTTTTAAAATAATAATTAAAAAAAAAGTTATAACTCCTAATTTTTACAATTATCAATTTACCCTCAATTCAATATTCACAGAAATCTCAAATTATTTTGAATCGCTCAAAAGGGACCCTTGATTGGACCATGATAAAAAAAAAATTTGTTTGGATTAAAAAAAAAAATTTCCTCCTTGCTTATTCCAATGTTGGATCATATTGATTATTTTTGTGCTATAAATTTTTGCCCATCTAACATGCTATGATCTTTATATACATATCCTTGATGTACATGTCTTGATTCGATCTTGATGTTATGAATATTGTGTATATTTCTTGATCAATAATTGAAATTCATACTCTTGTGATTGGGTCTGGCCCATAGGCCCATTTAGCTGAAAAAAAAAAGCCCCGGACACACCCCACCTTACTTTGCACACACCACTAGCACGTTTATTTATTGCATTGCACGCTTGCATGTCCCTAATAGCCAACGTGGCACTAGTGAATGACCCGGTCTCTTCGGAGATGCGACGTCATTAATGAAAATCACAACTCCAGTGATGTACCTTAGGTTATATCAAACTGGGGCATCAGTACCGTCTGATCAGGTGACTCTGAAACGCATATCGATGCACCCAGACTGGAGCGACCTGAGCCTTTGACCTATTGTAAGCCACACAGTCACATGTCTCGTTTGCCAACGTAGTACTAGTACGTGGTTGGTCCCCTCATGGGATGTCAAACCATTTATGAAAGCTACAGCTCTTGACCCGTACCCATAGGTATATCAAAGATGATCCAAGCACATCAATTGCACTTCTTGGTCAAAATCAGTGCCTAAACGAGATCCTGCTCTGATGTACTACGGTACTAGGAGGATAGACTACGTCTATTCTAGAAAAGAGATGATTTAAGAGTGCCTTTACTCAAGCATCGCGCGCCACCTCTGATCTGGGGATTAAACTGGTTGTTTTTTTGCTTCAAAGAAGTGAGTTGAAGTTTTAGATTATCACCTATACGGTATATTAAACCAAGTCACCACGTACCGTCTGATTGAGTACGCTCGAAAGGTATATAGGTGTACTTGGGCAAATGTGGTCAGATAAAAATGCATTGCACGTAGTAAGTTTAGAGTCTAGAAACCTTCCCTATAGGTCACGACTCGAACTTATCGTGGGTGTTCCCGGGTTGTTCATTGAATGGGACCTTATGATTGATGAATGTATGTGTAGATCAGAACTTATGGTTGTCCTCAAGTTTTTGTTTTACTTGATTAAAATGGGTACACCAATCCAATAAAGAATCCATCTTTTGCAATGACCCAGTCAATCTCGATCCAACAATCATGATAGGCCGGGCCATTTAGGTCAAAATAGAAATCAAATTCTTTTCTAAATTTGGGGTTCAATCCGTTTTCAAAGAAAAAAAATGATTTACAAAAGGAAGTATTTTCCAAAAGAAGTGCTCCATAGGAAAAAAAAATTTCCAAGAAAATGTTCTCCAAAAGAAAAATATTTTTTAGAGAAAAAATGTTTTCCAGAAGAAAATATTTTCCAAAGGAAAATAAGAAAGAAAATTATTTACAAAAAATCTATTTTTCGCATGGACCTGGAAAATTACTAAAATGTATTTTTCTAAAAAAGGATAAAATGATTTGCCAAAAAAATCAAATTTGTTGAAAGTTGTTATTCAATGAAAATATTATTTGTCAATGATTTTCAATAATTCAATAAAATCATTTTTCTTTTTAAAATAATCATTGCATGAATGAATTGTTTAATGGATTAGTACACAGAATTCAACAGAATCTTATGGTTCATTTAAAATGTTATCAAGGGGGGTAACACTGGAATTCACTTTTGATAGGATTATCATTGTGCCCAAACTCAAGCGTCCATCGTCTAACTAGGGTTGTAAATCCGATCTATTAGAATAAACATCAATATCAAGTCAACAGTCAGAAATGGTCTCAAAATTTTTCAAAATTACACAGTTGTTCCCTGAAGATCATAGTACCTCAGTCCTATCGGTTGTAAGCAATATCTCGAGTCCATAGTCTGTAATCAAGCCCGTTGTGGGTACTTGTCTCAAGTTTTCATGAATCATGTAGTTTAGCTTGAGTCTAATTTTTTTTTATTAATCCATCAAGGTCATGTCTTCTTTAGATTGAGTATACTTTTTTCTATGAGTCGAGTTTGTTTGCCAAGTCTAGAACGACATCTGTCGCCCTATTTGAATAAAGAAAATTTTTGAATATCTCGAGTGTATTAATGAATTAACTACTAATCTGGCTTCAAGGATAGATTTCTTTTCTGAGCAAGAAGATAAGAATCGGGCTCAACTTTTAATCGAGAAAGCAAAGGTCATTGACCTCGGAACATAAAATTACCAAGAAATTCAAATAGAAACCATTCTATCCCTAGATGAACATGAGGGGATAATGAATTTACTCAGAAATTTCAAAAGACTGATTCGCGTAGTCCTATGAGGATATGTTAGGATGTAAACTTGGGTGTTATTCGACACGAAATAAATACTCACTCCATAAAATGGAAATACCAATGAGATCAAAGAAAACGTTACAAAATGTATCAATGCTAGACTTCTCAACACGGAAGAGCTCCCAGAATAGATTACATTCTTAGACTAATGAAATGGTTGAAGCGAAATTGATCTATGATAACGGGTCATACTTAAAAGCCGAGATTATTACTTTATGTTCAAAGTTCAAGATTTGGCATCATCTCCTTATTGTCCCCAGATTAATAGAGCAGTTGAAGCAAGCAAATAATAATAGTCTCAAAATAACCATTGTGAAAATGTGTCAATCAGTCAGAGAAGCTGCCATTCAAACTATGGGGGTACATAAACAGTCTTACCAGTTGAAAGGGAAGTCCCATATCTCAAGGTCTTGATGGAAAATCAATTGCTAGAAACAGATTAAGTTCATCATTGGGTATGAAGAACTAAACTTGATTGAAGAAAAACAATTTAGAGTTTTGTATCACGTGCAAACTTATCAGAGAAGAGTCACCCGCACGAAGGTCAAAGTTCACCACTTACAAGTTAAGGATTTAACCATTAGACTTCGAAGAAAATTGACCACCCCTCTTCGACCATAGGAGAGATTCATCCATTAGTAAGGAAACACTACTTTGAAAAATCATCAGATTTCAAAGAGAATTGAATACTTATCTTTGATCCTAGAGGGAAGTTTAAACCAAATTGGGGAGGTCCGTTCATCATCAAGGAAATATTACCAGGAAAAGTTGTCAGACTTCAAGATCATGATGGAATCGAATTACCAGAACCAATCAATCTTGACCAAATCAAACGGTACTACATTTAAGGAGGTCATCTTTGACCGAATCAATTCTCCTATTACCCAGTTCAATATATCATTTCTCAACCCCTTTGCAGCCTTTAAAAAAAAAATTATACCTTCTTATTTCTCAGCCTGATCACCTAACCTAGGAGAGGGAGGATTCGAACTACGTTTTGGTCTGATCCCAAGAATCTAGGGTACGTAGGTAACTTGAGAAGTTACTTCAGGCCCAACCACATCAAAATAAAAAATATATATTCCCCATAAATAAATAAAAATTCAAAAGAAAAAAATTTATTCAAAGAAAATATATTGGGGAAGAAAATTCAAAGAAAAAGAGAAAATGTCATACAAGGGGCATTTGGGTTTTTGAACCTCAAAATTCCTTTCTTTTTATGCCCAGTCCTAAGCCTACCCATAAAAATCCTCATAAGTACTGTGTGAAAAAGTCAAGGAAGATAGTAACTCCAGAAATTCAAAATGGAAGAAAAAGAAAAATGAAGCCTGCTAGGTTAAAAACTCAAAAAGGCAACTAAGGCAAAAATTAGGGCAAGCTCGCAAGGTTGAAAATCTGAAAGGACGACCATGACAACAATCAAAGCAAAGAAAAGAGAAAAAATTGTAAGCTCGCTAGATCGAAAATCTAAAAAGATGATCTAGGCAAAAGCTAGAGCATGCTCGCTAGATTGAAAACCTAAAAAGGCAACCTAGGCAAAACTTAGAGCAACCAAAAAATAAAGAAAAATCCTTATTGAGTTGAGAAGCTAAAAAGACGGTCCGAGCCGAAATATCAGAAGTCCGAATGATCAAGTTTTAATACCCATTTTGAACAAAATATAGACTCAATGGATACAAGTATCTCACCTATGATTGATATGAAGAGTTTCATGTTCCTAAGTGAACCAACAGGGAGAAAGAACAAATTATATGATGAATTTCAGAAAGAAATATTTTGTTCCAATTCCTTTGAGCCTGACTCAAAATCCTCAATATAAAAAGTCAAAATTAAAAGTTAAACCTTTATTGCGCTTGCGGTAATCAATGATTTCAAACTTTCATAACAAGGACACTTCCTTTTTCTAAAGAGTACAGTTTCCTCCCTTACACTAGGGGCATTTGTTTTCAAATTATGTTCAATTATCCCCAGTGCAATGTTCCCTGTCAAACAAGGGGCATTTTGATTCTGAAACCTGGTCAATTCCAACCCCAAAGGATAAGGTTAACTTTGAATTAAAGGTTACCCTTTTGATAGTAATTTTGAAAACTCCTAAGATTCAAAGAGAGTTAAAATGTTTATCGGACCTTCTTAAAATCCATTTAAAAAAAAAATCAAATGTAGTGTAAATCTCCCATTTATTCCCAAAAAAATTAGTTCATTACTCTTTCACCCTGGGTAGGTAGAGTAGGACTCCCTAAAAAAGAAAAAAAATTAGTTCATTACTCTTTCACTCCGAGTAGGTAAAGTAGAACTTCCCAAAAAAATTAGTTCATTACTCTTTCACCCTGGGCAAGTAGAGTAGGACTCGCAAAAAATTAGTTCATTATTCTTTCACTCTGAGTAGGTAGAATAAAACTTCCAAAAAAAATTAGTTCATTACTCTTTCATCCTGAGTAGGTAGAGTAGGACTCCTGAAAAGCTTAGTTCAATACTTTTTCACTCTGAGTAGGTAGAGTAGGACTCCCAAAAAATTTAGTTCATTACTCTTTCGCTCTGAGTAGGTAGAGTAGAACTTTCCAAAAAATTAGTTCATTACTCTTTCACCCTGGGCAGGTAGAGTAGGATTCCCCAAAAAAATTAGTTCATTACTCTTTCACTCCGAGTAGGTAGAGTAGAACTTACCAAGAAATTAATTCATTACTCTTTCACTCCGAGTAGGTGAGGGAACAAAACCGTTGCGTTCGGAAAAGGTAACTATTTTTTTTATTATTTAGGTTTTGTTAGCAATGTAATTTTATTTGAGAATTAGTAAAGACCGATTTTTGTCGGATGGGGTTGGTGCCTAACACCTTCCAACCCTGT
The DNA here is from genome assembly GCF_017979445.1 of Akebia trifoliata. NCBI lineage: Eukaryota > Viridiplantae > Streptophyta > Magnoliopsida > Ranunculales > Lardizabalaceae > Akebia > Akebia trifoliata. The sequence continues at coordinate 26,798,731 of NC_141388.1, read as the reverse complement.
AACGTGATCCTCGGACCCGTATTTTTCTTTCGTAGATTAGTAGTATTTACCTTTTTAGAATCAGTATTCGGTTCCTAGACCGTAATAACTAGGTGGCGACTCCCAAACCTCAAAGGTCAAAAGCGGATCCGCGCACCCCGCGGATCGATGACACTTTCACTAGCATGAGTTTCGTGGGTGAGAAAAATAATATCTCCCATTTAAGATGTAGGATGACGGGTTGAGTCGACTTGGGCCACCAACTCCGATTTTGGTATACGAACCAAAAGAGCCGAGACGGTATAATCCAACTGTCCTATATCCTTAAACTAGTACAATGTGAACCTTCTTGGATGTTTAATGAAATTAGCAAGTACACAAAATAGTCCTTACAAATGTTCTAAACAGAAGGGAAACCTAACTAAATAAAAAATAAAATGTTCTTGAGATTCTTTTTGGATCAAACTTCAAACTCCTTTATTATATTTTAAAATCCTATAAGACAAAATAGAGCAGCCAAAACTATAACAATTATTAGAAAAATAGAACAAACTAAACTTGTAATGACAATCATCTATTTTCCAAAAATATCCAGAGCTCTCAACTGCACTATTTCACTGTAGCGCAATAAAGCTCAACCATGGCACGGTTGACAAAATAAGTTGACCTCTCTGTTTCAACAAACAAGCCTAGGATAACTTACTGATTGTAAACAAAAAGGTAAAAATGTTATTCTAAAAAAATCAACATGATAGAAACATAATAGAAATTGTAAAAGAAATTGGATCGACACTTCCTTTTCCGAATTGAAATTGTATACTTATCCCCAACAACAACGTCAATTTGTTTGTCAACTTGTGTGGATACTATTGATGCTAATGTGAAATGTTGATGTCGTTAGACTCCTTTCGAACAAATAAAATTTACCTTTCCCAAAGAGCAAGTAGGGGTCGAACCAAAAGAATAAGGATAAAACTTTAATTCAAATTAGAAAAAAAAAATAGAACCCAAATTAAAATAGTTTGTTGTTGTTTGAAGATCAAAAATAGAAATTAGAAAATGTTAGAAAATAAGATTGAAATAAGTTGAAAAAACCTATTGGAGACATGAATCCACCTAGAGTAGAAACAATTATGAACTATCTAATTACAAACCTCTTTTAAAAATTTGACCTAAGAGAAAGCTCATGTCTCTTCGGTTGGAAGATTTAACTTTAAAAACCAATAAAGGGATATTAAAATTAGGATTCCTTCACTCAAAAGGTGTGAATCCCTACCACCCAATATCAAAGTTAAGCATAAATCATCTTGAATCTTATCTAAGTATGACCTATCTAGATTAAACATAAATGGTGTAAGGTGTTCATTTAAGAATTTGATTCATAGGAGTTGAATAAACCTTGAAGATTGCCCATTAAACATTAAACAATCAAACAAGAAGAAAGTAATTAAATGACATAATTAAAACTTGCTATAAGCTTCTCCACCTCTCCAGTGAAGGGAGAATTAGCCTAAGATTATTGCAAAATAAGTAGAATGAGTAAAAAAGAGAAGAAATCCTTTCATAGATGAATCAATTGTTATACACTCTTTCTCTCACTCGCAATTTCTAAAAAATTATAGAAAATAAACATAATCTAATTGCGGAAGAAGGCCTAAAGAACTAAAGATTAAGAAACCAAAAGATAAACAAATTAAAATGGACCTAAGGTCTTATTTATAGATAATTATCAATTTCTGGAAGGATCTGATACGCGTGATCATCAACAATCAGATCATCCTTACATATGGAGCATGAACGTGCAATTTCGTCCTTTTTGATCACCCTTAAACTGTGACGTGATTGGGGACTACCATGACGCAGTGAAGTTGAGACAAAAATGTCTGAGCTTTGGTCCACAGCTCTAATATCTACTCTTGATTGCTCTGGTGTGCTTGAATTATTTTATTATGTTTATTTATAACCTCATGATTTTAAACTTGTACAATCGAACACACGTTCATCAGATTTTTCTAATTTATTTAATTATATATACAATTATGCCTATTTAACATGATAAAACATGTAGAGTGATGATATGAGACATAAGCCAGATTATTCGCTAATTAAGGTAAAATTAAGGTCAAGACTATGATAAGTGTCCCGAAAAAATGGATTAAAATCAGGGTTTTAGGGTATTGATCACCTTACCCTACTTGGGCAAAAGATTACCCTCTTGGCTTAAGAGACCTTCGTTTGAAGCAAACATCTTTTTTGAAAATTCTCGTGTTTAGAAGTTCTACATTCGCAAGGTAAACTTCTTACTCTACCTTTCATGTTTGTTGTCATTACAAATATTCAAATTCTATCATAATAATCATTGAAAATTTATGTATAATAAAATAGTTTTTTTTTTTTTTTAAAGAAGAAAATGGTGTTTTTTTACTCTTGAAATCTTTTTTATAAAGTGAAATTGTAACACCAAGGGGTTGGCTCAGTGGCAAGTTGGGCTTTGATAAGCTCTTTAGGAAAGGTAAGTAAAGTGTTTGAAACCCCACAAAGCAATCAATTCTTTAGGGCCACTCTCCAACGTCTAGTTGATCCTTCGACTTAACCAATTACACGTAGGACTTTCTGAGAGAGCGGTGTGTGTGGCCGTGTGGGACTCACTCAAAGGGTGGGGATACCCATGATATGCAAAGATTTTTTTACCCCTTTAATTCTAGAGAATTTTTTTTAATAATACCCATCCAATTTTATTATTTTTCTTTTTTTACATCTTTAACCCCCGAGGAGGTGGCACAAGAGTTAGGGGGGGTAAAAATGAAAAAAAATTAAGTTGGATGGGTATTATTAAAATATTTCAAGGTTAAGGAGGTAAAAGATGAAAACAATAAAGGAGTTTAAGATGTAGAAAGAGAAAATATAGTAAAGTTAGAGGAGGTGAAGTGTAAAAAAAAATAAAGTGGACCCCATAAAATTATAACTTGATGAGATGTTTATCTCATACAAAACTATAGTGGATGAGACGTTTATGCCCAACACAACTATATTTATGTGGGCCCTACAATTGTGTTTTATTATATACTATAATTCACCCTTGCCTACGGTAGGGACATCCTTTCTTGGGTTAAGGTGAAAGCGTAAAAAATTAAGATTAAAAGAGTAAATGATGAAAATAATAAAGTGGGTTAAATGGTTAAAAAAAATATATAGGAAAGTTATAAATGGTGAAATGTAAAGAAAATAAAGTAGATCTTACAAAACTATAACTTGATGGAAGGATTAAAAAGATAACATATGAAAAATAATAAAATATGTTAAAATGGGATAAAAAAAAATGTAGTAAAGTTAGAAGAAATGAAGAGTAAAGGAAACAAAATGAATCTCACAAACCTAAAGTTTGATGGGAGGTTTATCCACACACACACACACACACACACACACATGGGCCCTATCTTATTATTAAAAAAATAAAGGTGGTAAAAAAAAAACAATCAAATGGGTTAAAGAGGAGATATAAAAAATTAGATAGAGTGAGGGGTAAAGACAAAAAAATGTGTAGGTTAATAGGACATTTGTCCCACCTAAAAAAAAATACAAAATTGTCGTAATTCAGTTGTATTTTATTATATATATATATGTATATATTAGAATTTATTATTTATTCTTTTCTAAAAACTTGATCTTTGTGAAGTGATTGTCCAAAGGAGCCCCCATTGTATTAATGGGTTTAATGGACCACATTCAGCACATGCTCGGTCTTCAAGGTTTATGATAGTGCAACATTTAGATGATCTCATTTTCTTTAAAAGATATTTTATTGCCCCCACCAACTTTTCTCAGAGCACCTCAATTCATTTAATTAACAAAGGGATTTTTCTCAAAACATGTACAACTTTTGTCTAAATTTCGATTTTGATACACTTTCTTTTTAATTCCCAAAACATGCATTTTGAGTGAATTCGACACTTTTATAATTAATGAATTCGTTGATATGTCTACAAATTCATAGATATTAAAAGTGACGAACTCAATAATTCGTATGTTATAAAAATGACAAATACACGTTTTGAGAATTAAAATGATCAATGTATTGAATTCGAAATTTCATCATTTCAACAAAGGAAAAGGAGATTCACCTAAACAAACATGTTAAATTGTGACACAGTTTGGGGTACTATAAATAAAAGCTGGCGTGACAATAGAAAATCTTTTTTTATTAATTATTAATTAATGGTCACAATCAGATCCGCTTATAAAATCAGGGATCAAGTACAATTGTCAGCGCTATGACGTCCAATCAACATAAAATTCTCCGTCGCTCAAATTAGGTGCACACCGATCCAGTGGCGTTGTTTGTAGTGTCACATCCGGAAAACGATATCCAAGCGATGAAAGCTCTTCTTCGCAGCTTTGCAAAACAACCAAATTGATTAGGAAAAATTATCTTATAAACCCTGCGCTAAGGATATTTACCTAAATGCACCCCTAAGTTTTGAGAAATTTTAAAATTACCCTTCTCCTATGATGACGTGTGGCACCTCGGATTCCTGTGAATGTTTGAGATACTCTTCATGTTTTCAAATTTGTAACAAGCCCTTTGACCTTGTTCTTCTCACTAGATTAATAAAAATTCAACACGAAAATCTTTGAATTTTTTTCCAGATCTAATCATGGTGATGATAATGATGATGAGAGTATTTAGATCAATTTTTTCTTTGATCTATAAGAGACGACTGAAGTCAAGGGTAGTCTGTCATTAGTTTGAGCACACAAGGAGGGTATCTCAACTATTCATAAAAACATAGAGGGGCATTCTAAAAAGATAAAAATTCAAGAACATTACTGCAATGTGTACATAAATAGGAGGAGGGTTCCTCCAAATTTTGGACTCCGAGCTTTGGGACGCCATCTTAACAACCCACTTTGTATAAAAAAATAATAAAAATTATTGCCACAGCAACGTTTGTTAGGAACACCCAATTATAAATCACTAAAGAATTAACACACTTCTTGCAGCACTCCTAGTAAAAGCTGGTGTGGCAATAGAAGTTCTCTTGTAAAATATTAATGTCCCCTCATCCTGAGAAAACGTCCAATTCAAATTGTTGAGAATTGATGAGTCAAGTTATTAAAATCAATTGTGAGGACATAATTATATTTGATGACATGGATCAAGGATATGACTCCACGTGGCCACTAATGCAAAGGCAAGGATGAATGGGAAGGGAAATGCATCTCAATGTTCAAGTTGAAGGAATCATTCCATGAGAAAGAGGTTCATTCCATGAGAGAGAGGTTCAGTCAGGATACTCATTCCACACTTTAACTCAAGTGAGACATGTAAGTACTCAGTTTAGTAAAAGATTGCAACCTGGGTGGACTGCCCGAACTCAATTCGATAATTGGGTGAGCTTGGATTGAGTTATGTGAAAAATGAGTTGAGTTTGAGTTAGAATATCTCAACCCAATTTGAATTAGGGTTGAGCTTGGGTTGAGTGTATGAGCAACTCGTCTCAATCCGTACTAGATGTCATTTAATAATATATAAATATTTTTATATTAATGATAGATTTTAGTTTTTAATATTATTTTATTTTATTATTATGACTTGTGGACAATTAGTTAATATTAATGTGAATTTTGATTTATTATGATTTATCTAAATATTCTCTTAATGATGGATTTAAAGGTTGCATTTGATTTTATTTACGAGTAATTTTGTTTTTTTTTTTTACTTTTGTATATCTTCTTTTTTTAAATATTAAATTTATTTACTAATCAAAATGAAATTATGGTTATTCAACAAGCCCAACCTGACCAAATCACCCCAAAGTATTTTAACTTGGGCTAACCTGTACTCAACCCAATTTTATAATATCAAGTTCAAGTTCAACTTGGGTTGGTGAGCTTAGACCCAATGGTTAGATTGAGTAGAGCTTGGGTTGAGAGTTTTGCTACTTGGGTTAAGTCTGAATTTACCTTCTAACTTGCCTAGGTTGCAGTCCTAGCATAATATGATTGAGAGACTTAATCCATGGAGGAAATTGAGTTTTCATAGGGCAATTGTCACTACTTATGGACTCGAACTTGAGTGATCTATCCATGACTAGGATGAAACTTGGGTGAAACTAAGTGAAAGTCCAAACCGACTGATGTTGAAGAACCAACAAATGAGTTTGTGGTTAGGGGTGAAAAGCCACTTGAACCCAGAGCTACCTAGTTCTCCTTGAAACGCGTTGAGGCGCAACAGTTGATTGAACATCCAGGAGTAAAACATTATTTCAGTGAAGGTCATGAGAGTAGTTCCAAATCGAGGCAAACTCTGAATACTATATAAGGCTAGAAAATTAGAAAGAGAATAAGAGTGAACCTAAAGTAGAAGGTTCGATAGATTGAATCTACAGATTCTAATTAAAATGGGATTATCAAACAAATTTAAAACAAGATTAACATAAAAAAAAATTATGATTCATTATGAAATCAACAAGACAAAGATGAAAAAATCCTAATTCAAAGATGAGAATAGGGAATCACGAGCAAGATCTTCAATCGTTATTCTCAATGATTCACGTTCAAACATTGAGATTGACTATCTGTGCTCATCGATCTCGACAGTTGTAAAAGATTGATTGCGATGGTTGGATCAAAGGTTGATCTCAATGATTTAAATTATGGGTGGTCTTAGACAATTTGAATTTTCGATCACATCACACACTAATTGGAAGCAGTGAAAATGAAAGTAACTGTGAAAAAGCTAGGGGGTCCATTAAATAATTATCCGAATTGATGATCTCATCAGCTCTCCCTCCGTCCCTCATTTTCAAATTAAATTTTCCCAACAAACACCTTCAGAAAAGTCAAGCTTGCAAAGCTCATTATTAAAGAAATAAAATATAATAAAGAAAAATGGCTTCAACCGATCTCAAGCTCGTCACTGTTCACGGTGACCTGGTAAGAGAAGTCACCCGTAAGCTCCTCTGGAAAACATCTCATTCTCATAGAAGTTTCAATATCTACTATATTTTTTAAGGGTTTCTATCTCAAGTTTTGGTGGAAAAATGGATCATCGAATTGAAACGCGTTTAGGGCTTACGAACGCACGCTGTGACTCAGTCATAATTGACATTTCGATTTCTTAGAGTAATAATTTCTCAATATGTCTAAAATCAGTGCTCTTGATGTCCAAAACTTGATTGTTGATTCATTTGGTTTCTAATATTTTGTTGTATCAGAATAAACATTTCTAATGTGAATTTGTTTCGAACTACAGAATTGTGTATCAGAAATTGTTTTAGAATTCTGGTGGTTTATTGGGTTTCAAGATGTCTGAATTGAGGGTTTTGATGATTGGAGCCGTTCTAGCGGTTTGGTTGTGTTGCTCTCCGCTTTATGTTGAAGCACAGATTACTGATCCTACTGAAGGTCAGTGTTTTCTTGATTGCTCGATGTCTAAGCTTTTTTGAAAGATTTTATGTAATATTTTGTTGGAACTTCGAATTAGGAGATCTAGACATTTTTATATGATGTTTTAGTCAGGACATGTATTGAGCTTGAGAAATTATTTATCACAAGGTCCCTTCACTGAATTTTTGTCTGTGAAAACTTTGTACAAACTGAATTTTCTGCGTGATTTCTCTTAGTTGGATGGAGTCCATTGTTCTCTTATGTAATATCTTTAAGGAAATTGGTGGAACGAATTCTATGTTGTAAATTAGAGCTGGGTTGATTGTTAGCTGGTTCAAAGGTCAGATGATGAAACTATCGACAAGAGTTTGCTCCCTCTGGTCGTGTGTTTGAAACTTGGTGGCCTCTTGACTTAGCTTGTTGAACATTGGGAAAATTCGGTGGGGTCAGTGCATGTGACCGTAGAGACTACTCCCATCCCAAAAGGGTGTGGGGGAAACACTTCAATACAAAAAAAAAGGTAGTTCAGATGAACAAATTTCACCAACCACTTGATTGTAATGGAAATCTTTTATTACTTTTTTTTATGTGTGTGTATGTGTGGGGGGGAGGGCATGCTAGCACTACCATGTTTGGGTCAATCTTTCGTTTTTCGTGAGTAAGTTAGGATTGAATCAACACATTTCCATTTGTTGGGGTGTATGTGGAAAGAACACAATTATAATCATTTGAAAGTAGTTGCTGTTGATTATTTTTGTATCAACCATATAAGCTATGGACCTTACCTCTGGTTTACATTGTACTGGCCCCGTCATTTGGCCTATGTTTCCATTATTATTTACCTCTGTTGAATTAGTTGCAGAACATGACAGTGATCATCATTTTGTATTTATTATTATCATTTGTTAAACCTTGTTGATTCTTTGATTTAGTGAGATAAGATTGCTTATTTTCCAGAGATGTTCGATCAAAAAAGTTATTTTTTGTTTAGTGTAAACTGTTCTAATTTATCTGAAACTTGTTATTGTCATTATAATATAGTTACCATTTGCATCATCTACAGTCAATGCACTACGGGCCATCAAGAGAAGTCTGAATGATCCTATGAACAATCTGTGGAATTGGAATAAGGAAGATCCATGTACATCGAATTGGACAGGAGTTTTGTGCTTCAATATGCCAGAGAATGATGGCTACCTACATGTCTCAGAACTGTATGTCGTTCCCCTTTACTTTTTCTAATTCATGCAAATTAGAAAGCATGAATAGAATTAGTTTGTTCTCCCAAGGATATTCTTGTATTCTCTTTTTTCCAGTTTTTGCAGTTGAATTTTTATTGGTTGGTCTCATGATATAAGTAAGGCTTGCTTTGTACAGAAATTATTTCTTTAAACAGCTATATTGATTTTGTAGTAACTGGGCCAAAATGTGCATGAAACCAAAATTTGGTGCATTATTTGAACACCATATCTTATTCTCAATTATATGAAAAACTTTACCTCTGCATTTTTCAGAATGGGGAAAATCCTTTCTACAGTGGACTACAATTGATTCAAAGTTTAATGTGAACAATTATTTTTTTTAATGTATAAGTCTTTTTTTTGCTAAGTTTAATATATAGAGGTATTAAGCACATCTTAATAATTCAGCTTCTAAATGATATTTCGTTGTGCAGGCAATTGCTAAGTATGAATCTCTCTGGAACTTTATCACCTCAGCTTGGTCGATTATCATACATGATAATATTGTGAGTTCAAAACATATTCTTTATGATGTGAATATATTTTAATGAAGAACTTGAATATTTGGGCCTTTTTTAATTAGGTTGTCATCTTCACTACTACGCTACTTTTCACTAAACACTTGCATAAAAAAGTTCTCATTGAAGCTGATACATTTGCCTTTATTTTTGTTTTGGAAGGGATTTCATGTGGAACCAAATAAGTGGGAGTATACCGAAGGAGATAGGCAATATTAAATCTTTGAAGCTCCTGTAAGTTGCGGTCTTGGCTAAAAAAGTGCGGTCTATGTGTTTTGTTTCTTATTTCCATACTGGAACACACATATTTCCTTATTGCCGCTTTGGATTTGCAGTTACAGGAAAAAAAAATTGTGCCCTATTTGCTTGGTTTCTCATTTCAATTCTATCTGAGCTTGGTTTCATTTTTCTTTTCTGTGCCGACTATAACATTTTCATTTACTTGGTTGAAGTTTAATGTGCTTCCTATATTTGCAGGCTTTTGAATGGAAATGAATTAACTGGTCCTTTACCCGATGAGTTAGGTTATCTTCCTAACTTGGACAGAATACAAATAGACCAGAATCATATATCAGGACCATTACCTAAATCATTTGCAAACTTGAACAAAACAAAGCACTTGTGAGTAGAATTCTTTTGTATTCTGCTTTGAGTTGGCAATAACTTGAACCATGTTGCATCTTACTAATCTGTTTCTTTTACTTTAATTTCTGGTGCAGCCACATGAACAATAACTCAATTAGTGGACATATTCCACCTGAGCTTTCCACATTACCCCAGCTAGTTCACTTGTAAGTTAATGATTGTCTCTTTGTACTTGCATGTTTGTTAAGTTCATCATTTCACACTATTTCAGTGGTGATCCTTGATTCATCTCAGTTTCATTGTGACCTAGCTATTTTGTATTGACAAAATGAATTTCTGCAGCCTGCTTGACAACAACAACTTATCAGGGTATCTTCCGCCAGAGTTCTCCGAACTGCCTAGTTTGCTTATACTGTAAGGTCTCTACTTTCAGTAATTTCTGTGGAACACAAATCTCATTTGTTTGATTTTTTTTTCAATATTATGGATTTTACTGATATTTCATTTGCCTTTAAAATAACTATGAATGTGGACAAGGCTACAAGTGGTGAAATAAAAAAAGGTTGGGTGAGGTGGATCCGACACCTTGCCTAAACCGAGAAGACAGCCATTTGAGGTCGTTGCTTAAGTCAAAGGGGAAGAAGATACATGAGGAAGATGAGTTCAATGGGAGGAGGATGAGTTTAATGAGAGGAGAATGAGAGAGGGTGCTCCAAGTTAGGGAAATTTTGTAGATTAGGATTACAAGATGAGTCCCTTCCTTTTTTGTTCTAATATAGCATATTTTATAGGCCGAACACGTGTGAAATGATTGAAATGCTCCTCTCTCATCCAATGATCCGCAATTTAATGTATTTCTTAGATAAAAGGCACCAAATAGGTGGTTGTGCGGATCAAATAATATTTTTGCCTCCAAACTTGCGTCTTCTTCATTCCCCCCATGTAGACTGCACTTTCCACCTCACTCATGGTTAGTCCACGTGTGGACCGATTAATTTTGCTCCATCGACATTTAGCCCCCTGCACGATATAGATTATTTAGCCCCTTGCATGATATAGAGGTTATGATGATCACCACATCGGACAATCTTTGGTAAATCACATGGATAAATGCAAAAACAATCGTGTGAATAAGTGACTATGGAGAATAATGTGTTGGAGAGCCAATAAATGCTTGAAAAGACAAGCATTGGAGAAGGAAAACAACTCTAGTTGAGAGCGTGCCGTGAAACCTATAAGAGTTTGAAAAGGTGAGTTCTTGAGAAGGAAAGTGACTGTGGTGGAGAGAACGCCATGGAACCAATAAGATTTTGAGAAGACACACTCTTGAGAAAATAAGCAATTGTGGTTGAGAGTCCACCCCTAAGCCCATAAGAGTTTCAGGAAATGAGTAATTGAGAAGGTAAGCGGTTGTTGCTGAGAGCATGCTAAGAGACCAATAAACGTCCAAGAAACACGAGCTTGTAAAGACAAATGATTGTGGCTGAGAGTCCACTATAAAAGTAATAATCGTCTAAGAAGAAGGCAAACGACTATGATCGAGAACGTGCCAGGAAGCTAATAAGCATTTGAGAAGTCGTGCGCCTGATAAGGCAAGCTGAAAATTTTGGGTTTCGTACCGTGTCTAGTCCTAGAAGGGGGGGGGGGATGGGTGTGAATAGGATAATTAAAATTTCTTTCGCTTAGATTGATTACTTTGACTATGTGGTCTAAGTTATTCACTTAGTCTTGATTTTGCACTCATATCTCTAATTTAGATTTAATGAAAGTACACTTGGAATTTAAACGTTCATTTTGTCATGTCATTCAATGGTCCATTCATATAAGATTTACCTATTCGGCATTCATGGCATTTTATGACATTTTAAACATTCAAGTGTGAATTGTAGAATTATGAAAATATGCATGAGACATAAGACATTTAATGGATCGGTAATATGCCTACATTCATACTCACGGCTAATCTCTAGTTTGGAATGCAATTGAAGTTCACTTAGAATCTAAACATTCATGGTATGACATACATAGCATAGTGTTCATTCATAGCATACATTCATGGTATTTCCACAAACATGAGACAAGCATTTTATAGTGGTTTGGCAATGTGCTTACATTCACTCCCAAAGTCACTTTCTCAAGGGTCTTGGTGTTCACTATCAATGAGGTTTATGGTTCACCTCGAACCTTTTGCATATAATTTTTATATCTAGGTTAAATTCTAAAACCTTAAGATCGAGAGAAACATATCCTCTCGAAATGTGTGAATTTTGTTCCTTGAAAATTCATGAACCTCTAATCTAGTGAAGAATCCTCGATTCTAACAAGAGTTTGGTTTTTGAAGGTTGAACCAAGTAACATTATACCTATGTTTTTAAAAATAAAAACAAAATAACAAGGACTCACTCAATACAAGAGATTTGCCAATCAAGTTTTGAGGTTTTCGAGTCCTTGAGTCCACAAGAGCTTCTCGACGGTCTGATGTTCCAATCATGTCTTCAAGTTCTTTGGCTCTTCGTGCTTCATTCCTTCCTTCAACATCAACTCTTTGCTCCAATAGATGTGCCAATGTGTGCAAGGGTTGAAAGAATGTGAAGAAGGGATCAAATCAAAGGAGGAGCTTAGGTTGAATGAGGTTTCAACTAAGGTTTGGACATTCCAATGTGTAGAGAATGCTCTTTAGATAGGAGAGGGGGGAGCACAAGTTCTTTAGGGATCAATCTAACCCACAAAAGAACTCAAAAATGAGTTTTATAGCATTTTGGGTGATTTTCGGAGCTTAATGGTAAAAAATATGACCGTTTGACACTTGCTGCCGGTGGCATCGTGAGCCACCGTGAGTTCCACTGGTGGAGCCGTGAAAATTACCAAAATGCCATTGAGGGTATTTCGATCATACCTTTCAAACGGTAACTACGATTGACACGTCATTTGGGGATCTAATAGATCTTACTATGTAGAACATCCTCAAACTACCACTAAGGGGTGGTCATGGCATAAGTGGGTGAAATGACCAAAATACCCTTTTTGCCATAACGGGTCGAGGAAAGAGTTTTCCTAATCAATATGGGTCAACTTATCAATCATCTAAGTGTTGGGGAATGATCTAGGTAGTCTCATTATTTTTTAGGATTTGTGAACATGCATTGGAACTTGTTGTTAGTGTAAATACACATTGGATCTTTTTCAGGATACTGGGATGCCTGATTGTTGTCCTACTTCTTCCCATATGGATTAGAACCATCGTCTTCATGCTGACTTTGGTAATCTTTTGTCAGATCCTTCTTCTTATCAGAGATTTGTATGTTGTCTGATTTATCTAACTAATACTAAACCGGACTTGTCCTTTACGGTTAGTGTGGTCAGTTAGTTCATGCATACTCTGCGTATTTCTCATCTTGATGCCGTTTATCGTATTCTTCGCTACTTGAAGTCGTGTCTCGATCTTGTGCTTTTTACTCATCTATTGCTCAACCACATTGGTCTTGTTTTACAGATGCTGATTATATTGATTCTCTTATAGATAGGAGATCTACCTTTAAATTTTGTATATTTCATGGTGATAATCTTATCTCGTGAAAAAGTAAGAAACAAAATGTGGTTTCTCGCTCTTCTGCTGAAGCTGAATATCGTGTTATGGCCCTTGGCACATGTGAACTAATTTGGCTTCGATCTTTGTTGACAGAATTGCGATTTCTTATTTTCGGTTCTTCTACTTTGTTTTTATCATGCTTGCTTCTGACTCAGTTTCTCCACGAAAGAACTAAGCATATTGAGGTTGATGTTCACTTTCTCATGGAGAAAGTTAGATCTGGTGATCTTTAGACAGTCTTCGTACCTTCTTCAGATCAACTTGTCAACATGCTTATGAAGTCTGTTGGTCCTTCTATCACCAATTCTCATTTTGTTAAGCTGAGTTTATTAGATATATTTGCTCCAACTTGAGGGGGGTATTGGAAATAATATAGTTATTTTAGTCCTAATTGTTTAGTAATAGCTTTTATTTTCATATTTCTTATTGCAAGGGCTTTTTTGTCTTTTTGACTCTTTGATTATTATAAATTCATGCCAAGATCTCTCATTGAGACTGGATGGTTTCTCTTCTATTATTCTTCTATTAGGCTCATGATCAGGTCCAAGGAGGTTGCATAGCTTAGGTAACATTTCAAGTATAAGCAAAAGGTGGCTTGTGAAAGTGATCTATGTCCATTCTTGTCATATAAATCCATGTGATTTTATACAGATTTTGGATCTGATTCGAGGTCAAATTTTCACCCTGATTTGTATCAGATTTTGGCCATGATTCATGTCAGACTTGAGTATATGAATCAGGTGTTGGTTTTGCAATCTAGAACCTAAGGATATTTGGTGCTAATTTGAACCTAGATATCGGGGTCTAAGCATATGTTTTGGCTCAAGAATTGAAACCAGCTTGGATTTGGGCACAATGAGATGAGTTGAAGTTACCACTCAAGTGGAAAACATGGGTATAGATTCTTGGCCAACGGATTTGATCGTTAGGGAGTTTGAACTTCAAGGAGTTGGCCCAAGAATATGGGCCTGGACTCACCGTGTGGCTCCCTCACAGTTGGGCTCGGCAAATATTTTGAACCTAATGTGGAAAAAAGGGCTAAAAGTAGCAGCAGAGGACCCAAATTGATTAAGTTCAGTCTAGTACACTTTGGGTCCATTTTGCTCATTTAAAGATTGCCCATTTAATCTTTTGGCCTCTTCAGCTGGTTGAATAATGCATTAAAGCTTAAAAGAATGATATATATATATATATATATATTTATATATATTTAGGGTCCTGTTTGGCAGCCAACATTAGGTATATATATATATATATATATATAATATATATATTTATATATATTTAGGGTCCTGTTTGACAGCCAACATTAGGGAGCCAACATGGAGGCAACGCCTTTGTCCTACATGGGTTAGAAGTTTCAGAATGAGCTGATTTTTTGTGAGGATGATCTTTATGGTGAGGAGATCATCCTCACAAAAAATCAGCCCAACATATAGGACAAATTTTGTCTCCCAACATTGGTTTTCGAACACTATATATATATATACCACCCAACGTTTTATCCAATGTGTTTTGTAAACTGGGGTTAGAAGTTTCGGAATGGGCTGATTTTTAGAGATCATCCTCGCCAAAAGATTAGTCCATTCTGAAACTTCTAACCCCCCTTTATAAGTTGAAGAATCGTGGACCGTCCATTTTTTGTAAACCACTTTTGATGGGGTTAGAAGTTTCGGAATGGGCTATTCTTTGGTGAGGATGATCTCCTCACCAAAAGACGTTGGATGGTGATCCCACCCATATATGTTCGGAGGTCCTAAAGAGAGCCAAACAAGTTTCAAAATAGGGGTTAGGAGTTTCAGAATCGGCTGATTTTTTTTTGTGAGGATGACCTCTATGGTGAAGAGATCATCCTCTCGAAAAATCAGCTCATTCCGAAACTTCTAGCCCTAGTTTACAAGTTGAAGAATCGTGGACCGTCTGATTTTTGTAAACCACTTTTGATGGGGGTTAGAAGTTTTGGAATGGGCTGATTTTTGGTGAAGATGATCTCCTCATTATAGAGATCATCCTCAGAAAAGATCAGCCCATTAAAAAATTTCTAACCCATATATTGAAAATATGTTTGGCACTCTTTATGGCCTCTGAACGCCACCCTATATATATATGGCCCCAAGGATCTGGGTGTGAGCATGGGCTCAAACTCTGACTCTTTCCTAACATTGGGCTGTTTATTGATTGGTTTTTTTTGGATAAATCTATTTCTTTTCTAGGTAATTGATTATTGTTTACCAGTCTGTTAGAAGTAATATATTTGTAGACTTGTTAATCTTGATTGGTTCATATTCATACAATGGATCAGATTTCCCTTCAGTAAAATCACTGTCAGAAGTTGTGATTTTCTCTTAATAGGTCGGTGACGCTTTGAATGACTTTTTCTTCCAACATCGGTTTCTCTACATCATTTTTTCCATAAAATAATACAACAAATTCTGTCATTAATTTCACTAGTTTTATGTTTAATTAATTAATGTGGACTGTTAGAGACTGCCATCTACCTCAGTTTTGTAAAATTGACTTCGAAATAAATAGAATTTTACCTTTATCCGCCGAACTAATGTCTTCCTTACATGTTATATGCTGTTGTTGGTTCTGTGTGTGGTATCATGTTAAGGTAAAAACAATGATTTAATCTCTCCTTTGGAAGTTTCACAATTTTTTGAATCTTCTCTCTGCTCAGTTGCCCACTTTCTAGCTTAGTATTACTACCATTGTACATGGGTAAACTTTTTGATTTTTGTCTTGCAGTCAACTTGATAACAATCACTTTGATGGGACTATTCCAGCTTCTTATGGCGACATGTCACACCTGTTGAAATTGTAAGTGCATTTTAATACATTGTTTCTAGTTAAAAATTTCATATTGGAGAGGTTCTCAAACCTTATTTGGAAAGAATAGAGAATAAGTCATGCCCATGAATTCTTCTTAATCGTTAATTCAAATAGGGTCTTCCTTGAGTTTTTCTTTTTGAAAGATGTAAGGTTCATCTATTAAATGGGAAAGAAAGATGGTGATTGAGGTGGCCAGCCCAGTACAAGTTTCCAAATTTCTTCTTGTAATAAGTGGTTTAAGTTCTGTTTTATCTGGCTTGTCAGGAGTCTCAGGAACTGCGGTTTGAAAGGACCAGTTCCCGACCTAAGCAGGATACCGAACCTTGGCTACTTGTAAGTTTGTGAGTAATGCTGATAGTTTCTTAAATTGCTAACAAGAAGGTGGCATGTGCCAATGAACATATATTTAAAGGGTTTACTTGTGATTTAAAATATTTATTAAAGGGTGAGTTTGAAGATACGTGGTAGTAAGGATATTTTTGTAATTTTGATTAGCAACCAACATGATTTTAGCGACGTGCAATTGCCATTTTTGGTTTTTGATTAAAATGACTCTGATTGTATTAAGTTTAAATGTTAAAGTGGGGGCATTTTTGGAATCCAATTTTTGGTGTCAAACCCCTTCTACTCCACCTTCTCTCATTATAATAGTAAAGATATTTACATTCATAAGCAGCCACTCTGGTCGTTTTTTTACTTCACAAAGTTTCATGCTAAAGTTACTGACGGGGGTATGGCTATGATGGTCGTGACATTAACATTTCAGAGATCTCAGCCGGAACCAACTTAGTGGATTAATACCATCAGATAAGCTTTCCGATGATATCACTACTATGTATGTACATTTCTCTCTCCATGTGCTTGATCTATTTTTTTTTAATTCATTAAATACTTCATGAAAAACCTATCTTGCCATTTAGTATCTTAAGGTTTCTTGAAATCTCCATTGAACCATGATGCTGCTGATCTCCTTAATTTATATATAATGAAGAAATTATGTTGAAAAAAATTTGCAGTGATCTATCGTACAACAATCTTAGTGGACCTATTCCTTCCAACTTTTCAGGTCTTCCCCGTCTCCAAAGATTGTGAGTATACTTCATCTCTCGATTCAATGTAATTAATAGTGGTTCCCATGGATTTAATTATGATGATAGCTTAATTCCATTGCAGGTCACTGGAGAACAATTCGTTTAGTGGTTTTCTTCCATCTACTATTTGGGAAAATAGAACTTTAAACAGTACTGAACAACTTATCTTGTAAGACTTAACACTATTTCCACCTGAATTTTTTTTTTGCTGCTTTCTTTTTTTAATTCGTCCTTCAATTTCATATTATTGTCTTTTTGAACTTTCTTCTATGCATTGCAGGGATTTCCAGAACAATAAACTTTCAAATATTTCAGGCAGTCTTAACCCTGCTGCAAATATCACCATCAGGTGTGCTTCTGCGTATGCACTGTAAATTACAAAGGGTTTTGTTAGAGAGCTGCTATTGACACCCCAGTTTTTTACTTATTACACCCCAATTTCTTAAATTATTTGTCACACACAATTAAAGATTAAAATACACCATTCAAACATTACAAAGGTTTGGCTGAAATCATTATATCAACATTACAAAACATTATAACACACGTTCAAACAATTGCGGTAGCTGTTTACTTTACAATTATGATTAGGCACATAAAAAATTTTAAACAAAAATAAGAAATCTAGCAAAAAAATAAAAAATGAGAGAGCTTCTATTGGCACCCCAACTTTTACTTATTGTCAACCATTTACTTATTTTCTTTATTTTTAATTGGGGTGTAATAAGTAAATGTTGGGGTGCCAATATCAACTCTCTTTTGTTAACATGTCCCCAAGGGCACACGTTAAAGTGCATTAAATACACCTGGGAATCGATTTTTGTACTGAAGATGTCCTAAAAAAATCATTTTTTAAAAACAAAAAATACCCCTAGATGCTTATTCCCACTGTGTATTCGTTACATTAACGTGTTAACAAATTATCGTGAAGGAATCTTTATTGAAATTGTTCTGTTTGCTTTAGAATTCACTTATTTTATTTTAGTTAAGGATTAACTTGAATCAACTGCACTTTGCGATTGTAATCTTGTTAGTGTCTTCTTTGTCACTAGTTTTATTTTTTGTTCAGGCTTCAAGGAAATCCTTTATGCTCATTTTCCAACCAAGTCAAAATAGTTCAGTTCTGTGAATCTCAGACTGGAGGAGAGAATGAAACAGAGAGGACGACAAGCTTCCCAGCTGATTGTGGCAGCATAAGATGCCCTGAATTTTATGAATACGTCCCAGAATCTCCGGAGCCTTGCTTCTGTGCAGCACCTCTTATGGTTGGATATCGTTTGAAAAGTCCTGGGTTCTCAGATTTTCTTTCATATGAAAACGAGTTTGAGCTGTACTTAACCTCTGGTCTTAAGATAGATCTTTATCAACTATCTATTGATTCAATTTTCTGGGAAAAAGGTCCACGGCTGAAGATGTATTTGAAGTTGTTTCCCAAGTTCAATAATCACTCCAATACCTTTAATGAAAGTGAGATTCGAAGAATCAGAGACATGTTCACCGGTTGGACAATTCCTGACAGCAGCATTTTCGGGCCATATGAACTTCTCAACTTCACTCTCTTGGGACCTTATAAACAACGTATGTATGTCATGAAAGTCTCGTTTAAGTTTTTTTATTTTTTTTTAAATATATGGGTGAGCTAGACTTGAACCCATGACCTCAAAATTGTTTTGCAATGCATCAAACCAACTGAGGTATGGGTCTAAGCCCGTCTCGTTTAAATTTTGAATTCTGTATTTTCTTTGGTGAGGGCTGATCGTAAATATGCAGTGCCTTTGGCTAGATTCTAAAAATTTTATACGGTATTGTTTGAGCAGACTTTAGGGGTGGGTTACTCTACCAAGGGAAAGGCATAAATACTGCCCACATGCAAGCAGGTGGGACCCACCATTTGATGCTCCCATGTAGGGGGTCCTTGAAATGATCAGTTGGCGATCAAATCTGTTGACTTCTTGTTGGTAGGGGTGCAACTTGATTGGGTTTGGGGTCAAATTGGAACTGAACCGAGATAGGTCGGTTCCACTAATTAAGAACCAGATCTGAACAGAAATACCTGTAGAACCAAACCAATCCAAACCAAACCGAAATAAGGTCGGTTGGGTTCTGTTCAGTTCTACGGGTTGCCAATATCCTATAAATGTGCTTGAAAACAACATATTTTTATTGAAAAATAAATAAATAAATAATAACCATGAAATTTATGTCCTAACTAGATTAACGGATAGTCATTAATCTATCCATAGAGAAATGCCATTAATTTATCGATAAAAAGTCATTAATCTATGTCCTAACTCCTATAATAATTCATAAAAAATTAATATATATTTATTTATTATACAAGGGTTCGGTTCTATACAAGCCTTGAAACGAGAACCGGACCGAATTGATCGATTCTCCATTTTCTTAACCCAGAACTGAACCGCAACTTGTTCTAAACTGAACCAAACAAACCCAAAGCTATCGGTTTGGTTCACTTCTTGCTTTGAACCGGACCAAGTTGCACCCCTACTTGTTAGTCATTTGTCAAAGATGGTGGTCTTTCCTTCCCTTTCTGTATGCTTACAAACTCTGTGGTTAGGCCGTTATGGATACCTTAGTTTGATCTTTACGTAACAATTCTATATATTTTGTTCCTAATGTTGATCTGTTATAAACAATTTCGCAATATAAATAGGCATCTGGTTTGTGATTATTATTTCTGATGCAGTGGTGCCGGATCTCACGAAACCAGGGATAAGCAAGGGCACCTTGATTGGCATTGTGTTAGGTTCCATCGCTGGTGCAGTTATATTATCTGCTCTTGTTACAATTCTCATAATCAGACTATGTGTGAAAGAACATCGTGCAGTTTCAAGAAAACGTCTATGTAAGTACTACTAATGTAAGATCCACAAGGTCTTCTCAAACTATGTTTTCAAAGGTGTAGGAGACCTATGTCTTGAGGCTTGCCCAGGGCAAGGCTCTCATAAAGAACTTTGAGACTTCAAGGAATGGCTCTTTTCTTCAAAAGCTTATGTGTTACTGAAAGAGGTGTTGAAAAGCTTATGCCTTTGAGGACACACACCTTTTTGACATTTTTGATCAAGGCATAAGCCTTATGGGGATTATTGTATTTTCCCCCCTCTATTTTTTATGTCTAATTACATAATAGTCTTCATAATAATTAAGTTTTCTTTGTTATAGAGTTCAATTTACATACAATCTCTAGCTCTTCTTCTACTAGTTTTTATTTCAGACCTATTTCTATTTTTCTCTCATGCAGAAGTTCCTCCTCTTCTTCCTCTTTTAGTTTTAGAGTGGTGTTATGTTTATTTAGTTAGAGTGGTTGCTACACTCAAGAGTGTATTGTTTTGTTTTTTTGTCTGTTTTCTTTTTGTGCTTGCGTGTGTGTGTGTGTGGGGGGGGGGGGGGAAGATTAAAATTTAGAAAGTTGGAAAGAGTTAAATTATGGATTTGTGCAATTTAATTTCATTTTATGAGTTTTGGATATTAAACTTTGGAATTGTGGATTGTCATATTTTTTATAGGTTTTTCCTAACTTTTCTCTTTTATTAGAATTTTTTCTATTTTAATTGTTTATTCAATTAGAATGAATGCTTATAAGGCTTACCCCTTACGTCTTTAGTTTTATATGCCTAAAGACTTTTGCTACTTAAATGACTTTCCTCACTTATTAGTGTTAGAATATAATGATCTCAAGTGTCTAGCATTATTAAATTTGTTATAAGTTTCCAATGCAACTCTACTGCTGCTTTGGAAGAGATGGTGCCTGCAAAGCTTTAGTGTAACTGTTCTGTGTTAAAAACTTTGGTTGACAGGTTTTTTGAACTTTAAATCGTGTATGATACTACAACTATACAAACAGATATGGTATACTAGTCCTCCACTAGATTAGTTCTTATCAGTCTAGTTGTGGATACAGGCTTTGGACTTGCTTGACCCCTAAATCACAGGGTACAGGAACGTGGCTATAGAGCTAACAACTTATTAATGTTGTGTGCTGCTTTCGTTTTATTTGTATTTGTGGTTGGTCTCCTCGACCTCCTTTTTAATAGATTCCTTTACCTATAAAAAACAACTTATTAATGTTCATATTTTTGTACTATTGTAAATTTTTGGTTATTTTCTCTCTGATGAAAAAAAATATTCTGCTGTTGTTCTGAAGTACTATTACCATAAAAATTTCGGATATGGCTAAAAATGTCAGATGTGAATCCCAATTCATGCATAGCTAACCATGGATTTTTGTAGTGTCAAAGTAAAAATATTTTCCAACTTGAAGTCTGTGACCAATGTATTAGGAAAAGTTATTGTACCAACTGTTGTAATTCATATGTGCTTAATGTACTTTTTTTGCAGTGTCAAAAACACCAATCAAAATTGATGGTGTTAAATGTTTCACTTTTGGAGAAGTGGCAATGGCCACGAACAATTTCAACGACTCCACACAGGTTGGGCAAGGAGGCTATGGGAAGGTGTATAGAGGTGTTTTGGCTGATGGAACCGTTGTGGCTGTAAAGCGTGCACTTGAGGGATCGTTACAGGGAGAAAAAGAGTTCTTAACAGAAATAGAACTATTATCAAGGTTACATCATCGTAACCTGGTCTCTTTGATTGGCTATGTTGATGAAGAAGGTGAACAGGTACTTTGTCAGTATCTTGCATTCTTGAACCTGTAAATGGTTTAATATTCTACGTAGAAGATTTAGTTATCCTATTCACTCACACCCTTAGCATGACAACTTCGGAATTGACTTGGTTTTGTTTAACAAGTAACAAATGCATGTTAAGTATGGATACTAGTTTGTAGTCTTAAAGGATTTTAAAAATCATAAAGGTCATTCATGTGAAGGATTCTAATATTTGCTTTATTTGAAGACGTTCTAAATTATGATAGATAAAACTTATCCCCAAAAAAAGGATGAAAGAAAACCGAACGATATAAGATTGGAGAATATTGTACTGAAGTTACACTTTTTCCTTGTGCTATTGTGTATGTTCTATTAGATCGAATGCAGGGTATTTATATATTATTCTATTACATGAAGCATATGCATGTACTCGTATGCTTATGTATTCATGCATGCATGTGTCTCTTTTGTTTCCATGGGGGCCTCATGAATGTGTTGTTTAGTGTTTGAAAAAAAAAATGTCAACCATAGTTTTAAATATCGACATATTTCCATGAAATGAACCAAAATGTTTCCATTTCCACAAGATCCAACATGAAATTTAACCAACTTTTTGTAAATATTTTGTTGGAATTTTCTCAAAATATTTTGGTGAATTGTGAATTTTGATAGAAATAATCAAATTTTATGTATAAAAATGCAATATTTTCATGAAAACATTTCAATAAAAAATAAATTTCGATTGAAATATTCTTTGATTTATTTTTAAAATATTGATAAAATTTATGAAAATATCAAAACTTATAAGTTGTTTGTAGAAAGGGGGACCCTTCCGTATCGACGACAACAAGTGCTGCCTGAAGTCCTTCTCATCTGAGCACGCACATCCAATATTATGTTATAATTAATTGGATATATTAACAATTTATTCATACATATTTAAAAAATAAAAATATAATAATGTGTGAAAATAGTTGTTAATGGTTTGTTCATCATGCAAATGTTTTGCATATTAACATGCATGTAGTTAATTTGCTATTATATTTTTCGTTTCCATGTGAGATATTGTTGTTTTTCACTTTCTAGCTCTCAAATACTTGCTCATACATGTATCGGAACATTGTTTATCTTCATTTCTACACTTCATCTGGTTGTAATTGTTTTTTAATTTTATTTTATGATTTATGAGTGCATTTTAATGATTGTTTTGTCTCCTATAATTTCAATAAAAACTCAATATTTTCATCATTTCCATGAAAGTTATATTCATTTCTACACTGATCGAAATATTTTTGTTTTTGGGGTTACCGAAATAGCCACCGAATCGAAATTTAATACCTTGGTGTCAACCCATCCAACCCTTAAAATATAAACAGTAAGAAGATTGAAACTCAGGACAAAAATAATGCAAAATATAATTTAAGCTTCCTAGGAATCTTTGTAACTGCTTTTTATCTTTTATTTCGTCAGGAAATTTGTTTGTAAATTGTAATGACCTTTCTATTGGTATTATTGTTCCATCTTTATTTCTTATTCTGTGCATGTATGGGAACTTGTACAATTCAATAGACTAAAGTTTACAGTCTCACCTTCTGGGATTAGGAGTCATTACCATTATAGGTCATGAAACTGCTACTTCCTATTTTATTATACATAAGGTACAAAAGGTTTCTATGGTAAGTCAAAAATATAAATCCATCATTAGTTTTTAAACAAATGAGAGAGCTTTAGTTTCCAGTAAAAACAGCATGCTTTTGATTCTTCCTTCGTTTGGAGCTGAATTCACAACTTCAGATGAATATTTTTCTCCAAGAAAATAAGTGGGATTCTATACCAAAAATTACGTTGTAAATGTACTCTTCTACCTTTATATAATTATGGAGGTTTCTCATTTGAAAGAGGATAATATGCTTTCCTTGTTATTGGTGCCCATGCAGATGTTAGTTTATGAATTCATGCCAAATGAAACACTGAGGCATCACCTTTCCAGTAAGCTTTTTTGTTCTTCCTTTGATTTTGATTTTTTTACTTTTTTCCCTTTCTGTTCTTTCAACTTAATTTCTGTTATCAGTTTCTATGAATTATTGGTTAGCTGAAAAATTAATTTTGATTACTCTAGTTGAGTATTTTGTGCAGTCAGTTTTTTATAGTTGGGAGTATTTTGGGGCTGTACAATTTCATATACCTTTTTGCATTTTATTTATTTTTTCGATAGAGTTCTGAATCAATGGTGTTTATGTTACCACAGTTAAATCAAAAGAACCTCTGAGTTTTTCTATGAGGTTGCAAATTGCCTTGGGTTCAGCTAAGGGTATCCTCTACCTCCATAATGAAGCTGATCCTCCGATATTCCACCGAGATATCAAAGCCAGCAACATATTGTTGGATTCTAGATTTACTGCCAAGGTTGCTGATTTTGGACTATCACGACTTGCCCCAGTTCCAGATATCGAAGGGATAGTTCCTGGTCATGTCTCCACAGTTGTAAAAGGCACCCCTGTAAGCACATTATCAGATTTAACATTGCCTCTCATTTGCTGGTTCCACTTTTCACTTCATTTTATGCTAATAACATTTATACCATTATTATGTACAACTGTAATTTAAACCATTCTTCCAACCTAATGAAGAATAAGTTCACTACATAAAAGGATGGTCAACTCGATTATCAGCCAAACATAATAAATTAGAATTGTTTTTGTTAGATTGAAGAATTAGGGTTTTAGAAGAGAAGAAGATAAAGAGAAGAAAATGACGGAGAGAGAGAGAGAGAGAGAGAGAGAGAGAGAGAGAGAGAGAGAGTCTAACTAAGTAGATAGACCTCCTCTCTCCTTTATATATATATTAGAGTTCAACCTTGCCTATGGCACGGTCATCTTCTCTGATTAAGGAGGTAAAAGCGAAAAAAATAAAGTTGGAGGAGTGTTATTATAAAAAATTTGAGATCAAATGGGTAAAAGATGAAAAATAATAAAAATGGATTAAATGGGTAAAAGAGGTAATATAGTAAAGTTAGGGTAGGTGAAGAATAAATGAAATAAAGTGGGTCCCAAGAAACTATAGCTTGATGGAAAGGGTATTATTAAAAAAATTGAGATTAAAGGGGTAAGAGACCAAAAACAATAAAGTGGATTAAAGGGGTAAAAGAGAAAATATAGTAAAGTTAGAGGGAGGGCATCATCTTTCGGGTTAAGGGGGGGTAAAAGTGAAAAAAAAATAGAGTTGGAGGGGCATTATAAAAAAATGAGATTAAAAAGTGAAAGATGAAAAATAATAAAGTGGATTAAATGGGTAGAATAGAAAATATTGTAAAATTAGAGGAGGTGAAGAATAAAGGAAATAAAGTGGGTCCCATGACACTATAGCTTGATGGGAGGTTTAATCCACAAAATTGTAGATGATGGGACATTTGTTTCAGCTACAACTATTCCAACTTAGTTGTGTTTTATTATATATATATAATTCTGAATAATTTACTAGAAAATAACTAATTTTTTTTAACAAATTTCTAAAATTATTATACAAAAAAATAAGGACCTTATTTCCTTGTTCTTTTCTTCATTCTTCCTTTTTTTTGTTCTTTCTTTCCTTACTTCTTCGTTCTTTTCTTTTCTCCTATATATGTTGGTTGGGATGGGGCAAAATGAGTCTCAAACCCTCTTTTTAGGGACACGTGCCCCCCCCTCCCCCAACCAAATATGATATATTTTTTTAAACAACCCCCCCGACTAAATCACTAATTCAACTTTGACCCCCCATTTTATAAATAACTATAAATTAACTCATATTTTCAAAACTTAATTTGTTTTATTATTTTAAATTTATTAATTAATATATTTTTTTGATAATTTTTTCCTTTCCATTATGTTTGTTGCACGAGACCAAGTCATTTCGTGTATGTCAGAATTTCGAAATTCTTACCTGATTTTCCAATATATGATGACAATGCTACTTGCATATTCCAATCTATTTCATTCAAACTTCTATTCTGAATAATTTTTCGAGCTCTACCTAATAATACAGTTCGATTTTTTTGAAAAGATTTCTAGAAAACTAGGTTTTGATATCTTATCCAATCACATTCGGATTTACTCATGCTTACAATTAAAACTAGGATTCTCAATGCTTTTGAGTCTACTGGTGGGGTCAAAGTGTCAAAAATCTATCTTATCAAATTTTCGATATTTGCCAATACCTCGAAGTGTAATTTGTTGACAACCGTTTACCCCAAAAGACCAATTTGTTGTAGAATTTGTTCAAAATAATTGTTTCTTGTCATTACAATTGAAGAGTCGTACAAACAGGAGCACTGTCATGTTAATATAGACCATCTACTTTATGCCCACCACCAATCGACTTCCTCGTCTTTAGATCTTGGAAATCACAGATAAAGAATTAAGAGGAAATTTAAGAACATAGAAAACATATGACAGATATTGGGATGACGTTGAGATTTACCGACCCAACAACTTTCGAATAAGAACCATCAACAAGTCTAACACTTCGACAAGTAGAGGAGATAAGAGAAGACAATAAATTAAAAATACCTATCATGTGGTCTGATGCATCAGAATCAATGGTCTAGGGACTATATGTGAAAAGTAAACAAGTCGATGCTATACTAGTCTAGGCTAAATTAGTAATAGAGGAGGATGACTGGGGTTGAGACATGGCTATGAGTTTTTCATACTCACCCCTGGAGAGAAGAACTCTCACTCCCCCCCCCCCCCCCCCCCCCCCCCCCTAAAATAAAATAATAATAATAATTGGTGTTCAACAGTCATATTTCTGCCCATTGGATAATATGCACTCACACTCTACCATATGAAATCATATAAGTAGCCAACGGAAAAAAAATTCGCTTCTGCCTACATGGCATTTGCTTTTGAAATTGCATGTGCAGCTGCATATGACAACATTGGGAGGCTAACATGGTTCATTTTGTATTGACGGTGAAACTTGATAGGCTGTTGGTCTGTCATGTAAATTTCACAATAATATGTTGTATGACCATGAAGGCCACAATGGGTATGCTTACGAGTTCCAAGGCCTCCACTCAGCCTCTCCTGAATCTTTACCACGACTATGACTCGCATAACCACGCTCTCTGCAGTCCCTAAGGTTGATCTGAGACTCCCACTACTGCCATTATCTAATAAGGTGGATGGCTAGCACCATGCTTCAAGAAGCGGAGGTCTTGAGATTGATTCCCCCCTTGGGATTTATCACAGTACACCTTATACTTGTGGAAGGGGTGATATGCGTGCTCTGTGGGATTAGTTAGGTGCTCAAGAGGCCCGGATACCCAAGATATGAAAACACACACACACACACATCGGGTGGTGTTTGGAGGCCTTAAAGAGAGCCAAACATTTTTTCAATGTA
This sequence comes from Akebia trifoliata, assembly GCF_017979445.1. Classification (NCBI taxonomy): domain Eukaryota; kingdom Viridiplantae; phylum Streptophyta; class Magnoliopsida; order Ranunculales; family Lardizabalaceae; genus Akebia; species Akebia trifoliata. The sequence goes on along the minus strand of NC_141388.1, from coordinate 26,771,491 downwards.
TGAGTTAGAAGTTTCGGAATGAGCTGAGTTTTTGTGAGGATAATCTCTATGATGAGTAGATCATCCTCACCAAAAATCAACCCATTCCGAAACTTCTAACCCCACTAAAAGTGGTTTACAAAAATCGGATGGTCCACGATTCTTCAACTTGTAAACTAGGGTTAGAAGTTTCGGAATGAGCTGATTTTTGTGAGGATGATCTCTTCTAATCCCTATTTTGAAAAATGTTTGGCTCTCTTTAGTGCCTACGAACGCTTCCCGTATATATATATGAGAGAGAAAAACATCAGTAAGTAGGTCCCAACTTTCCAAAATTAGAGACCTGAATGTCTCATACTCTGGCCTGAGGGAGGAAAGTCACAATCACATCCATATCTTCCCTTTATTTCTGCGTTTTCTGAATATTACTAGTGATGTGTTGCTATTTATTAAGTTTTTCACTCTTGTGCAAGCTCATAAATCTGAGTAACATTATTTGTTTCAAAGTGAATACTATTTCACTTCCTCCCATATCTCCTTGGTTGAGTCCAAAAATATAAATATAGCATTTATTGTTGCTCCATATTGCTCCACATCCATGTCACTATCTAAGCAACCTCATGCCTCAATCATGTTAGGGTCATTAGAAGTAGGCTTATCCTTGATTAGGTGAATGCATCTTCTCTTTACTTTCAAAATACATCCCATTACTTTAGATCCCTGCATATAAATGCTTCCATTAAGTTATCAGAAGTCATCTAAACTCTATAAGGTCTGTAGAAGATTTCATGTTTGTTTTCTGCTCCATGAATCAGATACTGGACCACACTAGGATTGCTCTATACTCTTTCCAATAAAAGCGAAATAGAAGTAGCAACCAAAATATAGGTTAAAAGCCTCTCATGGAAAAATTGCCCCTCTCATGACTAGATAAATACTCATAAAAATTTGAGAGAACTGGAAAGAAGTGCCCTCTGCAGAAATCGCCCCACAAAAAACTTGAGAGAAGCAACGAAACACAGTCCCGTTGAAATCTCACTGGCTAGAATAGGGCGAGACAACATAAACCATGAAAATCCATCTTAGATTCAATCACATGAGGGTATAAACACAATCACAACAACAAACATACCTTCACAGGAGGATTTAAACACCAATGATTTCTTAGCCTCAAATCATGTCAAGAAGAATCATATTTTACCCCTAAATCAAAAGTAAAACGTGAAAGAGAAAGAGGTTAGAATCTCAAATCCAAATTTCACGATGCACTTTGATACCATGTAAACGTAGTGTTTGAGAAGAAGAGAGAAAAGTAGGATTGCTACTCCTTCTGTGAAGTCCAAAGATCAGTTGGCTAATTCGTTTACCAAGTCATTGAGTTGTAATATGGTAGATTATATTTATAACAAGCTGAGATTACTACATGATATATATTCTCCAGCTTGAAGGGGGGGGGGGGGGGGGGAGTGTTTAGTGTAGTTATAAGTACTTATTATTGATATGGGTATTTTTGTCATTTATCGTTTGTAATACTTTCCCGCATGCATATTGATGCCGACGTCTAGGGTTGGAGTCACTTTTCATGACTCTCAACTAATCTTTGTTTTTTTCCTTCTCTTTTCTTAAAAGACTACGTTTTATATTATCTACAGATACAATCTTTAATTATTTAAAATACGAAGTTTTATGTAGTTATTGAGAAAACCTCTATTTGTCAAAATATAGATATACTGACCAACTCGTATGTGGAACTTAAAAAACAACCTGGATAATGTATCTGGAAACTTGAAACAGTTAAATTATAGAATAAACTTTTTGAAAGAAATGCCGGTCGAGTGCCTATGTTCTGTTTAAATACGTGATGGCAACATGGAATGAAATTTCTTTGCAGGGCTACCTCGATCCGGAATACTTCTTAACACACAAGTTGACAGACAAGAGTGATGTTTATAGTCTTGGAGTTGTGTTTCTAGAGCTCTTAACTGGGATGCAACCAATCTCACATGGTAAAAACATTGTTCGAGAGGTATTTACTCACCACTTACTTTTGAAGTTTGAATCTAGAATTTTTCAAAATGAGTACTGTAGACAGAATCACAATTTTAAACCTTTTCCTTTCCCTTTTTGAGCTATAAAATCTTTTACCTATCAATAGAAAAAGAGTCATGATAATATGATGCCCCTCTGACATACACCTCCATCACAGAACCGAATATCATTTGCCTCGAGATACACAAGAAAATATTTATGATTATGCGTATCCCGATGCAAATGATCTATGGTTCTGTGATGGGGGCATATGTCCAAGAGGGGAGTCAGAAAATCATTATACAAAGAAAAATCACAATTTTAAGGATGCTTGTCGCAGATTCAGGGTCAAATCCATGATTTTATGAACACCCACCCAAGATATTCTTGGTCAAGAGTCTAGATAATTGACTGATTTCAACCATCAGATCCATACATTTGTTCGTGGACTGTTCACTACATTTGACCATTTTAAAAAAAGAATGATTCAAACCGAGTTTTGAATCCATGCTTCGAGCTTCTACACAGGAAAAAAGACAGAAAATAAAAAATAAAAAATGGAAAACTGTAAAAGCTTATTCCTACATCGTATGTGATTCCTAGACACACCATATATGACAATTTTTTGGTTAAAGAATATTTGTATTGCTCAATCCTAGGTGAATCAGAGGTATCAATCTGGTATGATCTTCTCAATCATAGATGGACGCATGGGATCTTATCCTTCGGAATGTGTAGAGAAGTTTATGACATTGGCCCTCAAGTGTTGTCAAGATGAGACAGATTCTCGACCTTCAATGGCAGATGTGGTCAGGGAACTAGAGAATCTCTGGCTTATGATGCCAGAATCTGACACAGCCCCATCAGAATCAATGGTCTCTGATCCTAAGCGGGAAGTGAGCCCACCATCGTCATCCTCTGCGACAAAGAACTCATACATGTCGTTAGATGTCTCTGGCAGTGACCTTGTGAGCGGAGTAATGCCCACAATTACACCTAGATGACTGAGAAAGCTCTTGTATAATATTTTCTTGTACTGGAAAAAGAACTGGATTTTCTTCTCCCTCATATTCCTACATGTATAAGCATCATTATAGTTTCGTTCCGCCTTTGGTGTTGCTCTTAATTCCTGTCTCGCATATTTATGATGCAAAATACTGCCATGTGGCACTTTTTTTGTGCTGTATTTATTTGTAACCATAGGTTTAGCTGTATGATCTGAGAATATATTGTTATATTTATTTCTAATATTGCATGAAAATCACACAGTAATATGGATTTCTGAGATGGAGACATACCCCCCTCTTTTTGGTGAATAGTTGAGAAATCCCTCGATGCTTTCAAACTAATGACATGCTCCCCCACCTCCACCCCACGAGTCTTCTCTTACAGATTTATAAAAGAGAAAAAGACCTAAATGCCCTGATCTTCAACCTCTAAGCCAAAATCCCTCAATTTTTCACTAAAAAATCTGTAACCTTGGCAAGCTCTTCACCTTCTATGGTACATAATTTTTTTTATATCTATTCTTCAATCCATCATTCCTACCTCACCTTCAATTCTAGATTTAAAATCTTTAATTTTCTACCTAAAATTTCATTATTTTCTATGAAAGTAGATTTTTTTTTTATTTACGCAAGAGGTTATAGATGATTGATTTTGAGAAGAAAAATTTAAAGGATTTTTCCTATAAGGGTATGTTTGATTGCATAGAAAATCAAAATCCTTGGAAAAATGGAAAGGATGGAAAAGTTAAATCCATTAGTTAATGCTATTTTGAAAAAAATAAGAGGGAAAAAGAAGAGGAAGATGAGAAGGAAGAAGGAAGAAGGAAGAGGGAAGGGTGGGGGTTAGGAGGACGTCGTGGTGGTGGCAGTGGCGTCGACATCAGTGGGGGTAAGTGGGGAAGAAGATGATGAGAAGAAGGAAGGATGGGGTGAGGGTGGTGGTAGCGGAGGTGAGGGAGGATGAAGAAGAAGATATTTTGGGTGGGAAAGTGAAATCTATATTTTGGTGGATCTTTTGATTAGGATGGAAAATGATTTTTTCATGAAAAAATGTAATCAAACAAATGAAAAATGTTATTTTTCATGAAAATTAATTTTCCACCCTATTTTACATGTGCAATCAAACATACCCTATGTTAAAAGATGAAGGTATGTAAGTCATTTTTCATTAATCTGTTATATTAAACTTGGTCGTGGGGTATGTCAGTTTGAAACACATGGTATCTAAAATATTTACCAAAAAGTCGAGAGGGTATATCTTGATCACTTGGGTATTTATTTTTTCCTTCTTTTTCTGTCGTGGGGGTGTGGAAAGATTTTATCGAAAACTAAAATTGAAATTCCTTTACATGATTTTTTTTAGGGGGGGGGGGGGGGGGGGGGGGGGGGAATTTTGATTATTTAGATTTCTCCTAATAATTGAAAACTGAAACCATCATGTTGGATAAGGTAAGAGTTTATATTTGCAATTAGTACATGGCTTTCCCAAGAATTAGTTGATAAAGGATTTTTAATAGCATTGATAACTTTCAATGAGTCGTTTAGGAAAATCACATTTGACCAACCCATAAGAACTACAAGAAAAATTGCTTCTTGGATCGCCAAAGCTTATGCCATTAAGTTGAGTTGCTTCATACATTTTTCCTAGGTTTAAAGATCTTCATTTTGGATGGTTGTAGATACGTAATTTTCGAATCTGAAGATCACCTCTACGAGAATTATAAAAGGGTGTGAATGATAACCCAAGTTGTATTTTTTTTTCAAAAAGTCATTTTGACATCTTCGTGACTCTCATATGGATTAGGATATCGATCCACCTAAGATCTAGGTAAAGGTTTGGTTAGAGAGCGGGGAAGGTGTTAGGCACCCCTCTCTCCACCAAAAGGTGGTAACCTTAATAATGTGGTCATTTTCAAGTAAAGCAAAATAAATAAAAAAAGAAGAATCGAGTGATCAATGACTTATACCCTTACACATAAGGGATTTGCTATCGGCTCGGATCATAAGGATCATCTCATTGAAGTAGATGATCCTCATCAAGACCATGCCTTAAGAACCTAATTTTGGAAAGTATTGGCTAATGGCTATGGACCGATTCTAATGGGTTGAGAAGGGTCCATATACCGATTGCCTTAAAACGTATTTTGTTTAGGAGTTTAAACTAATTTTCTTTTCTAACATGGTTATAAGTTACAACTCCTATACTTTCGATAGAATCGAAGTCTGATCTATCAAAGGTAGAGAGTTGGAGCACTACATCTTAGATGCTTTCTAAAAAATAAAAATAAAATAATAATGGAAGGGAAAATAGAGGAGGGAGATGGAGAGGGGAGAGATAGGAGTGTGGTAACTTTATCAAACCCACCTTAAGGCTTGGGCCTTCTTATTTTTTTCTTTCTTCTTCTTAGGTCTTTAGTAAAATTATGTGAGTTTTCTTTTAGAGGAGAGGAGGTAGTGGAAGAGGAGAGTTGAGTAGAGAAAAGTTGAGAGTTTTTAAGTTTTTAAGGGCTTCAAAGCATGAATTCTTTTTGAAAGGCAAATAGGGTATTTATAAGATTTTTGGGTTGCTTTTAGGGTTAAAAATGTTAAAAGGGAAAGATTAGAAGGTAATAACATGAGGGGTAAGTATGAGAAGGGTGTTATTTGAAGGTTGGAGAGGGGTATTTATGTAAGATGATGGGAATGGGTGACTTTTGACCCAAATGGGTTGGATTCTTCAATCCATATGGATAAGTATTAAGTGAGGTTAAAGAGTGTGGTGTTTGGTTAAGAGAATGACTTGTGTAAGGAATGAGGTGGTTAGATCTTGGAACTGTGGAGGAGGTGGTGACGAGTGTCCCAAGGGTGTGAGTGTGTGTTAGGTGAGTTGATTGAGAAGGGGTGTGGGTTGATTGTTTTTTATGGACTGATGGGGTTAGGTTATGACATGGGTGTGGGTTGGTTAGAAGAATTTGAGAGGTGAAGGGTGGTGGTGACAAATGTCCCCTTTGATGATCAAGGGTTGCATGGACATTGATTGATTATGGGTCCACATGGGTAGGGGTATGGATTTTAGGTTTGGATTTTTGTCTTGATGAGGGTTGAGGTCTTAGGATTGGCCTGAGTCTAGGGTTTGGGCTAGAGTTGGGTTCGATGGGATTCGAGTTAGGTTAAGTTAAGACCTTGGCTAGGGTTAGGTTTGTCTTAGAGTGAAGCTAAAATGAGACTTAGATTTAAGGGGTTGAACATTGGTGGGCCTTAGGTCAGCTTAGGATGTTTTCGAGTTCGGGATTAGAATGGTGAGAGATGGAGAAGGTGAGGGGCTTGTAAGGCCTTATTGTGGGGTCCATAGAACCTTAGGGGTCTTTGGGACCTTTGATTTGATCAAAGTATCAAATTTCGAGGATTTGGGCTTTTTAGGCCCGTTGATGGATTTTACTTGAAAAATTTATATTTTGAGTCCTTTCGAGTGGGGGCTCGTTCAAATTAGGGTGTCTACAAGAAATGTCTATCATGCTCCTAAAACCTAACACACATCCCTGTGATTAAATGTTAGAATTTGAGGTGAGATATTTCTCATACAGTAACATACACATAATATTACAATTTCTAACATCGATACATTATACGGCAAGGGGAGCATAACTAAATACGATACATAAAAAAAAAAAAAAGAGTTATATCTCACAAGTCCCTTTACTTATGTATGTAATCAGAAAAATTGGCATATACAACCAAATATATACTAGCATATTCTTTAAAAATAAATCAAATCTATTTTATTTATTGACACTCACAACACACATACCTATATTGTTATCGAAATTGCAACATTCTAAAGCTGATCATCAATCACTGAAACTGATATGATTGGTAGGGTGAGTAACAGGAGTTATCAAACAGGAAACACACATTCGTAAATCATAGTCCTAATGTGCTGATTATTCATACAAATTTATATAAAAATAATGCAGGTTTATTAAAATAATATATAAATTTGAAAGATCTGAAATAACCATAAAAATAGAAAAAATTGTTGACATCGACCTAAAATAAAGAAAATGCATCATCAATTTATAATATAACACACGATGAATGAATACAATAATAACGAATTGAGGGTGATGACTAATATAACATCTCAGTCAAAATACAATTGATAATATAACATATAATGAAAGAGTACCATAATTGAGAATTGAATGTCAAGACTAATGAGAACATCTCAATCAATGTACGATTGATCTAATACTTTATCAGTGTAATTAATTTTTAATTCTATGGTTAGTCTATGCCATATTTGGATGACTGATTTTCCATATCAAGTTGGTCATTGACTAATGCTTTAATAACGGGCCATTTAAGTTTTATAATTCCTCCTTAGACTAACTATCAATAATTATTAACCAGTCATCTGCATCTATGTCAATTAGGCGTGTATGCGATTCTCAGTAAACTTTATAGTTATCTCTATATCTTGTTTTCTATTAAAGCTATAATGTTTTTTTTTTATAGATTCTTAGTGTGATTTTATATTCTTATGCATCCCATACTATAAAAGGAAATCAAATATCAAAACTACTATCCTAAATAATATGTTTATTTGGAAGTAGCACTTCAAATTATTCTTTGTAAGAACTCACAAGTCTTTAATAAATCATTAAAATAATATATATCACTTTTCTCCTTTTCAAAACATAAAATGAAAATAACAAGAAGTATGCGAGCTTAAGACCCAGCCTATCTTTCAAAATAAATACACCATCTTTCATTTTCCTTTCGTATCTTCCACGACAATTAGCCAAAATATTTTTATATAATAAAACATTCTTTTACACTCGTTCGTATCTTACACAATCTTCGGATCAAAGAACATCTCACAATTCATATGTTTCATGGCATAAAGCCGAAGTATTTTATCTCAATTTGTGACTTACATGGTATAAGCCAAAACATTTCTCTCGTCATGACTTGCGCAACATAAGCTAAGGCATATCTAACTTCTACTGGGTATTTACATTGAAAGTGCTTGGACACTTTTTGAAGTATTATTTGAGAATTTTGGGGAATTATGGAGAGCCGCCACTTAGTTATAAGTCTAAGAACCAAAGATAGTCCAAATCGGATTTGGGTCGATCTACGAGTAACAGACAATGGGTAAGGGGTCGAGTTACGGGTTGCGAAAAGTGTTAGGCATCAAAACCACCCAACTAACAAGTTGTTCTCTACTTTGATCCAAGATCATCCCTAAGGTCAACGAGTGTTCGTTGTGTAAAGATATCCCTAAAAAGGACAAGAAAAAATATAAAATTAAAATTAAAATTAAAAACCTACTTTAGATTGACAAATATGATTGTTCCACTGAAGATTGAGGGACTAATATGGTAGATTTTAGAAATTCAAAGGAAAAATGATATGATTTTGGAGACTAAACTAAAAACTAATTAAATGAACTAAAAAATTTTGAATTGAAAAACATTTAAATAGACTGAATCCACCTACGATAATTAATTTAAACCAATTTATTTTCAAGTTCTTTTTGGATAATTCGAATCAAGAAATTGACAAAGGATCTTGAATCAGAAAGTTTAACAATAAAAACTCCCATTTTTTTTATAATAAATCTAAGAATTGGCTAAGATTTTTTTTTTCAAAAGTTTTATTTTCCAATGATCTTACATCACAATGAGCATCCGATATAATGGGTTCTCCTCAATAATAATAGATCATGCCTGAGATGAGGGATAACGAAAAATAGATAATAACATTTTAAAAATAAGATTTGTTGAAGAAAAACCTATTAAGAAATTTGAAAAATATTCAATAACTTAAAAAAATTTGTTAATCATCTTGGCTTCATCAATCTCCTTAGATTAGAAGATTAGCTAAGATTCATTCTAGAAAATCAAGAAAAAAAAGTTGAAAAATAAATTTTTTTTTTATTGATCTTTAAAATAAATCTTAAATAAATACTTATCTTTCAATTTGTAGAAAATAATAATTAAAACCTAAATCTAAAAGAAAAGAAGAAAATATTATGAGAGGAGAAGAGAAAAGGATCAAAAAGAGAGAAAAGAGAACCCAAAAACTAGAGAATTAATATTTTTCTTTTTATAAAGAAAAACTAGAGTTGCTTTGGCAACACATTTTTGTTCTTTTTTCATTTGATTTGGTTCTTCTACGAGAAATAGAAATATATTCATTTCTCAATTAGAATTCTAACCCTATTGACCTTATTCCATTTTGATAACCAATTCAAAATTATGCTCAAAATGGTGAAACATGATAGACTTGGAGTCTTTGACTTGTTACATGTTTTTGAACAATTAAAAATTCAAATGAGTTTTGCATCGAGAAATACGAATTTGTTGTCCTTTGAATCAATTTTCTAATCCTAAAATCTTGTTTTATTTAGATAAGTGAGTCAAAAGTTATGGGGTAAAACAATATGACGTGATAGATTGAGAACTTGATTATGTTAATTTAAAACTATTGAATCTCTTGGACTTTATTTTGACTTTGACCATAGCCTTTCACTTTTGACTTTGGTAGTTTTTCTATTATTTGATTATTCAATTCCCATATGTTTTGCTTGTAAGAAATTGACATATAATTAAACTCTCAAAATTCATGAAAATACATGCAATTTAATCAGTAAAATGTAACTTATGATGAATTAACTATTATTCATGATTTTATGAAGAAATCGTAATTCTTGGTTAGAAAATATGGTTAAGTGCTTTATAAAATAATGGGAAAATACACACTTTTATGCACTTAACACTAAGGTCAAAATACGATTTAGAGTCCTTTTTGAGGGATATTACATCATCCTTATTTTATGCCTAAGTCCCCAAAATTCATCACATAAATTGTGTCTTTGAATCTTTTGTGAAAAACAAATTATTTTGTTGCATTGTTGATGTGGTGTATAGTAAGGAGAAATACCACACACCTTGTAAAAAATACACCAATACTAAAAGGTTTTAAAAAGATATTCAGAATTAAAAAAACGTGGTATGCAAACATAAAAAACACACCATAAGCCTTAATATTGGTGTGTCTGTAACAGAAACGAATTCTTTGTGGATTTTGGCATTGAGAACTTGACTTTCTCAATACAAATTTTGTCACACCTTCCTCACATAATTAATAAAAAAAAAACTAAAGAGTGAAGTGTTAAAAATTTATGATATAAAAAAATCCTGATTCAAGGCCCAATCTTAAGATGGCTTATGTGGAAAAATTCATCGCAAAGGCCAAACAAAACTAATATAACCGTAAGGTTATTCTCTAAATGCAAAAACTATCTTCACAAACTTGATTATTACACTAATTCAAAAATTTGGAAGTGATGATAAATATGTCGTATTAATGTAATATCCATAGATTAACATATCTATAGAAGATAAAATTGATTTGACAATTACCCAATTTATCAAACATCCTCACCACATGCTATTGAGATTTCTCTTTACACTTTGTATAGACACCCCAATTTGAATGGGTCCATACTCGAAAAGGGCCCAAAAACAGCAATTTTCCAATAAACTGGGCCAACGGGCCTCGAAGGCCCGAAGCATTAAAATCTGACATTTTTGTCAAATCGAAGTGCCTAAAACCTCCCAACTGGGTTGTGAGCCCACCAAAAGGACTCGACATACTCCCATCTACCCCGTTCCATTCAAAATACCAACTTTCCAACAAGATAGGCCAACGGGCCTCTAAAGCCCAAAACATTAAAAATGGCATTTTGACTGAACCGAGGCCCCTAAGACCATCCAATGGTTTAAGGGACCCATCAAAGGGATCCGACCCATCCTACGCTCTCCCAAACTTCACCGCTTCACGCTTGCATCCAAAAAAATACCACAAGCTCGATGAAATTCCCCAACGGACCCAAAAAGTCCGATTTGCCAACACGTGACATTTTTTATCAAATCAATTATTTCAAAAAATGCAAAAAAAATTAAAAAATTAAAAATGTGAGACTTGGGATACCTACCCTTCATCTACTCTCCACCGCTCCGCCTTAAAACCCACCAACATTTTAAGCCCATTCTAAGCCCATAAACCCTTAATTATCCAAAAACCAATTTCCCACCTTACACCCTAACCTAAAATTAACCCCATGTCACCTAAATCCTAAAACCTACCCACCATCAAAATCCAATCCAAAACAAGCCCTACCCAATCCAAAATAACCTACAACCCAAGCCCAACACTAAAAGCCCACAAGACTTTATCCATACCCAATTCATTATCCAACCTACAATCCTAACCCATTAACCACTACCCACATCAACTAGTCACCCTCTCAACATCAAAAGATGACATATGTCATTATCCCCTTCCACCTCCCTCATCTAATCACCTATCTCGATTATCATTCTCTAAACAATCCCTCTAACCCACATCACTTCTCTCCAAAATCACCTCAACCCATATCCTACCCTAACTTAACCTATCATCATTCTCTAACATCATCAACCACCCACATCACAACTCATACCCTACACATCCTAACCTTTCATCATTCTCTAACACCATCAACCACCCACATCACAACCCATATCTCTATCCATCACCTTCCTTAAAACACTCCAATAAAATCACCTCAACCCATACCCCCCTCATCATCAACTAACTAACCCATACCCTTCTCTCTAATCAAACAACCACCATCAATCAATCAACCAATCTCATCACCTCACCATTTCATCATGATTGCCACATGTCTTCATCCCTTTAATCATTTCAAAAACCAATCTACCAACCTCTTACATAACCTATTCTCCTAAATCTACACACCTCACCTCTTCAACCAACCTAACACTCCTTCTTTAAACAACCCTCTTACACCCCCATTCCCACATCAACCATCATTCATCTTACCTCACCAAACATTCTACCCAAATGGATTTGGGTAAGATCCAAACCATTTGGATTAAAATACAACCCATTTCCCTTATTACACAACTACCCTCACTTACATTCCAAATTTCATACCCTTTACTTCTAAAACCCATGTCATTCTCTATTCTCTCAACTCTTTACCCTATTATACCCCTAAACATCCTCCAAGCATCTATAAATACCCCTCCCCTCCTTCCAAAAATGGTTACCAAGTCTCACATAAAAAAAGAACTCAAATTTCTACCCACCTCTCCTCTACTATTCTACTTTCACAATAATCTTCTAAAAAATATATACACACTCTCTCATAATCTACTAAGGATTCAAGAAGACATAGAAGAAGAAAGAAAGAAGAGAAGAGAAGCTTCAAGGTGGGTTCAAGACTCCATACCCCCCCTCTTCTCTCTACCCTCTCCTCCTCCCTCTTCTATCATTCCCTTTCCTCTTCATTTATTTTAGATGATTTAGGATGAATGGCCTCAAGGCTATGGATTTATTAGGATCTTCTCCTTCAATGATATAATCCTATGATCGAACTGAAAGCAAATCCCTATTTAGGGTACAAATGCACTCACGTGGCACTTTATTTTCCTTTTTTTTATTATTATCAAATGACCGAGTTCTTTGAGGTTACTGCTACTTGGCGGGGAGAAAAGGGTGCCTAACACCTTCCATTTTCTCCAACCGAGCCGTTTACCTGAATCTCAAGGTTTGATTATTCCTTATCCATCGTGAGTCACTAAAATGCCAAAAATGTCATTTTTTGAAAAATGTATATCGGGTGACCATTCACACCCACTTACAACATGAATGGTGGCGACTCCAATACTTAGTAGATGTGGCCGTTGTAATTACGAAATCCACGTATCTACACTTTGCACTTGGATAAAATCAATCTCAAGAATTCTACTCCCAAAGCATGAGGAGCAATTTCTAGAAAGTTAACCAAACCTCATCAATCTACCTTCCATGATCCCAACCAATCCTCAACCTATCAAGATGCAATAAAAAATATTGGATTTGAAAATTACAAAGTATCTCACCTAGGTCCCAAACATTGTTAGACTTAAAGCTTTCGAATCGTCAGGAAGGTGTTAAGCCGAGTTAACTTGGTTTATTAAATTCTTCCCCACAGTAGTGTGACCAATTAGAAAATCCAAGTTCTAACCATCCCCAATGTGAAATCCATTTCCGTCACGCCTTGAGATAAGGACACGTACCATGCCCGGACACGCGACTCTGACTTTAACCTTAGGCACTTTGATTCAAATAGTAACATAGACGGTCGAGAAGTGAGATCACCCAGATTGGAACAACTCATTAGTTCTGGATAGTAAGGAAATTGAATGAGATGGGGAAGAACAAGTTAAAGTAAAGGTCAGATAAACATTGTACTATAAGACAAGAATGGGGCCGATCATGCGACCAAATCCTTGTATTTAATGTATAATCCATGAGTACATATCAAAGTAACGCTGACGACGATGTTGTATGACTCACCAACTCTCAAGTGGCAAGTTCAAATTAGTTCAGTAATCAATGCACTAAGACACCTCAAATCAAATTCAAGTACTAGCATTAGGAGTAGAACCCAAGAACGCAACCAGCTCATGACCTACTCGACTTATACATCTGGGCAAATCATGTGGTGACATCTATCCAAACTCGAGTGTATAAAACCCTACTCAAAGTGAGCAAAAAGGTTGAGATTTTCTTTGATACAGAAAACAAGTATAATCCCAATCACCTCTTTGAGATTCATTATTCATCATTTTCTCCATCTTTTCATACTTTGAACCGTTATTTGATTTTCATTGTTATTTCTGACTTGATCTTCAAAGGATCTCTGGCAAACACCACGCCGGGGGCCTAGCTTTCTCCATTCGAACCTTCAGAAGCTCATAGTTGACTACACCAACAAGAGCCAAGGCATACCATTGAAGAAACACCCATAAAAGTAGAAGAGTAGGTGGATCAAGATTTACAAAGCCTAATCAAGGACTCTACACATATCAAGGAATGGGGTTTAAAAAACACTTCACACTTTTGGCACTGTCTATGGGAATTTGTGAACTACTTTTGGAATAAATCTCATGACCAAACGAGCAACCCTCACCCAAGGCGTTCGGACTCAAAGAATCACAACATAGTTTGATGGAGTGAAAGGGTCGAATGATTGGCCTATAGTGGAAAGATGCCCACCCAAAGGCTCTCACAAGGGTTTGAATCGACGACCAACTATGACAATGACAAGAAGAAAGTCCGGACATCGGAGCTTCAATAAAGGCAATGCGGGATCAATCGCAGGAAGTAACGTTATGGCTAGTAAAACGTACCCCCACAATGGATCGCATAGACGAATTACCAGGATAGTAGCATTGAGGTTGGCGGGCATCCCTACAAGAAATCGCAGAAAAAACTCTCATCACAATTAGGAACTTCTAGGCAGACCGGTCTTATCCTCAATTTAAAATACTTCAGCATAAGAAGAAGTTCACCATAGTAAAGGAAAGCTCGAAAAATTGAAGAAAGGCATAGGGCCGAGGTAACTGGCTTAGTGTGAAAGATTTTCATTAGTATGATGCCTCAAATCACATATGAAGTAATATCAAGTAGGGGGTGCTAGTTAATTCGGTTCAAACCGAGAACCGAACCAAACCGTGTATTTTGGATTGGTTTGGTTCAGTTTAGATTAAATACAGTTCAGTTTCGGGTTTAAAATATGAAAAACCAATGGGTTCAGTTCGGTTCAGACTTGATAAAAAATTGAACCAAACCGAATACCGAACCAACCATTATTTTTAAATAAAATATAAGTTTTATTTATTATAAAAGCAAATCCTAACTCTACACTTTCTCTCTGTCGTTTCTTGCAGCTGAGGCTACGGGTTGCTCTCAACTCTGGCGGCCGGGGTCTCTTTGACTCTCTCTCTCTTTTGCGACTACGGGCATGCGGTTAGTGGCTAGCAGCTGCGGGCTGCATCTCAACTTCGACGATTGACGGGTTGTCTCTCTCTTAGTCACATTGGTTAGGAGGTACGTAACAATGGAGATGGCCATCTGAACATTCTCCACTGCAACTGGTCTCTCCATTTGCAATTGCAAAGAAGGTATGTGTTTCCATCATTTTATTGATAAATTTGTGTAAAATATATTTTCAACCCATGGAACCGAACCAAACCAAACCGAATTAAGGTCGGTTTGGGTTGGTTTGATTAAGATCAAATTGGTTCGATTCTCATATAATGGAACCGACCTTGGTTGGTTCGGTTTTGATTTTGCTTTAAACCGAACCAAGTTGCACCCCTATCAAGAGGTGTTAACAAGACTTTGATCAAGCAACTTGATAATGAGTACGATCAGTCATGTCGAGCCATGTCCACAAGCCAGACCAAGAAGGAATTCCTACCAACAATTAAAGCATCTTTGTGTTAATTTTCCTATGTAAACTCACACATGTACTATGATCAGTAGAACGAAAAATATATCTTCATAGATAAACCCCGGATGAATGCTTTCACACTTACCACACACCAATAATTGCAAAGCCATCCTCCTTTTTTACTCAAAACTAGAAGTATAACAACACGTCGAGGTCATTTCTAAAAATACTCGTGTGACTCTGGAAAAACAAATCAGATGTATAACAACACATTGAGATCATTTCTAAACACACTCGTGTGACTCTAGAAAGACAAATTAGATGTAGAACAACACACCGAGGTCATTTCTAAAAATACTCGTGTGACCCTAGAAAGACAAATTAGATGTATAACAACACACCGATGGCGTTTCTAAAACCACGTGTGATTTTAGAAAAGCAAATCAGATGTATAACACACCAAGGTCATTTCTAAAAAAATACTCGTGTGACTCTAAAAGGCAAGTCAAATGTATAACAACAATCAAGGCCATTTTTAAGAAAGCTCGTGTGACTCTGGAAAGGCGAATCAGATATGTAACAACATACGGAGAATAATTTTTTATCTTCTTTTTCACTCATATGACTTTGGGGGAAGTAGAAGTGACAAATGAAGTGCTACAAATCCATTTGAAGATACACCCACATATCGTAAAACAAGTAACGTCGTAATACACCAAAGATTCCGACCATGTAGTAAATCACTACTCAAAGTCCTCATAAAAAAACTAAGAATATAAAAAAATTCAAGTTAGGTACTCAAAAAAATTCCAAAGCACTCACTGAGAAGTATAGGGATCAAAATAAAGGAAGATAACACTTGGAAAAATAAAAAGTCCATCTCTTTAAAAATTTAGACATTACATAAGTATCCGAATATTCAAAATTCCTTCACAAAATACAGCAACAAAAATCATACTACCGGATAACCTCTTTTACAAAAAAAAACGAATCACCGAAGGGCTGTGTCATGATTTGTAGAAAAGGCCATCAAGCTCCAAAGTACCTGCCCAAAAAAAAAAAAAACATAGGCAAAGCAAAACAAAGGCAGCAAATAGATAAAATTGATGCATACACAAACATAGGCGACCCTACTTTGGCTGAAATTCCGAAGGTAAGGAAAACTAAAATAAAATAAGAAAAGATTGTTTTCCTTCCACCCTGGCCATACCTAGGGATAGGAATATTGTTTTTTCCCAACCATCACGTCCGAAAACTGCCCACAGGCCATCTCAGTCTTTAAAAAAATTGTTATTGTTGTTGTTTTTCAAAGCACCTTTGGGCACCACAAAGTAAAAGGGAGAGATTACGACATCATGAAAGAGAAAGAACATCAACCGATAGATTGGGAGTTGTAGAAACATCGGTTAGAAGATTGACGGTTGAAGGAAGGTCAGCTACAATGTCCAAATCAGTGAAGGGGGAGTCAGGAATTGGAAGATTAACAACAACATCCACATCGGTAGTAGAAGGAGCAGGAGTTCGAGAAGAGTCTTGGAGAGACTCAAGCTGGGCAATCCACTCTTTTGGCCTCTTATTAGACTGTTTCCACTCTGCCAATGTTTCGACAATCTCAGCCTTGACCTCTTTGAGTTGCTCCACCAAGATTCTTTTCTTTTCCACGTTAGCTCTAGCAAGTTTTGTCTCAAAACCAACAATCTTTCCCTTTAAAGCCTTGGAACTCTCGATTTCCGTCTACCTTGCAACCTCAGAGGCCTTAAAATGCCCTTCAGTAGCCTTGAGCTACTGCTCCAATGCGGTGAGTGCAACGTCTTTCTTCTCAGAGTCCTCTTCAATCTTCGCCTTTTCCCGACCAAGCTAAGATCGATTCTGAGAAATCCCTACCAGGACATGTTGAAGCTGAGGGCAAACAAACGTACATGGCAGATAGCAGGTAGGTACAAACAAAGAAAAAGAAAATAAAACTTAAAAGAAAATGTCTACGTATTGTCACCATAGCTCGGAGACCATTCTCCTACATGGCCTCAAGCCTCTTAGATAAGGTAAATATGATTGCACACTTATCCTTGGGAAGGTGCAAGGTCTCAAAGAGAGCATTGGCCACTCAGTTGTCTTGAAGAACATAATCACCCTCGTTGACATACCGATTCCCAAGTTCAAGGCGTATCACCCAACAAGTTGGAAGAGATTGCTTAGGGGCAGTCTGAGGATGAGTTCAAACAAACGAAGAAATTCTTGTGGAGGGTGTGGTGGAAGGAAGGCGGGAGAAATTTGCCTCTCTTGTTCGGAATTTGATTCAATAAACTTCTTCAACTTCTTCTTCCTCTAGAGTAGGACTTTGGCAAAAGAAGAAACGGATAGACCTTTCCCCTGGTCCTTGACAAACGAATGTTTTAGCTACATAGAGCCCATTTCAGAAGCATATTAATAGAGTCAGAGAAGAAGAATGAGGATTCGCAAGAGGATGATCGTTAGAGGTGGTCAACATTTGATGCTCACAGAGAGTGGTATCTCCTTCTCTCGAACCCGTCCATAGGATCGTCATTAAAAGGCTTGGTGACTCTGCGACATTCAACTTGGTCATGAAGAAGGTACTAGATGATCATCGACTCAGGAGGATCTTTGTCTTTGGTGACATCTGCAAAACAAGTAGAGGAAGGTCAGAAACCTCAGAGCAAAACCAGCGAAGGAAAAAAGACCCCTTGAACCAGGAAAGCTACCTTTGAGATTAAAAGAGTTAAACTTCAGGGTAGGAAAAACATACTCGGGGGCATGTTCTTATCATCCCGTGAGGGCAAGTGAGTATAAAAAACATTCCTTGTCAGAATTTGGGAGCCGAATGAAGAGATCTCTCCCCTTCCTCTTAAAAACGAAGAAAAATCCCAACCTTTCAGGACACCATTTATGCTCGAATTGAGCTTGAATATATAGAAGGCCAAGTTGGTGACCTTTCCCAAGATGGGTGTTCATCCGCTCGATAACCTGATCGGACGATAACAATTTCCACTCATCTAACCAGAGCTCGTTTGTAAAAATTTAGAACCTCTCGGATTAAAGGAGAAAGGGGCATTGATAGACTAGCCCTAAATTGACCCCGAAACACTATGGTAGTGCCATCCCTGAAACGACGGTTAGTCAGAGGCTCCACACAATATTATGTCCCAATATTGGTAAGATTGTTGTACTCTACCCTGAAATTTTTCATCAAAGGTCTAACTAGGGGTTGGTGCTTCTTTGGGGCCATTTTTGTGGAAATGAAATTCAGGCCAAGGGAGGGAGAAATGAACTTTGAAAAGCATAGAAAAATAAATAAGACGAACCTAAGAGGGATGAAATTTTCTACGAAACAAGAGTACGGGGATGAGAAAAAGATGAGGTACCAACATGGATGAACATCAACAAAATAGAACAACAAACTAGAAGGAACACAAAATAGAACAAAGACAAAGATGATGCTTTATAGAGGATAGAAGGATCTTGAATCATGAGAAACTCTTCGTCTTCACAGTAAAAATAAGCCTTAAATTATTAAAGACAGGATAGCAATAATTGCGCACAACTGAGACGCTTCTAAAACACAAAAGGGTGAAAGGTGACGCACACATTTCGAGGCCAATAAATATTGGATGCATGTATGGCGCTAATTTCAAAATAGATACTGATGCGATGGAAAAGGGAATGACAAAGGCAATATCACAAAACCTACAATAACAAGCAAAGGTTAAGGTAGACTAAGACGCATGAGTGCAATGCTAAGAAGTCACGGAAACTCAAGGATTAGATTCAAATCACAATAAAATAGATGGTAGGACAAAGATCTATATTTTTGTCACCTCGGTATATCGAGCTATCAAAAAGTGGGCAATTGTAGAGTCCACTTCTGTCATGCCTTGAGATAAGGACGCGTGCTTTGCCTGGACTGGCAACTCCGACTTTAACCTTAGGCATTGCGATTCAGAGAGCTGCACAGACGGTCGAGAAGTCTGATCACTCGGGCTGGATAGTCAGGAAATTGAATGAGACGAGGATGAGCAAGTCAAAGTAAAGGTCGGATAAACATGGTATTATAAGACAAAAACAAGGTTCGATCATGTGATCAAATCCTTGTATTTAATGCAAATCTACGAGTACGTCTCAAAGCAATGCTAACAATGATGTTTTCTGACTCACAAACACTTTCTATGGGACTATGCTGACCTTGGTTCAGATTGAAATATCAGACATGCATCAAAGTCAAGTTGGTCACAAGCTAAGCCACCCCGATTATATGCTCATAAAAAAATGAGATCATCAAAGGGTCCATAGGTTATGTAATCTTAAACTCCTGAGAGGATTAAATCCAAATGGATCACATACTCTATGGCCACCCAGGTTTTGTGCGATCCATATACTACTTGAAGAGATGCCTAATCAAAATTATTACACACTTAACTAGGGAGAATTGATTTAGAACTTGAGTGGTCTATATTCTCAACTCAATTTTAGTCAACCTACAACATATAATGAACAAAGTTAGTTCACATTGAGTGTGTGCGGCTTGAACACTCTCATTGCATCCTTAATGATGACTACAAAATTTGAAGGTTTTTCATTTATTTGTTCTAAAAGAAAATAAGTAACATGTTAAATTCGTTAGTGCCATACGGGGGTTTTTGCAACAAAGCATGAAACTAATTTTCACTACTCAAAACACCTTAGACAAAGAACCCTCAAATGCTTTCCAATAAAATACTAAAAAAAGGAGGAATCAATAAAAAAATAAAAGGAAGAGGAGCATAGAAATATGATCCAAGTGTGCTTGATCAAACTGCTATGTTTAATCCCTTATTGATGTATACCTTTAGGGGTGTGTAAAGTCTCAAAAATTTTACACAAATCAACAGGGGTGAAGCCAGGATTTTCTTGTAGTGGGGGCAAACTATGGTTAATTGTATAGTTGAAGAACTTGAAGATGAATGATTTTAGTGAGAAATTCAGAGGTTTTTGGTTAGAAGTTGAAGACAATGATACTTTGGTCATTTCCAATTAGAATATGAGAAGGCCCGGTCAAGAGGCAATGTCATCAACAAAAAATTGAAAGGCGCCGGGGGAAAGGGGGCATGTAATTAGTTGAAAATATAAGGGTGTCTCAAAGTTCCATGGTGGCAATTGCTCATACCAGCTCCTTATTAGCTCCACCCCTACAGTAGGCTAGAGTGGGGCAAGAGTCGTCTTGCCAAGTAGGGCTGCAACCTAGGTGGGTTGGAGGGTCAACCTAGGCTCAACCCAAGTTGTAGAAACCTCAACCTAACCATCGGGTTAGAGCTCATTAACCCTAGCTAAACCCGAGATCGAGCTTGTAAAATCGGGTTGATCTCGGGTTAGTCCAAATTAGGTAATTTTGGGTGGGTTGGGCTCATTTAGAAAATTTCATTTCATTTTTATCAACTTATAAATTTTATTTTATATCTTAAAAAAGAAATACAATATAAAAAATAAAATCACTAGTAAATAAATTTGCATACAACCTTTAAACGCATCATTTAAATAATATTTAAATAACCCATATTAAATCAAATTCATCAATGACTAAATATATAGCATTGGGTTCGGCTTGCCTGGAGCCTTACCCCAAGCTCAACTTGAATTCAATTTAGGTTGAGATTTCTTAACCAGGCTCAACTCATTTCCATATAACCCAATCTAGCTCTACATCCAAGAAACGAAACTTGAGAGAGAGGAGAGAGGGTTTTTTTTTTTTTTTTTTTTTTAAATACTTAAAATTGGATGGTTTCTAATGGGAGAGATCAATTGAGGTTCTCCTATAAATTTTCCTCTTTTTTTCTAATGTGTGTGGTATGGGGGCTTAAAATGTTTTTTTTTTGTTTGTCTTTTTTTGTCAGTTTGTATTTTAAAAGGTTATGTAGAATATGTTTAGAAGGTTTTTGCTACATTCAGCCGTGAAAGAATCAATCGTTCAATTTTTATAAATTTTTTTTTTTTCTTCTAACTTTGGACTTTATTTGTTAAATTTTCTTAATCAAATTTCATTAATTGATTTTGTGGGACTCAATCATGCGGGACACATATAAGACGGTTTCCATTTTGTTAGTTTCTGGCAAGATTTGTTAGGATTTCATTTGATTTATTCAATTTTTTTCCCATTTGTATTTCATCTAGAAAATTTCATGGATTTGGTGGAACCCTACCCATATTGGATTGGGCCAACCCATGTTGGGTCCCCCCTCCCAAATATTTTTAGTTAATTTTTGTATATTTTTTTTAACTTTTATGTTTATTTTTTTAAGTTTTAAGATTATTAAGATTTTAAGAATTAATTTGGTTTGAAATTGTTTAAGGCTTAGAAATTGGTTATAAGCTTTAAAACTCATTAAAACAAATTATTTGTCTAAAATTTCATATATTTTTTAAATTTGTTAAAAGAAAAATATTATTTTTTTCTATGAAAGTTGTTTTGCGTAGGCGAATTTTGGCAAAATGTTATGTCTGATTTGGATTTGTCATTTTATATGTTTGGGATAGTAGAGGGTTTTGAGACATTAAGGGTATTTTGCGTAGGCGAAATGTTATGTCTAATCTGGATTTGTCATTTTATATGTTTGGGATAGTAGAGTGTTTTGAGACGTTAAGGGTATTTTATTCGTTTTTTGAAATTTGACTAGAGGCTTCATTTGGTACAAGATTAATTACCTATATTTCACATAGTCGAATTTTCTAGCATAACATGGTCTTTAAAGTAGTCAAAATGTGGCAATGAACCTAGGCGTGTGTAAATTCTATGTAGAGCATATTGGGAAATGAAAGAAATAGTGAAGAATTTGCGATGATGAGATTGGAAGAATCCGAGAGTGATTTGGTGAGGCTTCAGTCAAGCTTTTTTTATCTCTTAATTCTTCTCTGCTCATCATTAGGGAATCATAGGAACTAGGGTGACTAATTGTCAGATCAAACAAGTATACACACACCTAGACACTATAATTGAGAGTCATGCTTTCAATACCATAAAACATCAATCATGTAGATATGTGAGTTTCGAAACCTTTGGAGGTTTGAGTTCATCTACACAGGTTTAGGAGTCACCACCATTCAATTAAAGTGTGAATGAGCATTTGTAGACACCCCATTTTTGCATCTGTCTAATTCAATAATTCGTCACTTGGTTGTTGTAGATTCCTAATAATGAGCGCAAATAACTCGAAGGCTTGCGAGTATTGTTCTTGATTCCTTCTGTTTCTGGTCTTTTCATCCCTTTACTCGTCACAACTCGACATAAAAGTTTACGCACGCATAGGATCGCTAAATCTACACCCAATTTAACAAGCACGTACGCTTTAGGTTCACTATACAGTTTGATAATTTAGAGACCTCTCTACGCTAGGAAAATACGACCTCGAAATTTAAAAATAATCACATTGGGACTAAAAGAAATATCAAACTAAAATTCGTAAAAATCCGCAAAAATCGACAAAATGATGAAAATACCCCTCATGAATTTTGGACCTCCGAAAAATCTTGAAAATAACTTCATCGCACTCGGAATATGATTTTGAGTCTAACGGGATCCAAATCGACGAAAACAGAGAAATTTATGAGAAATCACAAAAATGACCAAAATGCCCCTCAATGTCTAACCTTGACTTAGAAACTTGATTCTTAGGGAAACAAGATAAAAAATAAAATAAAATCAAAATCAAATTGAAAATCTAAGAAAAATTAAAGTCAAATTAAAAATCAAGATCCAATTAAAATTCAAAATTTAAAATTAATAATAAAATCAAAATCAAATTAAAATTCAATCGATCAAACCAAATTAAAATTAAATTTTAATCAAACAATTGAAATTCAAAATTTAAAATCAAATTGAAATTCAAAATTCAAATTAAAAATTCAAATTGAAAGCCAATCAAATCAAATTCGAAATCAAATTAAAATGAAATAAGTAAAATTAATCAAACTCAAGTTAAAATAATTAACTGATCAAATTGAAAATTGAACCAAACAATCGAATTTAATCCAAATCAAATTTAATTTCCATTTAAAAAATTACTCAACCAATTAAAATGCAAAATCAAATTAAAATTTTAAAATCAATCAACCAATAAATCAAATCGACCAATCAAAGCGAAATTAAAGTCCAATTCAAATCAAATTCCAACCGACCAATTGATTTAAAATTAAAAATCCAATCATCAATGAGAAACCATTAACAAGGTGAGGATCATGAGATCATTCCCCTCTATTCTCTTAATAGAAACATGAGAGAGAGGAGAAGAAAAAGGAAAAAATAAAACGTGTAGAAAAGAAAGATAACGAAAAAAAGAAAAGGAAAATTTATTTTAAAGGAAATCTTCTCCTCCATGTTAAGACTGCACACGTTCTCTCAAGGCAAAAAAATAGTAGCTCACGTTGCCCTCACTCACTCTCCCATGTTCACGTTGGATAGCAACTACCCCCCACTTTTTATAGCAACTACACTACTCACCTTCTCTCCATAAAACCCCAGCAACCATCCTTGCTAGGGATCAGTCTCTCTCTATTAAAGACCAAACAGCCCACCTCCTCACATCTTCTCTCATCGTCCTCAACCTTTTTGCAACTCTCCAAACAACTCACCTTCCCACATCTTCTTCTCCATCGTCCTCAGCCCTCTCTGCAACTCTCCAAACAGCCCACCTTCCCACATCTTCTTCTCTATTGTCCTCAGCTCTCTCTGCAACTCTCCAAACAACATGCCTTTCCACACCCATCTCGATTAAAGCACACACACACAACCCACCTTCTTCATGTCCCTGCATCAACCTCTTCTCCATTAACATTTTGAACAACCACATCTTCTTCCAATTTCGTCCCAGCCAACAACAATCCATTTTGTGTCCCTTTCTTCGCCATTAAAACCAATATTTTACTCATCTTCAACTATTAAACTTCATCGTATCAACCATGTCATCATCACTTCAGCACACCATTAAACCTCATCGTAGTAACCACCACCTTCATCACGTTAACACCTTTATCGTAGCAACCATACCATCTTCTCTATTTTGTGTTCTTGCAAGCTCGAGTGGACCTTAAAGGATCTACACCATAACAATCAATTCATTACAATCATTAGCCGTAGTAGTTGGCATAACAACTACCCACACATTATTTCGAGGTCTTTTTTCAAGCA
This sequence comes from Akebia trifoliata, assembly GCF_017979445.1. Taxonomy (NCBI): domain Eukaryota; kingdom Viridiplantae; phylum Streptophyta; class Magnoliopsida; order Ranunculales; family Lardizabalaceae; genus Akebia; species Akebia trifoliata. The sequence continues at coordinate 26,747,031 of NC_141388.1, read as the reverse complement.
TCCAAAATTATTCGGTGAAGGTAAATTTTTTATTTTATTTATTGATTTCATTTTTTTATGCATCCGAATGGATTCGTCGATTTTTGGTATACGTGGCACTAATAACAATATTTGAGTTTTCGAAGTATTAGTGGATCGATTCATTGATTTTTAATGTTCATAAATCGATCAAGTTAATTTTTATACAAAATTAGAGAGTCGACTTATTGATTGTTAATATTATCGGATTGACTCGTTAATTTAGTGATATTAGTAGATCAACCCATTGATCGTTAACATTATCAGATTGACTCACTCATTTTGTGTTCAACTCATTAATTGTTAATATTAATTAAATTTTGTTGATTAAAAATGCGTGAGTTAATTCACTGATTTTGATGCACGTGACGATTTAAAAAATTAAGTTTCATTGATTAAAATTGTTGAGTCAACTCACTGATTTTGTATGCATTGAAAGTTTAAAATAAATTTTTTTTTATGAAATGGGCACGTGAGTCAACTCACTGATTTTGTATACATTGGAAGTTTAAAATCAAATTTTTTTATGAAATAGACACATGAGTCAACTCACAGATTTTGTGTACATTGGAAGTTAAAAGTTAAAATTTTCTATGAGAAATGGGTATGTGAGTCAACTAACTGATTTTGTATACATTAGAAATTTAAAATCAAAATTTTCTATGAAATGGGCACGTGAGTCAATTCACTGATTTTGTGTACATTGGAAGTTAAAAATTGAAATTTTCTATGAAATGGACATGTGAGTCAACTCACTGATTTTGTATACATTAGATGTTTAAAATAGAAAATTTCTATGAAATGGACATGTGAATCGACTCACTGATTTTTGTGCACGTGTAATTAAAAATCGATCTCATATTTTTCAAAATGTGACCGAATCGATTCACTAATTTTTGGTGCCACGTAAGCCTTATCAATCATGGAATTTCACTATGCGATATTCGAAGAATTCATATGAAAAAGATCAGTTTTAAAAAATCATAGTTTACATGAATTTAGAGATTCATGTAAACTTGAATTTTTCATTGATTCGGTGACCGTTCTAAAATTATTTGAGAAAAATTTTAATCGTAAGATTTGTCTAGTACCTTTGATATGAATTGATGATGAGGGGACTCTAGTTTGACTTTAGTTTTTTACTTGTTGATCGTAGGATAGTTTGGATCATATTAGAAATCGATCAAATCGATTAGACGGGTCCGATGCCTAACACCTTCTGCAACCCGTAATCTTCCCCTTACCTATTTCTCTTACTCACGGACCAACTTGATCTATTTTGGAGTTATCTATGGTTCCTAGACCTAAATTAGGTAGCAACTCCTTATTATTTAAAAATCCCCGATTTATGGATCAGACCCCTATCTGCTATTTAGTGGAAATTGGGTCGAGGCGCTTTCAGCATCATAAAAAGATTTTGAAATTTTAATTTTCTTGCCTTGTAGTGATTCACACATCCAAAGGAAATGAGAAAAATTTCTACCTAAATAACTAAGTTAAGGAGGTTTGGTTGAGGGACAAGGAAAGTGTTAGGCACCTTGTCCTTCCCATCCTAAGATGGTTACCATTGATTGACCAAAGTTGAGATTAGAAAATCATTTTTTTTTATTTTTGAAAAAAGAGGGAGTTATAGAGATAAGTTAAGAAACAAAAGAACTATAGTTTTATTTTGAAAAGTGAGTAATTTAAGACAATGAGCAAGCCACTACTAGAAATAAGTGTTTGCTGAATTTTTTTGTAAGCTTGGGACTTTGATGGAAATCCACATGGATTTTATTATTTAGGGTCTCAAAGCTTCAAAACTAGCTTATGTGCTATTTTGGGAGATTATATTTGTTAGTTTGGTCCTTTAGTGATATTCATAGATTAAACAAAACCATATTGGAATCAAATACTATGCATGAAATTTTTGTCCATTTTTGACTTATTTTGTTGGTTCTAAAAATTGAAGTAAGTGTGTGCAAGGTGTATGCATGAGATGACCTTCTTAAGAGAAGATTACCTCCTAAGAAGATTTACTCTTTAACTCTATTGCCATCAAAGAAGATAAAAAATAAAGAATTATTATTCTATGAAACTTACAAGTAAAGCATCTGCACTATGAATTTAAATTGTATGAAAATAAATAATATAAAGCAACCTAATCTAATGCTCTCCAATAACTTATTGAAGACTTATTAGGAGATATTACCTCTAAGGGAGATTATTTTCTCTCCCCAAGCCTATAAACTAGAAATTTAAAGAATTATATTAAGAAACAATTAAGTAAGCTAAATAAGAAAAGTGCTTGAAAGTAAAGATAAAGGGGAAAGTGAGAATAGGGATATTAGAAGGGGGGTTGGAGGGTTTAGCCCCACCATGGTCTTATTTTTTCCTTCGTTCTTCTTCTTCTTTTTGGTTTGTTCTTCTATGGATTTTGGAGAGGGTTTGAGAGAATAAGGAGACTTGAGAGACTAGGAAGGGATTTAGGCATAATTTTTTATCATCAAATGAGTTCTTCCCTTTACCTTAAAATGTTTCCTATTTATAGGATTCTTGGGGATAAATTAGTCATAATTTTTTAAATTTTCAATAATTTCATTAAAACCTTTATGAAAAGAATGTATTCCTCATTCTAACCTTGGTCTTGATGGTCTTTATCCTTTTGTTGGGCCTAACCAATCTTGATCATCAATGAATAAGATGGTAAAAACTCAAAAGTTCTAGATAATTCTTGATGAAGGTTAGTGTAGATGCGTGATTCTCGATTACAAATACCACTTCTAATAAGGTTTGGAGTCGTTACCATTCATTATGTAAGAGGGTGTGAATAGTCACCTGATGCACATTTTTAAGAAATTGTCATTTTTGATGTTTAGTGACTCTCATTTGGATAAGATACCAATCAACCTTAAGATTGGGGTAAGTGATTCAATTGGAGAAAAGGAAAGGTGTTAGGCATCCTTTTTTCCCCACCAAATGGTGGTAATCTCAACACAACTTGGTTATTTTTGGATGAAAATGCAAAATAAAATAAAGTGTCACGTGTCGATAACTTGTACCATAAGTAGGACTTTATTTTTGACTTGATTATAAGATCATCCTATTGAAGGAGATGACCCTTATAAATCCTTAGCCTTGGGAATAACACATTTTGAAAAGTGTTAGCTTTGGTTACGGATCCATTCTCATGAGCCGAGAAGAACTCGAATGTTGAGTGCCTCAAAACAATTTGAAAGATTAATTAGATTTGATTTTGAAAGTAGTTACAACCCCTATGCTTTCAATCAAACTGAGGTCCGATTTATCAGAGACAGGGGAGGGGGAGCATTACATCTTAGAAGTTTTTTAGCAAAAAATTAAAGAGAGGAAGGGGATAGTAGAAGAGGGATATAGAGAGGGTAGAGAGAGAAGGGGGTGTATTCCTTTTGACCCACCTTAAAGCCTTAGCTTTTCTTTATTTCCTTCATTCCTTCTTCTTCTTCTTCTATGTCTTCTTAAGTCCTTAGTAATTTATGATAATGTAACTCCCTTTTATGTAAATTGAGGGAGTATAGAAGAGATGAGTAGAGAGTTGAGTTCAGTGTATGATTTTTTGTGTGTAAGACTTGGGTACCCATTTTGGAAGGGGAGGGAGGTATTTATAAGTATTGGGAGGTTACTTTAGGGATATAATGGAGTGATGCAATGGAAAAGTCAAGAATGACATGGGTTTTGAAGGTGGGGGTATGAAATTTAGAGTTGGAATGAAGGTAGTTGTGTAATAAGGGCAAATGGGTGATTTTTGATTCAAATGATTTAGATCCTACCCAATCCATTTGGGTGGAGTGTTTGGTGAGGTGAGATGAGTGATGTGTGGTGGAGAGAATGAGAGTGTAATGGAGTGGTTTGTGGGTTGAGTATTAAGTAAGCTGAAGAGGTGAGGTGTTTAGATTAGGAGAATGGATTATGTAAGGAATTGGTTGATTGGATTTTGAGAAAGTTAAGGGGATGATGACATGTGTAAAAAATGAGGGGGAGGTGAGGTGATTAGATGAGTTGATTGGAGAGAATGAGTATTAGATTGAAGATGAGGGGTATGAGTTTGGTTTGTAAAAATAAATTTGTAAGTAATGATGGGTGTAGGTTAGAGAAGGGTATGGGTTGAGATGGGGATAGATGTTTTGTTTAGAGAAATGATAATATGGTAGGTTAGGGAAGTGTATGGGTTGAGATGATTTTTAGATAGAGGTGATGTGAGTAGATAGATTGTTAAAGAAATGTGATGGGAGTAGATAGTTGGATGAGGGAGGTGAGTTGGGGTGATGACAAGTGTCACCTTTAATGATCAAATGGTGATTGGTTGATGTGGGTAGTGGTTTGTGGGTTATGGGTTATGGATTATGAATGTGGATTTGATATGGATAATGGCTTGTGGGCTTTAGTGTGTTGGGCTTGGGGTTTTGTGAAAGCTTTAGGTTATTGGAATAGGTTAAGGTTCATTTTAGGATGGGATTTAATGGTTGGTGTATTTTTAGGGTTTAAGTGATGTGGGATTTTTATGTTAAATTGAATGGGGTGAGGAATGTATTTTTGTGAGTGGAGGATTCGTGGGCTTAGGGTAATTCGATTTCAAGTATGGAGTGGTGAAAGGTAGGCAAGGTGGTGGGTATCCCAAGTCTTATGGGTGGGTTCATTAAACCCTTAGAGGGTCTTAGGGGCCTTGGATTGATCAAAATGCCATGTTTTGGTGAATTGGGCATTTTAGGCCCGTTGGCCAATTTTAGTTGGAAAATCGATATTTTTAGGCCCTTTCGAGTATGGAACTCGTTCAAATTGGGGTGTCTACAGTTAAAATGGTCCTTAGACCTTGATCTTGAGTCAAATGTGAAGGAGACAAACCAAATGACATATAATTAGACAAATGCATTAATTTTTAAGTAATTAAGACTAATTAGCATGAAAGAACATGCAACATAATATTTCGAGGCTTAACATGATTATTTATCTAATCTAGAAAAGTAAAAGTAAATTGAGATAAATGCTTAGGAAAAGTGTCGATAAATCAGTGTTTTGAGATACTAATTACGCATCAATGGTGAACTCAAATGTTCAGGAATTTAGGGTAAGGGAAGAAATTTTGGGATTGACAAAGACAATAGAGGAGTAGAATTTCCAAATAAAAGAATTGACGTACTTCTCTTGGTCGGTGTAAAACAGTGTGTGCCACCCTCGAGGACAAAGTTTTTCGTCAAACCATGTCCCTAGATCCAATGCAAAAGTTTATTTCAGGGACAATAGTTTGGGTTGTAAACGACATTGTTTCTAAATCAAGGAGGAGGGAAAAATGAAAAAAATCTGGAAGATCTAGACTATAAAGGGCTTGAGATTACCGCATCACGATAAGATTAGGGAGTTGGGGAGGTTGATCGGACAATGATCGTGTTTGTTTTGGTTCTATTAATTTTGGCAGGAAGATTATAGAAAAGCAAAGCCGATAATAGAGGCGTGGATGGAGGGAAATAGAGTTTGAAAATAAAGAAGATGATGTGAAGTGTGGGTTAAGGGGTTTTGAGAAATTTTAAACCCTTTGGTTTTCTAAGAAAATAAAATTTTCATGATAGAAAATAGAAAACAAAAGTGGTCTTTAAGAAAATGATTTTCTATAAAACCCCTTGATTAACTAAAAATACTCTAACCTAAAATTAAAACAAAAAAATCCTATGGGTTTCCCCCTAAAAGTGCTAAGTTTAACATCTTCAGCCATATCGACGACAATTTTAATCCTAATAAACTAGACCTTCAATTTGTATTTCATCACCCTTTAGAATGGACTATTCTAGATATGGTCTCAATCTTTGTCCATTGACTTTGAAAATTGACTTGTCCTTAGGGTTTTGGACTTTTATTGCATCATGTTGATGCACATAATGGACTATGTATGGGCCTGGCCATCTAGTTTCCATTTCTCAAGAATAAGATGTAACCTGGTGTTATAGAGCAAAACCTTCTACCCTTGTTGGAATTCTTTTCTTAGGATGAGCTTATTGTGGTTGAGGAGATTGAATGTCACAGTTTTGAACAAAACCGCAAGATTAGTATTTTACGTTTTTGTTGAAGTAATTCTTTTGTTAGGCTTTTTTTATTTGTTTGCTGCAATACCAAGAACAATTATTGGTTTCTGGTACAAAGACAAAGAGCAAAAGGTTTTGTTTACCATGGTGTGGGTACTTCATACCATTACACTATAAACCAATGGAAAAATCTCCTGCATAAAACTCTCCATAAGATTAGTACTCCCCGGCAACGATACGATTTATTTGTATGATCTTGTAAAGTCGTTTGTAGCTCGTTAGGGTTATCGCACAAATAAAATTAAATACCTTAACTTGATAGTGTAAATAACCTTAGGAAGAAAGATTCACAATAAATCATTAGCCTAGAAAAATATTTAATATTCTATCTAATTTTTTTGGAAAAGGGTTGTTGAATTGAAAACATGATTAAAATTAGATTAAATTGAAAATTATGAAAACTTTTGAACTCAAAAGCATCTAAGGAAACTAAATCTACCAAAGATTTGTTATTTTAAATCAATTTATTCTTAAGTTCTTTTTATAACTCAAATCAAGAAGCCAACGACGGTTCTTGATTTGGATGGATTTAATAATAATTATCTAGTTAATTAGAAATCTGATTTGGAGGATAAAGAATCTAAGGAATACTTAAGAAACAAGATTTTTGAAGATATATGTATTTTAAATGATTAAAATATCAAGAACTTAGAAAAATAAATTGAAATTAAATAATTACCTTGGCTTAGAAAAATAGATTGAGAGATTAGCCAAGACCTATTCTAGAAATCAACAAAAATAAAGATATATTTAACTTTATTGATCTCTAAATAAAACTTGAACAAATTATTTTTCAATTGCAGAAAAATAATCTAAAACCTAGAAACGATCAAAAAGAAGTAGAAGAGATTTTTAGAGAGATTGAAAGAGAAAGAGATATCAAGAATAAAGATTAGTCTCTATTTATAAGCTCAAATTCTTCTTGGTAAACTGGATAGTGTTAGGATTTTGTTTTGCCACGATTTTGCATGATTAGAAACGTACGCGAAATTACATCGTGTTCCTTACTATCTTCATCGCACATCGTAAAGTGGGCACATGGTCAACTTTGCACATTTGACTCTAGTATTTCATGGTTGACTTCAGATCTTGACTCTATCTACTTCTTAGGTCCCCATATTTTATTTGGTCTCCTCGAATATTTGAAACACATATATTACAGGAAATTAAATCTTCAAAAGTCAAGTTAAAATATGCAACATGACTTAATTATTCTGAAAATCATTTGTAGTGATTGAATTCTTGACTTGGTTTAGGTTTGGGTTTGAATTTTGAGTTTGGGTTAGGGATTTGGGTATTGTGCAATTTTGTGGTGTCATTAAAATAAATTGAAACCTATTTTAGGAGATTTATTCATTAAAAACAATACTTTAGGTTGAAAATCATGATAATTGCCATATAAATTAATATTTAATTAGACATTTTCTAACATTTATCAACTAGAGTCAAAGGTAATGGAGTTAAGCAATTTAACCATGGTTTGTTACAAACCCTGGTTCTAACTGAATTATCTTGATTTAACTTGAGTAGTGGGGTCCATCCTAGGTTAAAACTCATTTAAACTTCTGAATTTTGACTTCGGTCAAAAATCGTTTGACCTTATTGATCTCCTCCTTCAATTTCAGGATTCATTTTCAAGCTCTCTTATCATCTAATTTCGATATGCGGATAGTCAATCATAAATAACTTGTTGAGACTTATCCAGTGATGTTATTAATTCTTCAAAATTGTATTTCTCAATGTCTCTTATTCTTACGATGTACCTCCAATCGTCTTGATTTTTTGTGAACTTCCAAAGATATATAGTCGAGTTAACTGTCAATCATTTTCATGTTTTATTAACCTCATTAATTTAATATATTACAAATAATTGATTTCACGTGTCTTCTCAAGATTTTCCTCGAGTTTCATGGTGACTTTGTCGGGTCGTCACAAATTTTTTTCTTCAATTTTTTTTTTTTTACCAACTTAGTTGAGACAGGATGTCAACAACATTACGAGGAACAAATATTGAGGACAAATCAATAGTAAAAGCATGATAGAGGGAAAACAAAACATCATATGAAACAAAGTTGGAGATAGGATGTCGAGTACATAATTGAACATCTTTTCTAATTATAATGAAAATATTAGAACTATAAATTTTAAGAGTAGGAATATTACCTTTGACGAATGAATTTGGGGAGGATTCTTGGACGAGCCCATTAGGACTCTCATTAGTGACTTTGTCACGTCTGGAATACACATGTAATTATTTCTCCTCTTACATAATAGGAATCTTCCCTTGACCATTATTATTACTGACGTGTAATTTTTTCTATTACATAATAGGAACCTTCCCTCTGGCTATCATCACCACTGTTATGACCACTATCAACATTATGAGAGGAAGAGAAAGAAGATAACACAACAACTTTTGGGAAAAAAACATATCTCTATTTTCATTTTTCTTCCCTTGGAAAGATGTATTTCAAGTGAAATAAAAGGACGTAGACTCAAAAAATGTTACATCCATAGATACAAAATATTTACGAGAGGGGATGATGATAATATTTATAACCCTTTTGACTAGGAGGATACTCAAGAAAGACACATTTGATGGCTTTAGGGTTAAGTTTGGTGTGGTTGAATCGAGATACACGATCAAAACACACACACCCAAAGACTTTGGGAGGAATGAGAAACACATTATCTGGTGAAGACAAAACCTCAATGAGAATTTTAAATCCCAAAACACGCAAAGGCATGTGATTAATAAGAAAGGTAACAGTTAAAAGAGCATCTGACCAAAATACTTTTGGTACATTCATAATAAATAAGAGAACTCGGGTAACTTCTAATAAATGATAATTTTTTCACTTAGTCACATTATTTTGCTGAGGAGTACTTACACATGTGGTTTGGTAAATGATAGCATGCTCAATAAAAAAGTGAAGCCTTACCATTAGATGTATTCTCCATCATTATTAGATCTAAAGACTTTAATTTTTTCACAAATTGTGTTTCAATTATTTTGTGAAAGAATTTAAATACAAAATAAATATTACTTTTCCCTTTGAGTAAGTAAACCTAAGTAACACTAGAAAATTATCTACAAAGGTAATAAAATGATGAAAATCACATAAATGTGAACTACTTTTGTTACACTGACAACTTAAGAGGTTTGACAATGTTTAATAAATTCACAAATCTCACATTGAAGATCTAACACACAATAGAACAAAATAATTGAGAAACAAATGTTTAAGCAATAAAAAAGAGGGATGGCCAAGGCGCCTATGCGATTGTTTTGTCTAGAGGTTGAAAATGAAGGTATTTAGGTCATTTTCTATAAGTTTATAATAAATGACCGAAGCATGTCATAATTTAAAGAAAATATAAGAGGCATTTTAAATATTAACTAAAACGTTTCGAGGGGTATGTGGAAATCAACTCGTTGCCCACTGCCCTTAGGGTTTTTTAATACTATTTTAGGTAGTCTATATCATAGCAAGAGCTTCTCCAAACTGTCGTTTTAGCCGATCCTCTTCGTCTGAAACCCTAACCAACCAAATGGGGAGAAGTAAGCAGCTCTCGGTCCTTTGTTTCTATTTATTTTGTTTTTAGTTTTCACGTTTAGTGTGTGTTGAATCGATCGATACTTATATACCTTCATTTTGGTGCTTTTTGTTAGCAAATCGGTGTATATTTTGTTCCTAAATACTTAGTCGTCGGATCTGAGATTTGATGTTAGTCTTGGAAATTTTCGATCTGATTCAAGAGATAACTTGATATGTATTTGGATCTTAGATTACCTGTTTTGGAGGAGAGATGTATATTTGATGAAAGTCTTTCTGTAATTTTAATTGTAATTTTCTAGTTTAATAATGTGATATTGATCCATCTTGTAATAACTGTTGAGTAATGTTTCTGTAAAGATGAACCTGTTAGAAAGAAACCTTATTTTGATTTTTTTAAATAAATATGACACTCGGGTTTGTTGGAGATTAATTCAGTTCTACAGCTTTTCTACCCAAATACATGTAATTTTTTATATAATACAATTTCCGTATTGTAAGACTTTCAACCTTCAAATGAAACCAACTATCTTAACTTTTTTTTATTGGATCTTTTATTAAGATCACATCTCTTATATTAAACTTTGCAACATTTCTATTTTTATTGGATCTTTTATTAAGATCACACCTGTTCTATTAAACTTTGGAACATTTCTATTTTTATTGGATCTTTTATTAAGATCACACCTGTTCTATTTAAGTTTGCAACATTTGTACATGAAATACACAATCCGTTTTGTAATCTTCTTGAAATTTAGATATTCCTCTTGTGGATTGAAACAAGATAGGATTGAAATGTAGGTAAAAACTAAAAAGCTAATTTTTTTATTGGGTTTTCCTCTATTGTATTGAAGGCTATATAATGATGTAATTTTGTGACAATATATGAATTTTTCTCAAAAAACCTGTTATGGTTTCTTCATCCAATAACATATTTGTAATTTGATGCAATTGATGATCTTAACATTTTTAGGACCTGCAAGATGCTATCGTCAGATTAAGAACAAACCATACCCAAAATCACGATATTGCCGTGGTGTCCCTGATCCAAAGATTAGGATCTATGATGTGGGGATGAAGAAGAGAGGAGTCGATGAGTTCCCCTTTTGTGTTCACTTAGTGAGTTGGGAGAAGGAGAATGTCTCGAGCGAAGCTCTTGAGGCTGCTCGGATTGCTTGCAACAAGTACATGACCAAGTCTGCTGGGAAGGATGCATTCCATTTGAGAGTTAGGGTTCACCCATTCCATGTTCTTCGTATCAATAAGATGCTTTCATGTGCTGGAGCTGATAGGCTTCAAACTGGAATGAGGGGTGCATTCGGGAAACCTCAGGGTACTTGTGCGAGGGTGAGCATTGGTCAAGTTCTTCTGTCGGTACGTTGCAAAGATAACAACAGCATTCATGCACAGGAGGCCCTCCGTCGTGCCAAGTTCAAGTTCCCTGGTCGCCAAAAGATTATTGTCAGCAGGAAATGGTATGGAAGCATAGAAAAATTTTCATGGGAATGTTTTGCCTCAAAAATAGTTCCTTAAAATGAAATTTCTACAGCTCTGACTCTAGAAATTTCTGGAATTTTTTTTTTTAAAAGAAAAAGAAAAAGATAAAAGATGATCTAGAATTTTAGAATTCCATTCTTGTCGATTATTATAATTAGTGTGTCTTACTAGGAGGCCGTTACAGGTACACATGAACATATGAAGTATGAGAATCAAGATTTGGTTAAACAAGGTGTCGGCTTGCTTAGTTGGTAAAGTCTGTGGGTGATGATATCATCGGCTTCAGTTTAATTCCCGTCCTCACTGAGTTATTGATCTCATTAAAAACAGGCTTACTAGGTGTCAGCACCAAAATTTTTAGGTGTCAGCTAGCTTAGTTGGTAAAGTTTATGGGTGATGATACCATAGACTCAGGTTCAATTCTTGCCATCGTTAAGTTGCTGATCTCATTACAGACAGGCTTACCAATCAAAAAGAAAAAAAAGATTTGGTTAATACTCACCCAATTGGATATCTGTAACTATCTGATTTGGTATTGTGCACAGAGATAGTGCCAAGAGCTGCATTATCACATATTTTGTGGTTTGTCTTTATGGCCTGTTGTGGTCCCCATTCCAAATTCCAATAAATAAAGCCGTAAAAAAAAATGTACTTATGATAATCTTAAAAGAAGTTTGTTGACACTACTCATCCATTTATTATACACTATCAATGTTTTAGATTACCATTTCCTTTTTCTTTTTTTTTAAAGGGAAATTAAGTTTAATTGAAATTAGTGTATTTTTTTAACTTTAAATTACCTGGGACTGATGAAGGAGTAAAATTGCATATTTCAATCACTGATCCTTGATTCCTTGTAAATGTGCCCATTTCAGGGGATTTACCAAGTTCAGTCGCACTGATTATATAAGATGGAAGGCAGAGAATCGGATTTTACCCGATGGTGTCAATGCTAAGGTTCGTATTATGCTTTCTTGCTTTCTGTTTAGTTTTCTTCTAGTTTTCATCCTCTACACAACCAGTTAAGTGTCTCCGTCTTAATAGTTAACACTAAGCACAAATTTGAAGAACACCTTACATGAATCTACTTTGTCCTAGAAGGTGGTGAGTCCACTATTGTTTCTCTCTATGGGTATTTTGGGGTAATAATTGGATTAATGTTGCTGATCCCAAACATTTGGGATTAGGCATGGGTGATGATGATGACCTCACTAACATGTGTACACTGATCTGATATTATAAGAGAGCTACTATTGGCACCCCAACTTTTGCTTATTACATCCTAATTAAAAATAAATGAATGGTTGAGAATAAGTAAAAGTTGGGGCATCAATAGAAAGCTCTCTTTTTGTGTTTTTGCTAGATTTATATTTTTTGAGCTTAGGATTTTATATGAGACTAATCATAATTGTAAACAACTACTGTTACTGTTTGAACAAATGTTTCAATGTTTTGTAATGTTGAGATACTAATTCGAGCCGAACTTTTGTAATATTTGAATGATGTGTTTTAAATCTTTAAATGGGTTTGATAAATAATTTAAGAAATTGGGTTGTAATAAGTAAAAGTTCTGTACCAATAGCGGCTCTCTATTATAATGTTGCTTAAAAATAAAATGATAGAAGCTTATGAGGTTTGATTTGGAATGTGCAGCTTCTTGGTTGCCATGGACCTTTGGCAAATCGCCAGTCTGGAAGAGCATTTCTGGAAGCAACTTCTTAGAACCACCTTGTGTTAGTTAGTAAGAAAGGGGGACAGCACATAGGTTACCTTTCACAAGAAACTTTGAGTATTTACTGTAGTTGGATATTGCATGCTACTATATATCTAATTGATACCTTGATGCAGGATTCAACTCCCCTTTGTTTGCTAGTCTATTCTATTAGAATGTTATTAAACCATGCCTTTGTATTGAGCTACTTTACATTTTGGATATTGTGTTGAATGTCTTGTTATGACTTACTTTCCTGACAGAAGGTTTATCTTGAAGATTGTTGAGTTGCAATCATACAAAACTCTGCTGCAATGGGGAAATTTCCTGTATATCAATGGCTTCCCCCCCTTAAAGCTGCAGTTCCTGTCAAGTTTAATGATGTGTTTCGATTTAGAGAAATGGAGAGGAGAAGAGAAGGGAAAATAAATGAGTCTCTCCATTTCTATTGTTTGGATTGTTAAGTGGGGAGTGAAGAGAAAAGAATTGAAGAGAAGAGAGAAAAAGAAAAGTGAGTTTTCTCTCTCCAAGAGTGGAAAAAGTGGAGAGGAATGGATTGAAATACTTTTAAAATATTTTATAATTCCAACTCTGTCCGTAGATCTCTTTTAAGATATTTATCAAATTTCTAAGTTGTCCCAAGTTCTCTCCTGTCAATCCAAACACGGTGGAGTGAAATAGAGTTTCCCTTCTCTTCTCTTCTCTTCTCCCCCCTTTCGCTCAATCCAAACAGTACAAGATTCTCAAATGAGGGTCAATTTCAAGACCTACTGATTATGAGGCATGTGAGCAAGAACTAGAGTAGCTGGTTGGGGTACGTATATTGGTGTTGAATAGAATTGTTTTAAGAGTTGTGCTGGAGTGATGTCAAGATTGAACCTCATATCGCACTTTAGGAACCATATATGCTTTTTCACTTGTATCTTGATGGAGAGCATCTATGATTCCTACACACTTTCACATCAGGAAAGTGCAATATGATGTACAAGCTTGAGGTCACTTGAGCATTATTCTTGTTTTAAATTACCAATATGGGCGTTTGTGAACAAAAAAACCAGTGTTTCATTTCTTGCAACCAATATTTCTTTGGGGCTGCGTGGTGTGGTTTTTTTGTGCTCTGTTAGGAAAATAATAAATATCTTACAGTGTCTGCTGCATCTCCATTTCATGTCAAGACTTAACAAGGATAAGAATCCCACTCTTTGCAACATACCCACCAAATATGGAAGGGGGGGGGGAGGTGTTGTCTATGTGAAGCTTTAACAAGTAACTCTCTCGCAAGCATGACTTGTGGGATTGCTCAGTTCGAATTCGGTTGGTTCATCACTTACCTGATTTGTAGGGTAGACAGAGATGAGGGCATTTAAAGGTTGAAGCGGTGAGTTAGGTAAAAATGACTTGAAGATTGTAGATTTTGGGGAAGCAAATACGAAAAAGTTTTCTAAGTTAAAGTTGAAGGTATTCGGTTATGTTTCATCAGTCTATTAAAAAGACCAAGGTCTAAGGGCAAGCTATCAATTTGAAATTTTAGGTGATATGGGGAGGATGTAAGAAAATAAAGTAAATTGCAGTACAGGTTCGGTTCCTTAGGGCCTGATTGATTCAGCTGCCAGAATCTGCTGTCAGCTTCTGCTGTCAGAATCTGCTGTTAGAATCTGCTGTCAGAATCTGAAACACTGAAAAGCTTGCTTGATAGAGCTTTTTAAAAGTGTTGTGTTGTCAGAATCTGCTGTCAAAATCTGGTAATTACTGTTTAATACAGCTTCAAGAATCTGCTGTATTAGGGTAAAATGACCAGAATACCCTTAAGGTTGATAGTGCACCCAGAATACATTAAAAATTATCAAAATACCCCTATAAATATATAATTACACTAGATATATATATAAATATAATAAAATTATATAAAAAATTAAAAAAAATAATTGTATTAATTTTAAAATATTTATAATTCTATAGAAATTTTGACAGCATCTCCTCTTAAAAATGGATATATAAAATTTTCCTGATAAACAAAATACTTGCATAATACACAATCCAACATCTACATTACATCATATATATATAACACATCCACATAACATGGATATGTATAACACAATACAACAATTTTCTTCTTTCAAAAGCAAGGTTCAATGGATAAAGGTCAAAATCAAAAGAAGAAATTTTTTTCCATCAAGCAACACTAAACTGAAGAACATTTCTTATTAGAAAGGCAGAAAATAGTTGGACGCACCTTCTTAAGGGTAACCTCGCATTCCAAATGTCTTCCTACAACTTAACAATATTGCCCAAATCCACTTTGAGACAAACAATTTTGTTGAGATCGAAATAAATAGTGGAGGTCCCCATCCTAACCAGTGTTATTAAAGGTGGCTTATGCCACAAAGCGTGCCTCAAGACGAGGCTTGTTAAAAGTGTTATAGAATTGCACTCCTCCAAAGGCTACTAGGTTCCTCCTGGACCTCTTAAGAAATTTCCCGAACAAGATGGTATCCAAAAGAGTCGTCCTGACTATTCCACAAAAAATCCATTATCATTCTCTCTAGTTTTTTGGATAGATAACTTACCCAAAAGAGAATACCAAGATAAGAAGAAAGCAAGCAATAGGTTAGCAGCTAGCACCTTGCATCCACCCCATAAGCAACTCTAAAAACCTAGATCTTAGTAAGATTAATATAAGCCCAAAAATTGTCTCAAAATAACAAAAAAACACTTCTCAAAAATCTTAGATGGAAATGAGAAGCACCCAATAGAAATGATGTAGTGCCAAAAAAACTAAATATGAGGGACATTAAGCTAACATCCACAACACACATCTTCAATAAGAACTCCTTCCAGGATATGCCAACCCCTAAGCCCATAGATCGATTTTATATTTAAATTATATATATGTCTTACCAAAAAAAAAAAAAAACACCCATGACATATACCTTAACAAATCAAAGAAGAAAGCCTAAAAGGACTTATGGTGCAAAAGAAGCACATATATGAGATTACCTTAAAATCCTCTACCCACCCCCCTTTAAAAAAAACAATCCCTATTAAGAACCATCGTCACATAACCCCATTCTTATAACTAATATTTGGTTCAATATGAGGATAAGCTTTTGGTATGTCATTCCAAAATTTATTGTATAAAACTTGAGTCTTATCCAACCAAAAAACCTAGAAAATGGTAATAAAACCTTCAGATTATTTCAAAAATCTAAACCAAATCCACCAAACAGTCTAAAGTATAGCCCAAGAATTGGTGCCCAGTGGCATTATAGCAATGCATAGTTCATCATTCCATTATGATCCAAAACAGGGGAACCTATCAACTATCACTTTGTTTTTCTTCTTTTTCGGTTATTTGAGTGAATAAGCTGGAACTAGAATTAAATCCAGGATTCCAATTCAATTATAGGCAAACCCAAATAATTTAAAGTACAGTTTCATTCAAGATTTATCTGTGTCAAATGGATTCTTCAGCTGTATAAAAAAAATTCTGAATTATTTACAAAATCTCAACTAAGGATTCAAATACTAAATCGAAATACAGATTATATAAATTTTACATTGAAATCTAAAATCGAAATTAAAGAAAAAAGGACCAAAATGATGATGAAATGGAGAGATAGATTTACCTTAAGAGCCAATCTAGAAAGGAATCCCAAATTCCCAAGGTGTTAGAAGTAAGATTCAGATCTAAAGTACTTTCTGAATCTGTAGGTTCTTCAATCATATTGAGATTTCTAATATTTTTCAATTTCTCCTTGTCTAATTTCTCGATCAACAGTCCTACACCCAAGTAATCCTCTTCATCTTCATCATCAATGATTTCTACACCAGCCGTTTTCTTTCCCTCTCTTTCTCTTAGCTTTTCCCTCTCAACTTCGGCTAAGAACTCATTAATGGTTGCATCAGAAGAAGAGCAGAAAAAGCGATGGTGATGATTTGATAATCGATCCAAATGACGAAAATTCGAAATGGGTTTGTTCAAGAAATGTAAAAATTGAGGTTGGAAAGTGAGGAAATAATGGATTTTTTGTCTGGAGAGATTGAGAGGGGGTTTAATGGAGGGTTTGTTTGAGAAGGAGAAGAGCACCAGCACATTGTGATTTGGTTATTGAGGTAGCCATTGTTGTTAATTAATTGTTGATGGGTTTCGATTTAACGAAGACAACGTTGTCGTCGTCAATGGGTTTCGATCTGAAAAATGGTCGTCGTCGTCGAAGTGGGTCACCGCTGCTATCGAAATCGATGAGAGAGAGAGAGGTTGATAAGGATGATCGACTGAGAGAGGTATTTTCAAGCCTTAGGGTTTACCATCGTCGTCGATGGGTTTCGCTTGAACGAAGCTAACGTCGTCGTCGTTGTCATCAATAGGTTAAATCGGTGCGGTGGTCGTCGTCGTCTTCGTCGTCGTCAATGAGATCAGTCGCCACTGCTGTGAAATCGAAGGGTGAAGGTACAGTCGACGAACGAACTCAATATAATCGCGGATAGACGATAGAATTTCCAAAAATCTCGAAGGGTATAAACGTCATTTCACATGACTGCGTTAAAACGCTGTTGCGCGAAGCGTCTCCCATCCGCTTTTCAAAACAGCGGTTAAAATTGGTAAATTGCGTTAAAAATTTCAAAACGCAGATTTTAAAAGCTCAATCAAGCGCGCAAAAAACTGTAAAACTCCGCTTTTTGACGCAAACGCAGATAAATCTGCGTTTAGAAGCGCAATCAATCGCCCCCTTACAAACGAATTGGGTAGCCCTGAGCACGAGTGCCTAGAAAGTAGAAACCTTTATTTTGGTGGCAAGGTTGCTCTTTTGAGCCCCCAAAAGTATTAAAGGCATGTGAGCACCTCGAACAATAAATTAAACTAAAAAACGCATCAGTGACGCCAATATAGGTTGGTTGATTTACATGGACACATCAAAATTGTACAAAGTTCTCTTACTTGTGTCATAGATCCGAAGAAGATTGCAAAGCAACTTTGAGGTCGTATACCCATCCAAAAAAGAATTGAAAGAGGACAGAGAAAAATAATAATATGAGATAAAATAGTACTTTGGAATCTGATCAAACGTCATAAAAATGAAGAACATAGAGATCCAACATGTAAAATCCTTCAACCCCTGAGGGATACATGATTAGTAGGCACAACATAAGTCGTAAGACTTAAAATCCTTCCAACTTAGTTAAAATGACAAAAGCACCTTCACTAAGACACTTCAAATCATAATATAACACAAACGTGGATCCCCCACTCTGTCTCAAATTTATATATCATAAACAATGTATCTTTTTATTTAGGTAAATCTTTTTACTTTTTCTGTTCTTCCTCTTTCCAAATGTACTCTTTAACTTTATTCACTTTCTTTTTCTATCATATTTCAATATTACTCCTTTAAATTTTATTTTCTTTCTTTTTCCCCCTTCCTTAATAATACCTCTACAATTTTATTATTTTTCCTCTTTTATCCTCATAACCCTAAAGAGGATGCCCATGTCCTAGGTATGGGCAAACTCTAATTTAAGTTAAAACTAAACAAATCATAAGAAATTGTGCACCATTCATAGAGAATTCTTGTAATTTTATGTCAAATTATTGAAATCTCTTATAAAAGATGGAGAAAATTACTTAAGGGACCTGGCGGAAGAATTTCATTCTAATTAACCCCTAAGTTTTAGGGTTTCTCTTAATAGTCCATTTAGTAAAATTTTATTTTCTTAATGATCTCTCAACCTTGTCTAAAGTCATAATATTTTTGAAATACGGAACTACCCCTTTTTCATCTTTTTGAAATGCCGACAATTTTTTTTTTTATATATTGTGAATGATGAATAAAAATGATATACTTCTCATTTTAAACATTTACATGTAATTTTTTGATCTATTTCAATGATTTATAACAAAAATATGAAGAACAAAGTTGAGATTCAATTTTTTATTTATATTTTATAGTGTTGAGTTCACCACTTTTTATTTATTATCGAGTTCAATATTTTTATCATCCAACTCATCATTTTTATTGTCGAGCTTACCACTTTTTATTATTGTCAAATTCACCAATTTTATTTATTGCTGAGTTCACCAAATTTTATTGTTAATTTCTACAATTTTTTTAAAAATATTGGAATAGGCAATAAAAATATTGAACTCAAAAATAAAAAAAGTGGTGAGCTCGACGTTGGTAAAACCCACTAATTTTTATTTTTTTAAGTTTCTTCTAACTAAACATGGAAAGTTGACTAAAAACGTTACCTGATAACTCGTGTAGATGATTTCAAACCAAAGAACCATTCTTGATCTATTTTTCATCAAAAAACGAAGCAAAAGAATTGAAAATCCACATACATCTTCAAAATGCTTGAAAAATCTTTGAAAATAGTTTCTTCTTTCTCAAATCTTTTTCATCGAAATAAAGTCTCCCAAACTCGACTGGGTGCCTTAAATCCAAATTTTTGGGATGAAAATGGTGAGGGGAGTTGAGACATTTCAATCGTGAGAAATGTCTAGAGTGGGATTTAAGGACTGATTAAGAAAGAAAATTTTACTATGTGGGCGATTAAGAGAAATCTTAAAATTTAAGGACTAATTAAAAAAATAAACTTCCATCAGATCCTTTAAGTAGTTTTTTCTAAAGGACATACAGGACAAGAGAATACTCTTTTCACAACAATAACCGCACCCAAAAGCCAGAAACTTGGGTTCTAACGACATATCCTCTATCTTTAAAAAGCAAATAGAACCTTTATTTTTCGTCTATATTAATCTTAGTCTATTATTTAAAAAGAAAAAAAATGATTATTATAATAATTACATCTCTCTAATGTCCTTTGATCTTCTACGTTTTCAAATTTTCCCTCGCATTTATTGAATATTTCAAGCCTAGGTATGCTTACTTACAAATTGATGACATGCCCAGCCCACTTGACCTCAGTCTTCTCTTATAGGCTTATTGGAAAAATGACCTCAACACCCTTATCTTGAACATGCAACAAAAAAATCCTTTATTTTACTTCCCAAAGCCAATCATCTTCAACATTATGGAAAGCAATTTTTTTTTAAAGCCAAAGTCATAACATGATTACATATATTCATCCCATTTGAATACAAAATCCTCGAGAAAGACACTTCCAAAGTCTTTGAACATTTTCCCTAGTAAAATAACAATCCCAATATCTCCATTATTGCTTCTTGAAGTGATTTTCCTCTCCTTGAAACACTATCTTGTTCATCTATTTTCAACTCCCCTAACACATTGCAAATGGATAGATGGCCCAAAGGTATCTTTTTTCTGCTAGAAAATATATTTTAAGTCCACCAAAGGGAGAGAGGGAAAACATATTTAGGGAGTATCCATGGTAAATGAAAGATGGAAATAAAGTGAGCCCGAATATCAAAAGTGAAAGAATAGTGAATTAACGTATGAGGCCCAGACTTACCACTTTTCTTACAAATAAAACAAAAGTTCACCACTTCTGTTACAAAGAAAGCAAAAGTTTGGAGTTGGCACACCACACTTAATCAAATTGTCCAAAGTAAGAATTTTTCCAAAATATGTTAATCAAACGAAGATTGCAAACTTAGATGAAACTAATGATGACCAGTTAGATAACTTTGAGAAGACTAAATCGAAGAGAGGCAATACTAAATGAAAGAAGAAAATAAAGTGAGCCCAAATACCATAAGTGAAGGAGTATTGAATTAAAGTATGACACCCAGACTCACCACTTTTCTTACAAAAGAAATCAAAAGTTAAGAGTTAGCGCACCATGCTTAATTAGATTATCCAAAGTTAGAATTCTCCAAAAAGATGTTAACCGGATGAAGAATGCAAACTTGGATGAAACTAATGAAGATTGGTTGGATGATTCTAAGAAGACTAAATTGAAGGGAGGCAATAGCGCTTTATGAAACGAACATATCTCTTATCCTTATTTTCAATCCACTCTCTTCCATCCTCCTCAATCCACAACTTGGTTAGAATTGAGAACATTAAGAAGAGAAATCACCTCTTTAATCTCCTAATCATTGAAATTCCTCTTAAAACCCATATCCCAAGTAAGATTGCTCCTAAAGCAAATCAAGCAGACTTTCACAGCACAATTTTTTTTTCAAAGAAACTATACATAGAGAGAAGGAAATTGTGTTGAGAAATCAAATTGCAGCACCAATTATTTTTGATAAGTGTCTAATCTTCTATCTTTTAATACATAAATCCATGGCACTAATCTGGTTTTTCTCAATAAAATTTTGGTTTTTCACGTAAAAAGTCATCTCATCCTCATATCATTGCATTGCACAAAATTTACAAAAAAATCATGATATATTTGCATACAATCATGTTCAATTCAAAAGTGACTAATTACGTGTAATTATTTTACAGAATAATCAATGCAATGTGACCCTCAAAAGAATACAAAATTACAAGTGAGATGGGCTTGGACGACCATGACATGATAGGATGGAGTGCAATGGACTTGGGATTGGGCTTTGAAAGAATCTTCTCATGCATTCCAAAGATGGCCGTGGATTTCTCATTCTTCCACAAATCAATAAATTATTTGAAGAATTATTGCTCAAACCACTTGAGGGACAATTTGAGGAGATTACCTAACACGCTTGCCTTAATTTATGAATTCAGGTCCCCATCTCATCCCATTCAATTTGTGTATAAATAACAGCTTCAACTCTCCATGGAAGGGAGAGGAAGATGTAGCTTATAACATTTTATTTTCATTTTTTTATTGCATTTGTGGTTAAAATAGAATTGTTGAAATTTTGTATTTGAATTAAAACAAGTTCTTCCTTCTCTTTTATCTTCTTGCCACGACAAGAGGCTAACCTCCCTCCATTAGAGAGGTGGAGGAAGCCTACAGCAAGTCTTATGTATTTATTTTATTTAACTTTCTACCTCCATATTTTCTTCAAATTTACTAATAGGTTCATCTTCAAATTATTGCGTAACTTTGACATTCCATGCTTTAGTTGAATCCTTATATGGATTGTGCTTAACCTAGATATCTGTTCATTGGAATTTTATACATCTTAAGTGAAGGAGATCTTCGCCTAAAACATTAATTGTGCTTAAAAGTCTCTTTTCCCAACCCAATACATTTGCTTATGAATTGGATTGAGATAAAAAAGAGATGGAAATTAGTTGGACTTATAAGTTAGAATAATTTAATTTAAGTGGACTCTAACTCTCTAATGTTCATCATTTTAATTTCAATTTTTTTTGAATTTCACTTTTTAATTCATTGGTTACTCAATCTTGACAAAATGATGTTAATTCAATACTTATTCCTTGCTAAGAATTTCACACATTCTCCTTGTAGTTCAACCCTTACTTGCCCTTCAAGTTAATATAGTTTTATTTGTTCTCAAGCTATCCAACATCATCATCATCATTTACGCGACGAACACATTATCTATGTTGCCAGGGATAATTTTATTATTTTCAATCAAAGGATTTGTATTCGATTTTTAGTTTATATCTTAAAAAAATTGTTTTATTACTACCCAGAGAACATTCTAAGACTTCTGGTAAAAAAAAAAATATTATTTCTATTTTACCGCGATGCGTTAAAATTTTATCACCTCTAGGTAAAATAGGAGAGTTGACTAGTAATTCTTTTACTAGAGCACTCTTATGTTCTCTAGGTTGTTATGCAATCCATGCATTGTTGAAATTTGTTATGTACAATTTTATTTGGATTATTTTGTTTCTGTGTTTTGTAGGTTGTGCATTGACGGAAAAGTCCATCGGAAAGTTAAATGAAATTCTTTGGAGTCCAATTCCATCAAAAGTCCCAACTTACATTGAAATTTTCAAGTATTGGAAATAAATGAGCATTAAAGAAGATTCATTTTTTGCAACAACTTGTTAATTTCAATTTAGATTAGTTTAAATATAGATTGAAATAAGTGTAGTAGGATTATTTCATTTATAATAATTATTGTATAATTTTGATTGTAATAATTTTAGGATTGTAATAATTTTAGGTGAGGAAGACATTGGGACGAAACAATCATGGCTCATTGGTCAACTCTAATTGACTCATCACCCATCTTGAACAAGAGGTAAAACTCTTTCCCCTCAAGAGTATTGCAAGTGAGTTTTTTTTTATTGCTTTTGTGTGATATTTTGTACACCATTGATTGCACAATAGTAATAAGGCCACCTCGAAAGGGATGTCACTGAAAAGATAAGATAAGAATCGAATTTCATCATTGATTTCTTTCCTTTTAAGATAATCAACTCACCTAGTTGAGTCAAATCAATTTTAATCTAAAACTAATTACACTTGGAACTTAGGGCCCATGGGATCAATAGGTGAGGATAAACCGAAAGCAGCACCGATTGTGCTTTTTGATCAAATTGATACCTCAGCAAAGTCATGTCTCCAGGAAGAGTAATAAGCTCTGTTCAAGGGGGATGCTACTTAAAGTGAGACCATTGCCAAATGCATTGTGACTCCACCAAGCACCTAGGGTTGATCTAGTCAATTTGGTTTCATAAAACCGAATCTGAGGCTTAGGTAGTTCTTCAAAACAGTTAGGAGCTGTCTAAAGTCTAGGACCCTATTAGGTCAAGTTTATTCTTTTTCTAATTTGTAGACTCAGGAGATTTATATGCTGGAAAAATAATCGAAAAATTAAGGGTGAATACTTTTTTTTGGAATAGAGGCAAATAATGATATCAAATATGTCATGTCAAACTTAGTAAGTGTGGTAAACAATTTAAGTAGAAGGATAAATGATTTCCAAGTGACAGCAAATTACAATCCCCTTCATGAGTCAAATTATGTCATGGAAGTAGGAGAGAATCATGGACCATGTGTGTCCTGTGCGACTACTATGATCACTAACCGGGTGTTGTCCAAGTTTGCCCATGCTTAGGGGTTGAGCAGGCTAGTGTAATCAATGAGTACAACTCTTACAGGAACTTGACACCCGATTTGTTCAATCAAACATATCATTCAAAAAATTATTTTCATCAAAATTTCTAGTATGGGTAGAAGGAGCCCACTCATGATAATCCTCCAAGCATCCATATGAATCTTCCTAGGCAAAACACTTTTCTAATGAACCAAGTCATGGTTCCTCAACAATCCTATTCGTCTCCACAACAATTCACTCAATATAGAGTCTTAAGGCAATATACAATGTCCAACTACCCTACCCCTACTTTTCAACATTCTTTTCCGTTAAATTCCATGATGGTTGAGTTGTTAAAACAACAACAACAACTCATTTAACAACATCCGAAAATCAATCATTCACAATCATAGATAAATCAGGATACTGCTTAAGCCTTAGTCAACATGGAAATCCAACTAGGTCAGTTAACCTTATCCTTAGAATAAATGGAAAACGATCAATTCCTAAGTGAGTAAGTTCCAAATTTAGAAAACCAACATTTACTTCACCATCTCTAGTCTCTTGAGGAACTCTATAATTACCCAACAATGACTGACGACCAACAACCAATGGACAGTGTCCCACCAATGTTTCATGATACACCAATAAAAAATATACCATCAAAGGAAAATATTTTCCAAGAGAAAGAGAAACGATTCTGACCCACAAAAAACTTTTAGTTACGTCAATTCTTCACTTCTTACAAGACTTGACTATAGTTTAGTGGAAAACCCCTTGGAAAGCTATTATGGTAGCCCAAGCTTTGTGTCTCAATCAAAAAATAATTGCATTAAAACATAAGGACCTTGGATGTCCTACAATTTCCATTCTCATAGAAGACAAAATGGTTGAGATTTGTTTCATCAGGATAATAACATTGACAATTGGTGACATAAATGAAGGCGCCGCACATCTTGATGGAGCAACCCTCACCGCCTAGTTTAGGTCTAGGAACCAAAATTGACACTGAATCGAATTTGGGTCGGTCTGCGTTTGAGATTCTTGGTACGTTGGTCAGGTTATGGGATCTGGAAGGTATTAGGCACCGGTTTCGCTTGATTCAAAAGTTGGTCTCTACTATGATCCATCGACTATCTTGTGGGCCACCTAAAAGGACTATGATTAAAATGCCATTTTAGGGGAAAATGTCCTCAACAATTTCCTATTAACTTGTTGTAAACAAAGAGATCTATTTTCAATTGTATTAATGTCACTTAGTACAAAACTTTGAGTTGAATCTATGCAAATTAATGAAATTATTTCCAATTCAATGCATGCTACATTGCATAAAAAAAAAAAAAAAAATCAATTCCAGTTGATGAAATAAATTTCATTTATGTACCATGTTGCATAAAAACAATGAGTTGACTCGAAGTACATTATGTGAAATACTTCAATTTTGGACAATGGAACACCCCAAAATAACGAGTCAACTTGTTGCACTTTTTTCAAATGACCAAATTTTGTACCATAGATCAACCCCATAATCGTGAGTCAACTCATGTTTTCCTTACAAAGAAAAAAATCGACTTTTTTATGTGGTGTCTTAGCCCGCCCCCCCCCCCTCAAAAAAAAAAAAAAAAAATACCAGTAAGTTGACTCGACACTATGGAGATGGGTAATATGATTACCACGTGTCACCATGACCATCCACCATGTAACTTCACTAAATTACTATGCTCTACCACAAAAGCCGCCACATGGCATCATATTAGACTTTAACTCCAATAGTACGGAAAGAGGGTTAAGTCTCACATCTTGACCATGGTGCACATATAGAATCACCAATAAAGAGGAGGCACCAGACCATATAAAGGTTATGCCAACGACTGACACGTGATAGAGGTCGACAATCCTGACACTTACATGCCTTTAACTTGGGTAGACTGCTACCTCACCTCGGACTTGATAGAGACAAGTCGTCGACACCATGCTAGGATGTAATCTTACCTTGAACCTGACAATGACAACTTGAAATAACCATGTTAGAGGGGTTAACTAAGAAAGGGACCTTTCTCCTCCCACTATAAAAGGAGCTAGAGGTTACCATTGAAGGGGTTGGACCCTTGGATCACATATCACTCTAGATCCTTCTTCACATTTTATCTTCATTTTGTCTTGTATACAACAAGGTCCACACGATTGTCTACAATCAGCTCAATGGGACCTTGAAGTCTTTGTAAAGAAAAAATATAATTCAATGTAAAAGACTTTATCAGCACCTTTCAACATTTGGCAATTCCACTGGGGACAAACACAAGACTCATTCGCAGGATGAGGATGCAAAGCCAATCTAGATCCACATGTGGTGATGACAACAATGAAGACACCAATCGCAAGCAATGGCATGACCAAACGCCAAATACGGTTCAAATACCAACAATCCCTGATGAAGGCCATGCTGTTATTGTGATTGTTATGGAATCATTGACCAAAATTCTTCGAGGATTCGCAAAGACAAACTTGGAGATCTTGGCAAGATTACAACATGTGGGGAAGTAGCCACAAGATTCACTGAATAACCAACCAATCCTTGAAGAAGTCATCAAATCAAGAGGCGTCTCGAGTTTTTTCGCATGTCATCCGATAGTTGGTGGTGCTGTGTCATTTGACCTTGCGTAAGCGACTCAAAGCATAGATTCAGAAGTACACGCTCGTCAAGAGGACACTCAACCTGGGTATGTCACAATTGAAAAATTATCACGGCTTTTAAAAGAAAGAACATGGTGCTAAGGAAGGGGACATTTATGAATACTACCTGCTGTATCCCAAAAATCTGCAACACAAGCTTTATCTGAAAGGGTATGTTACTCTAACTTTTTTCTTATATGATAGCAAGGGTAATGCGCGAGAACACATATCTCAATTTTTGGAGGCGTTTGGAGAACATAAGTGTGAAGTGGATCTTTGACTACGCGAATTCTCAAAATCACTAACTGGATGAGCATACACATGATACAATTATATGGCACATGGTTCTATGCCTTCTGGGAGGCATCTTGCAAATGCCTTCCACCGAAATTGTTTCCATGTTAGTGAGTAAGTGACCCTAGCAGATTTAGGCCATCTTCAGCAAAATGGTGACAAACATCTTAATGCATATGTGATGCAGTTCAAGAATAATGCGATTGTTTGCCACGAAGCGATCAAGGACTCGCGACTAGTAGAAATGTGCATTGAAAGAATGTTAGTTTCCTTGCGGGCTTACTTGGAAAACTTGAAGATATCATCCTTTTCGGATCTCCATGATGTAACCAGGTGCACCACGGTGTCGGTGACTATTAGTATTGAAAAAGTAAGAGTGTGGAAGGCGCCTAAGTGGTCACAAGTGGAAAAATGATAGGCCCAACACATATTTTTTTGTTGATGATAGAATCAAAAGACGACCGAATGATGATCAAAGGGCAATTCAAGAGAATAGGAGAGTTGACAACGGCAAATATCTAGACTTTCCTTATACTATGGATACTACCTCAAAAAGCTAAAATTCGTTATTATTATAGTGTTAAACTCGGCGGCCCAAGTCTTACGTTTATTTTCATTGGCCCAAAACCCACATTTAAGCCCAATAAAAAAATTCAACAGCCTAAGCCCAACGAACCACCGAATTTTTTTTAACCAAACAAATTAAAACATCAAATAGACTTTCCTTCTCAGCCATCTCAAGGAAAACGAGTTTTGTTGCACAGAAGAGCTCCCATTTCAATCGACAACTAAAAAATCCTATTTTGATTTGGTTTGATCAAACCAGACATTCGAGAACACCGAGCGATTGAGAGCACCGAACGATCTCTCAATCTTACTCATTGAACGATCTTTGAATCTCACTCACCGAACGAACTCTTTTCACTTTGTCAATGGATTTTTAATCTTTCAAAGCTCAAATTAAATAAAAAATCAGAGCTCAAGTTAGAAACCCTAAGAACTGAAGCTCACTTATCAGTGCCACCGATTAAACCACTCCAAATCTCATCTATAAGTCATTATCTTTCTCTCTCTTTGAAAAATCCTAAAAAATCCCCTAAAAAACCATCTTGTGTTACATGATGTTGATGTTTCAGGTTCTACTTATATATTTTTGGTAGATTTAATGTACTTTTAAATTTTACTTTTATATTTTTTGTTCAACTTGATAAAAATATCATGGATATTTATAAATGAAGTCTAAAACTGGTAGATCTGGTGGTGTTCTTTGCTTAGATTGCTTGGTTGAGTATGGAGTTCAAATCTATAACTTTCATAACGTTTCATTGTCTTTCTTCCCTATTTCCCCTATTTCTCATCCATTCTACTTCTTAAGCTCACTAGAAATTACCCAGAAATGCTTCTGAGATAGAGATCTTCACTTTTTGTTAGAATCTCATTATTTAATTGCTTCATTCAGAATCAATGTTTTAAAACTTGTTGGAGTCATCTTGTCTTTGTATCAATCCATTTAACTTGGTGTACAATTATATATTAATAAATTTATTTATATATAAATAATTATATTTATTTATTATAAAATAAAGTGGATTAAAATATGCTTATTCACAATACCATCTTTAGATGATAAATGTTTAAATTATAAAAAAAAAAGTTATTTTAAATAAAAAATGTAAAAAAAAATCTGATTAACTTGGTCAAGTTTTACCAATAGGCAATAATCAATATTATCAAAATATTGCCCGACTCATCTCGATTATCAAACGAGATGATTTTGGTATGATTCACTTTGGATGATATCCTGTTCATTATTAACTGAAGTCATCTTGGTGGATGAGATCCGAAATCACGTTTAGAAGACTACTATTATATTTTATAATTAGCTTGGACATTTTTTTTAATGGATTAGATAAGAAGGGGACTAGATAAATTTAATTGAGGTATATCTTTAAATTTTTTACATGCGTTGTATGAAATATATATGTTGTATATAAATGATGTAACTTTTAAATGAGTAATTTAGGTTGAATGTGCTTTGTAAAATATGTTTGGGAATAATTGAATAATCATAATAATTTTGTGAGAAAAATATGTGTTAGTATTAATGTTAATGTTAATGGTAGTAGTTAAAAATATGTTATTTTTTCCTCTTACCTATTAGTTGTATGCTTGATGGAGAGGTTCGAAGTTCCAAACAAAGAGTGGATGTTGAAACCTAGGTTATCAATGAAATACATTGATGGTATAGTATCATTTATTGATGGAATACATTAAATACTTAAATGAATAAACAAAATTTCAATAATGATGATCATTAATTTTGTCCTTATATCAAATGTTGTAATACCTTATCGGGAAGAAAAAATATAGAAATAATCATAGAACACTTAGCCTGTGACGATATAGATACCTCTTACACGAGATGGACATTCCATGGAGAACTTTAGAGTGGCGAGGATCATGTAACAGTCGGGGCTAGTACTCATGTTTATTAATGTGATGAAGATATGATCTCAAAAATGATTGAGATGTTAAATGACGTGTTTGAATATTTTTTTAACGAAGAAGATGAAATTACTTGCATAGACAAGTGTCCTGATAGAAACAATGACCAAGTTCATGATGATTCAACATATGATATTCAATATTACCAAATGATAAAGGAAACGATGCAATCTTATATCACTCATATTGAAAAGATGATACAAAATTGTCAGTTGTAGTTGAGTTGTTGAGTATGAAGACTAGACATCAATAGTCTTAGAAGAATTTTGATGAATTATTACAAATGATTAAAAGGAGATTGCCACATTATAACTCCTTACCAAAAGAGTACCTAGTCCATGAAGAAAATGATCAAGATTTTACGGATGAAATGAGAGATTATTCATGCATGTTCTAATGATTGTATATTGTATTGGAGAGAGAATGAAAATAGAGATAGTTGTCCAAAATGTGGCAAGAGTATAAAGAAACCGGTTAATGAAAAGAAGTTAAGGAAAAAACTTTTATCAATGAAAATATTGAGGTATTTTCCACTAACGCAAAGATTGAAATGAATGTATAGTGTGTCATGGATTGTAGAGAACATGAAATGACATTCTCAAGGAGGTCAACAATGAAAAAAGTTTATGTGACATCTAGTGGATTCATTTTGTTGGAGAGAAGTCGTTAGTAAATGGAAAGATTTTGTTGTTGAGCCACACAATATTCTGTTAGGACTTAAAATAGATGGATTTAATCCATTTGGGATGAAAAACAACTATATAGTTATTGGCCCGTTATGGTTATTTTGTATAATTTTCCACCATCTTTATGCATGCAGAAGGAGTTTACGATGTCGATACTTTTGATTCCTAAGAGAAATAGTCCAGGACATGACATTGATGTGTATTTGCAACCACTGATTGTAGAGCTAAATGAGTTGTGGTCTACAGGAATTGAAACATATGATGCCAGCACTAAACATATGTTTACAATGAGAACAATTTTGTTATGGACTATACATGATTTTCCAATATACGGTTATTTATCAGGTTGTAAAATAGTAGGAAAATTTGAATGTCTTGTTTGTAGTGAAGGAATAGATTCAATATGGTTAAAACACGGTGGAAAATTTGCTTATATGGAATATATAAATTTTTAACTAATCTCAATTATCCTTTCAGAAGTTAAAAATCTCAATTTAATGGGTATGAAGAAAAAGAAAGGCAGAATCGTTGTTTTAGCGGAGTTGATCTATATAACTAAGTTGAAAATAATTCATACAAATTTTGGAAAATTAACAAGAAAATAAAAAAATCTATGAAAGATGAGTCTTCATGATCGAAGAGATCAATATTCTTTGACTTGACTTATTGGTAGGATTTGCCACTTCGCCACAATATTTATGTGATGCAAATTAAGAAGAATGTGATTGAAAATCTCTTCGCAACAATTATAACAATGAATGATAAGATCAATGATGACTATAAAACTCGATTAGACTTGAAAGAGATGAAGATAAAAAAGAATTTGTGGTCAATGAACATTAATGGCAATGAGGTTTTACCAAACGTTCTTTACAAACTGTCTAATAAGGAAAAATAATTAATTTGTAAAACTATGGGATTTGAAAATTCCTGTCGAATATAGTTCAAATTGAAAATAAAATATGAGTTTACAAGAAATTCAATTGAAAATTTTAAAGTCACATGATTATCATATACTTATGCAACATTTATTACCGGTGTTGCTAATGCAGGCGTTCAAAATGAAGAATCAGAAGTCGTTGCGTGCCACTATTCAACAACTCTCGATATTTTTCAGTGTCTTATGCTAAAAAAAATCAATTGTATGAAGCTACAAAGCTTTAAAAGACGTATTGCAGAAACAATGTGTGTATTCAAAAAATATTTTCCACTTTTTTTTGTTTTATGATACATCTACTTGTGCACTTGGTGGAGGAAGTGTTTATGTGCAAACCAATTATATATCGTTGGATATATCTTTTTGAATGGTATGTGGTGATCAATAAGCAATGAATATTTTAATTAATATCTTTATTTATTTTATCATTGTCTAATTTGTAAAACATTATTAGGATGATGAAGAGTTATAAACGATACATAGTGAGTCAAACATTCCCAAAAAGTTTTATCATAGAATATTATCTCATGAAAGAAGCAATGATATATGCTATGTATTAGGAAGTCATCAAGGAGGCCAACATATGATTATGAATGATGATTGTGAACCTACCTACCCTATTGATAAAAATGGGACATGATCTGAAAAATGTGGAGTACGAGCAAGTTCGTAAATGGGTATTTCGTCAATCTGCTGAGAATTCTCAGTAGGAAAAATATGCAAAAACAACTCAAATTTATTTCTATATCATATGAATCTAAACATCATTAATTCATACTATCTTCTATAAGAAATATAATGAATACCTTCAAAGTTTTGCGTCAAAGGCTAATAGTTGAAAGACCAGTTCACAAGCAAAGAAGGAAATACCATACACTCATTGGGTTAGAGAACAATTACAAGACGATTTCAGCCCCTCAATCACAAAAAGACTTGCTAATGGCCCAAATGCTTAAGCAATTTCATATAACACATATGTAGTAAATGGGAATATTTTCTATACAGCGAAATATGAAATAAATTTATCAACACAAAACTCTAGGGTGTCAATGAAAGCTGTAACTAGTTTTCGAGCAAATGCAAGAGATATGAATTATGTAGATGAAGAAATTACCTATTATACTACTGTAAATAAAATACTTGAGTTGGACTACCTAGATTTCAATGAGACAATATTTTATTGTGATTGGGTGCGTATAAAAGATTCAAATGGGTATATGATTGATTGAGACACAAATTTATGATATGTTAACCTAGAGAGATTGATGAGAAATACAAAAATGGACGATGAACCATTTATTCTTGCCTCATAAGCAACTCAAGTTTTTTATTGTAAGGATCATAGTCGGCCTACGGAAGCTTAGCACATAATTTTAAAAACTCCGAAGAGATTGAACAAAAATGTAGACGCTTTTGAAAATCCTCTAGCATTTGCAGCAAGTAACGTGGATATTTTATCATTTGTTCTTAAAGAAGATATCATTGAAAACGATGATGAAAACTAATTATATTGGTACATTATGTATATATTTATGAAAGATAGTGTGTTGTAATAGTAATGATATATTTTTATTTATTTTAAATGCAAATTCATTGTTAATATTGTGTAATATTTCTGTTTTGGTTGTTATTTAACTCACTATTTGATTTATTACTTTCATTTTAATCTTATTGCTTTCAAATATCTATACTATTTTTTTTAATGTTATTCCATATAGGCATTATATTGTTGATAAAGGATTCTGATAGTTTGGCACCCTCGATTTCTACACGAGATAGTTATCAGAGCTCGTTGAAATCAGATCCACATTCATCATCTGATTTACGCCTACATTTGAAATTCAATTCTATAGGACAATGCATTGGGGATAATTTGATAAACTTATCGACAAATATAGGCCGCTATGCGATGGCACACATGCCACCTTTCTATTCTTCTTAGAGGAAGGTACAGACGGAGTTGCTTAAACTTATTTAGCATTTTCTCCAGGTAGTTTAAATATTACATTGATTAGTTGCGATAATTATGTATATTTTCATTATATTAGAATTATTTATTTGTTCATATTTTTACAATCCCGTTACAACATTTTCGAGGACTACAAGAAGTTTTGCCTATAGAAAGTCGACCATGCATGGAGAGATTGGAATATCGATTGGGGAAGGAATATTGTAGAGTTGGTAGTACTAATACAGAGCGAAAGTTGAATAAACCCAAAAGTAGATGGATCAAACAGGATGATTGGGAGAAGTTTGTCGATTTGAAATCGACATTGGCTAACCAAGAAAAGTGTGAGAAAATGAAAGAGCTTCGTAAGAAAAATAAAACTCCATATACAACCGGTAGAAAGGGTATAAAAAAAAAAGACAGAAGAAATGATAAGTATTAATCTAAAGTTTACAGCTACAAAAATGTTAGCATCCCTCTTGTTGTTTATAGAAATGTTAAATTTGCATTTTGAATATTGTGTCGGTTGATTTTGTAAGTCATAATACCATGTTGATATTTCAATGTCAATTGTGGCTACTGGCTTGGAAAAACTAACGAGGCCTCCATGTGGAAAAGTGTGAGGTAGGAAGAAGTTGAGCGTGTGGAGAAAATGGGGAAGGGAAACCTTTAAAACACAAATAAATCATTTTGGGTAATGATTCAGAGATTTGTGGGTAGGGGGGAGATTTTGGAGGTACTTGACAAGCCTACAGGGATGTCTAGGTGTTATCATAGTTGGTGGGAAAATAATTCAGTTAGACTATACTTTTATGTGGTGATCTGTTTGTTATGTATTGGACTAGTTAGAGGACTTATGCCTCTTCGTTGTTTGGATGTATTTTGGAGTCTAGACTACTTGATTAGATACTCGAAAATAATATATTTCTTTTTTACGGTTTGAATAGGAGTAAATTTTCTTGAATTTGATTGACTTCTGACTGAGGTTGGTTTTGGTAGTCACCCCATGATTATTCTCATCATGTTGAATGTGTATTTAGCTTTAATAACAATAATCAAAATGCAACTGATCTGCATTCTGTGGTGGACCCATTATTAGAATCTTCACGAAAATCTTATGCGTTGAAATCTATATCTTTTTACTTGTGAGCTCAGGTTACCGTAGAGAAGTAGTGTTGTGTCAATGTCTTGCATTTTGCATGGGTGTATTAAAGGGCAGCGTCCTCTGGCAAAGGTTTCCATTGCTTTAGAAAATTTAGTTAACCAGTAGAATGGAGAAGAAAAGTAAAATTTCTTGAGAGTTTTATTATTTCAACTTGAACTATGTTATCAAGCACATTTCCAAATTATTGTGAAAATAATCAAAAATTATTCTGCCACCTGTCATCAAGTTTGATCGGGAAAGATAAATAGTAATTGAAAACTTGTTATGGAGAGAATGGCAATGGATAAGGTGGAATGGTCAACCCCCACCCTTTAGTGTTTTAACCTTTCCAATCTATCAAATGAAAAAAAATGTTTGTCCTTTTCATTGAAATTTTCTTTGTACTGAATGTACCATTAAACCAACAGTACTGATACAGTGATACATTCATACTACTATTTCATACATTATGGTATATGTACTTTTAAAAAAGATTAGTTATGTACAAAATCAGCACCAACAAGATTAGAGCCCCACTAGTTGTGTTGGTGGGAGATATTGAGGTAGGCTCTACATAATAAGGAGATGTGGGATCCTTTTGTTCCTTTGTACTATTTTCTCTTGTTTGGGACTTTGAAACTCCCTTAGTGGTATCCTTCTTTCTTTGTATAAAATTTCTACTGTGGATAATATCTTTACTTGAAAGTGGATCATAGTTGATTTATGTTCTCTATGTAAAGCAAACGGTGAGACACATGGAACACTTGTTGTATTGTAACCTGTTCATAAACATCTAGAGATTCTTCTTCAATTAGTTTGGGATTTGCTGGATAATATTAATTACCGTACGAACATGTTGAGTAGTTGGGCACATCTTTTCTATTCACATTAGATGTGCTTGGTTTTGATCATTTGACCTCAAAACAAATAGCTAGTTGAAAAGGCTTATATGTTTTTTCTCTATGGGTTTTGTTCGTTTCTTTTGTTCTTTTTGGAGTGTTAGCTTAGCTCTTTATGCAATCTTCTGTACAAAGTTTTTAGCTTTCTTCATAAGGTGTAATGGGTTTCATTTGTTTTCCAGTTTAGTTTGCTATGATTTAGAGTTCTGTTCTAAGGTGTAATGGGTTTCTTTTGTTTTTTTTTTTTATCGAAACAGAAAAAACATAAAACGGGTGGTCGGTAGCCCACAAGAACATAGCTTTTCATTGATAGTCATACGAGGAGTGATAGTAGTGCTCTCACTCCTGAGTTGACCAAATCCCTCGTAAGTGAAATCATTTTTTGGTCAAATTTTTTATTTTTATTTTTGAAAAAATTATTTATCATCTTAATGTTTTCATTGTTTTGTAGGGTCAAGAAGATCCTAGCTTTGCCCATAAAGATATCGACCATGATCCTATTTTCATTGTATGTATGACTTTTATTATTTAATTTTAACTTTTTATTTACATATATTATATTAATCGTAGTTGTGCATTGGTGTTTGTGAAAGATGGAAAAGGAAGAGTAAAAAGTATGGGGTGTGGAGTTTCAAAGACTTCATTACATTATACAACTCGAAGTCGAAATTATACGGATAAGTTTGAAAGTGACATTGTTAACTTAACTAGTTCATGCACTAATGAAAGATAAGAAGAAAAACAAGTACAAGAAGAAAAAATCATCTATTTTTAAAGTTTGAGGTCCTTCTTTTCAAGTAAGATGTAAAAACACTTTAGCTTGGGAGATTCTTCATTTAATTTTTCATTAATATTTAATTCATTGTAATGATGAATTTCAACTTACATATCTAATCATAAACAATAATCCCATTTTATTGGCGACATCATATTCTACAGTTCCTAATAGGCGAGGAAGTAAAAAATCAGTATTATAACCATTACCATCATTGAATAATGGTAGGGTATGCTTATTGATGAACTTTAGAAGGAATGTGATCTACACCAAATGAACACTAGTAGATCCTGAGAAGCCAGATAAGGAGTATTATTCGATTTGTATTGATGAGATCATTGACTCTTCGATAGAGCTGGTCCCTAGAGGACTTTACTTGATATTCTTTGTGGTGAGGTGATTAGATGGCCTAGGAGCCACTATCATGTTTTTTTAGAGACTCGTGTTTTGTTAACTTTTTTGTAACACATTTTCACATATAACTTTGATTTATATTACTTAGATAAGTGAAAAGAATTTGTAACATGTTAAATCCTTTCTT
The DNA here is from genome assembly GCF_017979445.1 of Akebia trifoliata. Taxonomy (NCBI): domain Eukaryota; kingdom Viridiplantae; phylum Streptophyta; class Magnoliopsida; order Ranunculales; family Lardizabalaceae; genus Akebia; species Akebia trifoliata. The sequence goes on along the minus strand of NC_141388.1, from coordinate 26,710,881 downwards.
TAAAGTCTTATTATTCTTTGATACTATTGATTGAATGCTAATTGGATGTGGATGGATGAGATGTGGATGTGGAGTGGATGGGATGTAGATGTGGATATGTGATTTTTTTAGCAGATATAGGTTGAAGACATTTGGCATTTGGGCGCATAAAGAAATGGACTCTGTTTAAGTTATACAGTAATTCGACGGCTCAAAGCTGTCAAATTTATGATTAAAAAATACCAGATTCGACGGCCCAAAGCCATCGAATTTATATTTTTAATGGTTCGCAGACGTCGAATTTATTTGTTTCGACAGTTTTTAAGACCGATGAAAATAATTTCTATAGCTTATGGCTGTCGAAATTTTTTTCGACATGGCCCAATACGACGAACAAATTCGATGGGTGAGGCTGTCGAATTTTGATGAATTCAACAGTTTTGGGCTGTCGAGTTTAGGGTATTTTCACGTAGTGGGAGGAGATCGAAAAAATATTAGATTTGTGGGTACAAGATGATGTTATATGTCTACCACCTGCAAGCAGAGAAGTCACACCTCAGTTGTTGTCTAACCCACGATTTTGTCGACATCATAGATTTTATGGGGCATGCAACGAGGGAATGTAACACGTTGAAGAGAATCTTTTTGGAAAAATATAGTAACAGGGAATTATAGTTCGATAACGTCGAAGAAATGACTAATGTGAATCCTTTGTCGAACCTTGATTGCCCCGTTGCAATGATGACTGTAGGAGAGACAAGTCTCCGAGGAGCTTCCAAAGAATTCACACATATTGCAACTAAACTTCAATAAACATCTATATTCAAGCAGTTCTTCAATAATCTAGCATTTACTGAAGAGAAGCATTATGAGGCTGCGTTAGAACTTGCGACAATATCGACCCAAGATGAAGGATAGTTAATAACAGCACTAGACTGCAAGGTGGAAGGATTTATTACATTCGCAAATGCGAAAATACTCATGGATTTAGATTACATGCGTCTATTGTATGTCACGATGCTATTGAATAGAAGAGAATTAAGAAGAGTTTTTGTAGACACAGGTTCTTCTCTTAACCAATTACTAATGGGGATGTTAAATATAGTCAGGATATCGAGACACAAAGTGGTACAGGTACCGACTAAAATACAAGGTTTAGTGGTCATAACTTTAGCATGGTAGGGTACATCACGGTCAATTTGCGGGTTGGATCAATTCGATCTCCTACACATTTTCATGTTCTTGAGACAGACGCCTTGTACCACATGTTGTTAGGGTGCCTTGGCTTCATGCAAATGAGACGGTGTCCCACCACCAATCTGTGAAAGCTTTTGTTTGTGGCAATGTAATAGTAATCTCGACTTCAAAAAGACCTTTCACCCTAGAGGAAACTCACTTTCTAGAGGCAGCCTTCTTCGAGAAGAAAGTTTTGCCAGGAGAAACAGATAACCGCATATACTCCACTCTATTGCCTAAATGGGATGATATAAACCAAATGGAAAAAAAAGTGCCTAAGGCAAGAAAGGTTGAGCGGGTTACAAGGCCCGATGGAAAAATTGTCGATGGAGGCGCCTCCTCTAGCAAAGTACATGAAACACACACCGTCGTGGATGATGAGGAAGGAGAAATGATGGAGGCGCCTCGCCATATGGAAGGAGAGATAAATGAGGAAAAAAAACTCGAGGAGACAAACATAGGAACAGATAACGAGAGGCGCTCTCTGTTCATTAGTAGGACATTAATGCGTGACTAAAGAGAAGGAATTATAAAACTGTAGAAAGAATTCTTAGATGTGTTTGCATGGGTGAACAACAAAACGCCTGGTTTAGAAGAATCTGTGGTCATGCACCACCTTTATGTCAAGAACAGCGCAGGCCCAGTTAAGCCAGACACTTAGGCAATTTAGACATGAAATAGAGAAACAGATTAAGGAGGAAATTTAGAATTTTTATTAGCAAGTTTCATAAAACCTATTCAACACCCTCTATTGTTGGCTAATGTTGTACCATGAAAAAATGAATGAATGTATACGCTGCTGTGTTGACTTTCGTGACTCAAATATCAATTTTTTAGTAGATGTTATGATTAACCAAGAGATCTTTTCGTTCACAGACGGATTTAGTGGGTATAATCAGATCCGTATGGCGTTGAAAAAAGCGGAAGAGACTGCTTTCCGCACACCAATAGGGAATTTCTATTTACTTTGATGCCATTTAGACTTAAAAATACGGGAGCAACATACCAACTCACAATGACAACCAGTTTTCATGATATGCTGCATTCTGATGTGGAAGACTATGTCGATGATATAGTAGTGAAGAGTAAAGATTGAACGCAACATATAGGTACTTTAAGGAAGGTTTCCGAACAATGTTGAAAATTTCTACTACGAATGAACCTCCTTAAATGTTCCTTTGCGGTATCTTCAAGACAATTCTTAGGTTTTGTGGTTCATAAGTGGGGCTTCCAAGTTGATCCCAACAAAGCTGTCACTATCACAAGCATGTGCCCACCTTGCATGTTAGACATGTTAAAAAGAGCTTCTTAGGAAAAATTTCATACATAAGGAGGTTCATCCCCAAGTTGGCTCAGTTAGTTTCGTCTTTTTTGACATTACTGAAGAAAGGAACCAATTTTGAATGGAGTAAAGCACACCAACGCACGTTCAACAGGATAAAGAGTCTCATGGGAGCCACCCAAACTATGATGGCGCCGATACCACAGAAAACATTGTTGATATACATAACAGAAACAGATGAAGCTATTGGAACTTTGTTGGCCCAAGAAGATAAGGAAAGACATGAGAGACCAGTTTACTACATTAGTTGAGCATTAAGGGGTGCAAAGTATCAATATTCAAAAATTGAAAGAATGGGCCTTGCCTTGGTTTATGCCTCTCAGAAATTTAGACATTACTTGTTAGCTAATGAAGTCCACGTAGTGACGAAAGCTGATTCCATCAAGTATCTTTCGTCATAGCCCGCACTAACAGGTCGAGTGGCAAAATGGTTACTTCGGCTGATAGAATTTGACATCAAATGCATCATGCTTAGAGCCATTAAAGAACAAGCAGTTGTAGACATTCTGGCTGCATTTCCAGGAAACGACGTATGTCCTATTGATGAGGATTTTCAAGGGAATTGTCTCGAAGTTGCAATGGAAAATGAGCAACCTAGATGGACAATGTACTTCGATGGATCTTCAATGACAAAGGGAGGAGGTGCCGACCTTGTATTTAAGGGCCCAGACAAGTCAACAATCTCTTTTGCGTTCAAATTATACTTCATATGCAGTAAGAATGATGTGGAATAAGAGGTGTTCTTACTAGGTCCTACTTTTGCAAGACAAATGGGCATCAAGAGTCTTGAGATTAAAGGTGATTTCAGCCTTTTGGTGAATCAAATGATTGGGACGTTCTCTTTAAAAGAACTGAGGTTGGCACCTTATCCGATGAAAACTCAACATCTATTACGTTACTACGAGGACTCCACTATTACGCATACATAGCAGAATTCCAACATGCACGTTGACACTTTAGCAATACTGGCTTCAAAGTTGAAATTCAAAAAAAAACTAAAAATGTTCAAGTTATCAAAAGGACGTTACCCTACTTATGGGATTGCATTGGAACAAAGTGAAATAAAAAAAATGATTGGTGTAAAGAGTTGATTGGGTTACTAAAGATAAGTGATACAAGTACAAGTCAAAGTGAAGTCCCTTTAAAGAAGAAATGTGACTATTTGATTTACGATGATGTGCTCTATTTTCAAAGACCTGATGCACCTTGGCACACTGTGTAGGGAAACAGGAAGCACAAGAAATTTTAAGAGACATGCATGATCAAGTGTGCGGCCACACTTTGGATATCCCACTTTATCGAAGAATTCAATGTTAGGGCTACTTCAGGCTAGAAATGGTTCAAGAATCTCAAGCTCTACAAGAAGCATTCCCAAGCTGTCAAAGCCCGTAGCATCATGGAGAAATTTGTGTCATGGAATCCACCAATGATTTGAGGAAACAATATCAAAAGTATCTCGAAACTAAGGAGCTACCTCTTGACAAACAAGCAACACTAAGGATATGAAAATCCGCCACCAGATTTGTGGTCATTGATGGTGCCTTATATAGGAAGAGCGTCGCTGGAAAATTGATGAGGTATCTTACAAGTGAGGAAGCGAAAGCTAGTTATGACGAAAATGCACGAAGGTGAGCACCAAGGGAAAGCCAAATAGTGTCAACAACTACTAAGTACCAGGTACTGCTAGTCGACTATTATCAAGGATATGACGATATACGTGCAAAGATACAATGACTGTTAGAAACATGTTGACCTTATTCACGCCCTGGTAATTCCATTACAGGCAATATCAACACCATGGTCAATTTTATTGCTAGGGACTTGATTTGGTAGGACGGGTCAACCCTAAGTTGTCAAAAGGACGTATATGGATAATCACGATGACAGAATACTTTACGAAATGAGTTGAAGCAACAACGCTAAAATCACGCCGAGGACCGTTCACTGTCAATTTTATCAAAGAAAGGATCATTTTCCGATTTGAGATACCAAGGCAGTTAATTTCCGATAATGATACACAGTTAGTTAATCAACATGTCAAGCAATTGAAAAGTGACTACAACATCCGTAACTTAAGGTCAACTCCATACTATCCTAAAGGGAACAGTCAAGCAGAGGCTACCAATAAGATGCTACTATGCATACTAAGTTGAACAATTCATGATTACCCGAAGAAATGGGTTGAGCAATTAACTTTAGCTCTGTGGACTTATCGTACATCACCGAGAAGTGCGACAAATCCGACACCCTTTTCACTAGTATATGGAATAGAAGCTGTGGTGCTAGTCGAGATCAGAGTCAAGTCAGCAAGGATTGCAATGGCTAGTGGCTTAAGTAAAGGTGCACTTAATGTTGTTACAATGGTGGAAATTGATACCATTGAGGGACAAAGAGAGAAAGCAGCATTGAACGTCCAAAATTACAGAAAGAAGACGTCGCGAGCATATAAAAAAATGGTTAAACTTCGGACGTTTGTTGAAGGGGAACTTGTGTTTGAGTTCGTGTGCACATGTGCGAAAGAATACAAATGCGATCAAGTTTGCACCAAAATGGGAAGGGCTGTATGTCACTCGAAAGGTGTCACCAAGTGGATACTATCATTTGGAAATGTTAGAAGGCAAAGAGATTAAGGAGTCTATCAATGGGAAATGGCTAAAATTGTATTTTTCTTAACAAAAATGTAGTGATTGTTTTGTATGGCACCTAACTATGCTGTTCAAGGTGCCTAGCCTGAGAGTATGCTCTTAAGTGCTCTTAAGAATAATCTTGTTTTGTTAAGGTGTCTAATCCTTTGGTTAAGGCACCTTATCTTTTGTTAAAAGACACCTAGGATGGAGCCTCTCTTCATGTGCATATGTAGTAATTTTTGGTATAATTAAATTCTTAATGTATGGGTTAATGCACCTAGGTCATGATAGTCAAACTCTGTAGAATAATAAAGCAAAACCGTACTTAGTGAAATACGAAAAAAATACATTGTTAATATCAAATCACTACAAATCATCTATTGCAAAGGCATTCAAAGATGCCTTGAATAATTTCTTACGGTCATGCATGGAAGCTACTGTGCCCGGGTTCATCTCATACTCTGCATGAAAAGAAAGCACACACTTGTGTGCAAGGGAAATTTGCTTCTCAAGAGCAACTGTGTTTTCCTCCGCCAAGCGCAAATTCTCCTTAGCCTCCTTGTGAACTGACTCAGCAGACTCCATTTCCAGCAAAAGGGTCTGGTGTGAGTAAATAAGTTGTAGAGCCTGATCTGTACGAAAACGAAGACACCCAACGTTAAAGTGTAATTTCTCGACAACAGTTATGCGATGACTCCATGAATTAAGTTGTTCAACGTAATGTCAGCCAATCACTTATTTTTCAGAGCACAAACAATCCACAATACATCAGGGGTTTTGAGATGATTACAAGGTGAAGGAGGATCATGTATATCAGGGCTGTCAGAAGTATCATCAGGGGTTTTGAGAGGATTACAAGGCACCTTGACTGACGTGTAAGGAGCCTTGTGAAAATCACAAGCACCTTGAGTCTACTCAGATTGGTGCTGATCGGGAGTTACAAAGTCACTAAGTAAAGCACTACTGTCAGACGCTCCACTAGATACATGTGGAGGCAAATTGTCAAGAACCCCGAATAAATCCTCAATGACACTCTGTGGCATTGGAAATTGGAAATTTGTGCTTTTATGAGGATGTTGGTCTTCATAAGAGCGTAGTTCGACTGCAAATTTGAACATGTGCTCAGATGTTAAATCAAGAAAATTGAAATCATCTAAAGGAATATCAACTAAGGTAAATCCTCCCCAGGGCACCGAGATGCATCGTGCTTTGGATGGTTTGTTGATCATGATGGAGAACAACTAGAATGGACATGAGGTGATGAACCGTCCTCCCATTTCTACCAAAATTGACACATTAAACCAAATTAAGAGTGATTCTAAATAATAAGGGAAGATTATAGTAGGAAGCGGTATGTACCTTTCATTGCAAAAGCATGTTCAAAGGGATGTTGTCTTCAGCGTCTGAAGATTTTTCTACCATATTAGGGGAAAGATTGACATCAGGAATCAAGATCTCACTGACAATGTTCACAATGGCCTCTGTGTAACCCATGTCACAAATGTGAGACACTGCAGCCAAGCGAGTTGGAATGTCTCTTAAATCTGGTGACAGAGCAAAAGACTTCATTGTATTAAAGTCATAGCAAGAGGAAGCTAGGTCAGCCATGCATATCACCGCCTTCTGAATTCGATCGAAGACAGAATGGTCATTGTCACTCACATTAGTCGACGAAAGGGACTTATTTCTTCTCTTGGGGAATCGAGATTTCACCTTTCTTACTGACGTGGGATATTGAAAACAATCACTAAGATCATTGTCGCAAGAGTATGATGACTTACAAGGAGAAACGTTAGGGGATTACTCACGGTGCTTAGGCCAGGTTGCCTCTTCACGGCGCCAAACGAAGGGCCCGACTCATGGCGCCGAGGTGATCGTGCTTGTCATAGCTCCTAGGTAAAGGTGCCTTGCCTTTCTCAATATCTTCTACCCTTTTACCTTTCCTAAGGGTGATTTAAGGTCCTCCGAAAAGCATTTAAGACGGGGGTTAAGATCAAGAATGTCATCTTCTAGGGGTGTGTGCTCGCAATACGACATAGTAGCATAATTATGTATCTCGGACAACACATTTTCCCAATAAGAATGAGCGGAGTGAATAAGCAGACCACCAAGTTTCTTGCGGGGAAAGAATAGCGAGGTCTCGTGAAGGCGAACTAATTGGTGCATGCAAAGGCAATAAAACGCATCTAAAGCATCATCAACTGAAGGAGACATATGAAAACCCATAGGGACATCGTGATCAAACCTGAATTGGAGTGCGAATCGATCCGGATTATACGATAAAGGGATCCATATCCCCTTAATAAAACTTATGACGAAAGAAGGCGTACTATATAATAAAAAGATGATCTCAGCACAGTCGAGGGGAGGCTACTAACATCAGGGTATACTTCAGCTGGAGAAACCCCCCTAGGTGTATGTCTGTAAGGTCGAAAGACAAAATAATGGTATGAGTTTAAGTACGGCGCCAACCCAAGTCCGCCTTTCGTGTTGAACCATCGCCAAACCCAAGGCATATTATTTAGAACATCATCAGTGGCAATCAAGGCTGAACTAAGTACTCCCCCTCTCTTAATAGATTTTGCAAATTTAGTCATAGGAGGAGCATACTTTGGGAAGTGTTCCCATAGCCACATCTACAAGAAAAAGGCACTGATAAAACTCTGAATTATCCTCCGGCCATTTGACTACCTCGCATCTTTGACAAATAAGTAAAGATTTTTACATAAACACCCTAAAAAGACTACTCCTATAGGGAGAGTAGTGCCCGATGACATTTTGGCGGCTAAAGGAAAGATGAAGTCTTGAACCTTTTCGAAAGGATACCATTCAATTACATGGCGAGATAAGCATAAAGCGATCAGCACAGCAACATTACAAGAATCGTCCCAACAGGCTCCTCGTATAAAATCCTCTTCAGTAGAAAATCCGTAAAAATGATGTATCCACCCGCAAAATTGGCCCGCCTTGAATGATCATTCTTTGTATGCTTATTTAAAAGGTTGGTGTTTCGTTTGGATGCCACAAGACCAACTACTAAACCGTCGACTAGACTTCTCCTCTGAAGATAATATGGTAAGATCAGCAGACAAACAAGATGGTTGTCATAGTTAATACGCCCGTGGTGATATATTCACAAAAAACGCCGGTGGCTCCAACTATAAGTGTAGTCCATTTTTCTAAATGGAGCAACAACTTATTTTTTCATCAAACCATGATGATAATGTGCCTTCTAGTCTTTGCAGGAAGAATCAAAATCCGAAAAATCTTGCCATGCCTAGATTTTGTTCTACACACACTATTATCTTCTAACCTAGAACATGTAATACAAAGGAACGTCGCTTGAGACTTCAAGAACTTGAGCAATAGTGGCATATTCGATGACTCTTCGAATTTTAATTTGATAAAAGCCATGGCCTCAGGACGCAAACCTACTATGGTCATCGATGACGGTCCATAGAGAAAAAATTGTGAAACGATATGCATGGTTCTTTATTGCATTTCCACAAGAATTGAAGATGCCCAAAGAATAAATGTCACTTCTGCTAGAGACATAAGATTTACTAACATTCTTGCAGTTGGAGAAATTTGTTAAAATGCATTGTAACATCTTCAAACTCCAGCAATTGACAAAAACCAAAGTCAAATTGTTGTATTGTAAAACGTTAAATATGGAGAAATATGGGCTATAAAGTTGTGATGAACCTTCCCAGTCACCACATAACTCGAGGAATTTTTTGATGAGATATGTAAGATCGAATAGTTTAAAATCATTAAATTAATAAGTCTAAAAGAGCATTAGAGTTACCCAATAGTTAAATTGACCATGTCCAGTTGAAAGTTGACGGAGAACCGAAACGATGAGGAATATGTCATAAGGACAAGTTATATAAGATACAATTTTGGGAAAACATATTTCCATCAGATAGATCTTGAAAAATTATTCACACGTTGTATTTCGACGAAAAGCGCGCTTGGACCCGAAGTTGGATTCCGAGAAATGGTCAACCGTATCAACTTGGGTTGATTTGGGTCAAAGTCCAAATAATTCCTATTATTCTAACCTAGGATGGGTCCCACCACTAAATTTAACTAAGCTTATACAATTGGGACCATGGTTAACAACTAACCATCGTTAAGTTGCGAAGTCAAAATTTTTTGAATTTGGTAATGAAAACCAAGCCACCTCCACTTGTATCTCAGGGAGTGTCCATCCCATGGACACATGTTGATATCTCCTCAGCCCGTAGACACTTGTCATGCGGAGATCATGTAAAAGTTAACCCATGTTTAATCAAACCATGGTTGATTAATCATGGTTACTCAACACACCCCACATTATATAAGTCTCATTTGAGACAATTTTACCTTGTTATCGTTCTGTCAAAACAATTCAGCAACCTTCCAACCAAATTTCTTCAAAAACTTCATCACTCTTCCATCCTCAAACTCTTCAAAAAAACCATCCCAAATTTCTTTAAATCCTTTGCTCGTAATCCTCACAAATGGTTGAAATCGTAACAATCAAAAAGAAAAAAAAAATCCAGCATGGTTACAATTTGAACCCATCCTTATAAATATATGGTGTATGAGAGACATTTAGTTCAATTTTTTTTTTAAGCAAAAATAAATTCAGCAAACCTGTACCCTTTTTCTTCCCAAATTTCAGCAACATCTTTCCCTAGACACTCTCCCAAAATGCCAACCATATGGCCTCAAACCTCTAGCTCTTCAACCCCCACTTTGTTTAACTCGATCTCTAAGAAATCTAGCTAGATTGGAGGGTAAATGGCAAGACTACTTCAAGGTTTGGAGCTCAAGGGTGAAAGGGAGTCACAAATTGCTCAGGTAGATTTGGAAACCTCATTGGTGCTAGGTTATTTTGTAGGTTCTTATATAGCATAGTAGGAATTGATTTAATAAGCTATATTTATTTTAAAAACATGATCTTAAATACCATGGTTCAAATACACGCATGTCATGAGTGTTATTTTTCTATTAAATTCATGAATCATCGATTTTGCATGTTTTATATAATTAATTGCCACTTTGAAACATACCTGAGGAACTTAAAAACACATTTAAACAAGAGTAGATCGAACTGAGGCGCAAACATCAAATCTACTAATGTCTGTGACCGTGTAGGAGGAGCCCAGGTGGGAAGCTCGATGCCACCACAACCCATCGTAGGCAAAATCTGTGGTCCCACAGCAGATTTCACTCCTTTTCCACCACAGGTGGCACTGTTGATATTGTGTGACCCTTTTTTGAAAATAATCTATTTGAAGTAAGAAATGGTCTTTCTTTTACTTATTTTGCATTTGTGTAATTATGGATGTTGAGTTGACAAAAACTCACTGTTTATTTATTTTATTATTGAGTTGAGAACAACTCGGTGTTTATTTATTTTATTGAATGGGTTGAGGAGAACCTGTATTTATTTTACTCTTTGATCAGCGAGTACCCGTATTGAACTTGTGTTTATTTTTATTGTTAGGTTGAGGAGAACCCAGTGTGCATCTACTTTTGGGTCATGAGGGACCTAGTGTTACGTGAGTTTTTATGGTGAAGGAATGTGAGAATCGAATGTCGGAAGTATTTTAGAAGTATTGGATCTGGTGCACCTAGGGTATTTATAAAGGTTGGGTCTAGGCGAATTGCGGGTTTATAAATACGTACTTATAAAAACTAAGTTTGAAGGTTCCATTTTATGCAAGTACGTGGGAACAAAACCCAGAGGAGTAAAATGGACGTGATCGTTATAGTGAGTGACAATGAACGTGATTGTCCTAGCGAACTACAGAATGGTGGGTGACCATCCAAGGTTAGGTGGAGGACCTCTCGACTAAATGTATACTTGGATGTGATCGTTCAAAGAAAAATAATCAGGTATGCGAACGTGCCTATGCTGGTAGATCTAGTGGACGTGGTCATTCCTTAGGTAGAATAGTGGGCATGATTGACCCTAAAAACCATATTAGATGTGATCGATTTGAGTGATGGGTAACTAATCCAATTAAAGAGATTGGACGTAATTGTTTCAAAGGGAGTTGGGCATGATCATCCCAAGAGAGTGGTTTTGGGTGCGCTTTGGGATGTAATCCACATACGTGTTATTTTTTAACTTTTGATTTGAAAAAGATTGAATAGATATTTTATAAAACAAAATAAAGTTACCTAATTTTTTAGCTGGTCATTGTTTACTATATTTGCGAGACCATTTATCCAGTTCAAGCTGGCCATTGGATGTAACTGTAAGTAATAGGTCTCTTTTCGATGTATCAGAACGTTCAACTACGTTAGATTGTTAGTGATCACTGATTAATCATTTTCGTCTATTTCTATTAGTCGTGCATATGATTCTCATTATACATTCCCAATCATGTATGACCACCTTTAAAATACAAATTCACTGAAAAAGATAAAGAGAAATAAATGTGAATTCCCATGGTGACTCCACTTTCATATACGTCACATACCACATATGAGTTTGTTGTCCTTACTGTACATCTCAGGATAGTATATCACTCCGGATGATATGACAGACTATCCCTTTATGCATTCACAAGTTCTTTAACAATTTACAAAATAACTACATATACATATCATTTCTTTTCTTTGAAAATAAATCAAAATTAACATTACAGAGTTGAGAATGAATATCCAATTTCTTACCATGCAATAGAAGCCCACCGACGTAAAATAAATAATATACACAACGCATAATCGTAAATAAATATGCAAGTTACCTCATAACAATATAAAGTAAATTAACCATGAATATCCGTTTATCAACCCACACATTGAATCACAATGTAAAATGCATGCATCACCCCTCAAGTGTGATTCTAACATTTTATCGTTTTATCCCTTTTTTTTCATTTTTTCGATTTTTGTAATTTTCAATCTTTCGAACACAATATTCATTTTTTGATATTCATCAGCTCGATATGAATTCATTAAATATTAAAATATTTTTCAAATTTTGAAATTCATTTTTATCAATTTAATTAAAAATTTACAAAACTTGGATCAAAACGGGGTACGAGCAGTGCATAAGACCCAACTAGCAGAAATAACTCAGTAAAAGATTTACCCACATATAATTTGTTATAAAATACAATTAAACCCATCAAACATTAAGATCTTGGCATGAATTTGAAATAATGAAAAGAATTCTACAATTTGTAAACACATTACAAATTTTTATTAAAAATCCTAAATGTAATTTTCACAATTTATGATTGCTAATAAAAATAGAGAATCCCTATCAATCTCTTTGCGATAGGATTGAAGAGTGTGCACGAAAATCAAGATGATTGGCATGGAAGTCGAGGTGGATCTAATGTAGATTGTAAAAGTTACGGATCCAATGGTGTGATCAGATTTTACAAATTCTTTTTCTAGCAAAAATTTATTTTTTTAACTTGGTTTGACTCGAAAATCGAAGATTTTTTAACTTTTTTGTTTGGACTTGCATTTGAGCTTGTTTATAAGTAAAAATATGTTTTTCAGTCATTTTAAATTTAATAGTGAACTCAGATTTCATTAAAAATAGTCAAAAAAAAAAATTCTTAAAGTTTTACCTTAAGTCCCACATTTAGAATTTTCTCAAAATTTCACTATTTATTTTTTCTCGAAATACGAATAAAAAACTCGGAGTTTTACATTCTCCCCCTCTTAATAAAAATTTCGTCCTCAAAATTTCAATATCGTATCTTATTCTTCAAATAGTCCTTATGGTTGATATTTACACTACAAAATATGAGTTTTTTAGAGGCAGTTTTAAACTGCCACCAATTTTGAATAAACCGCCTCCAATATGATTAAGGGCGGTTTTGTCAAACCGCCCACTATAGTGGCGTCGCTGATTTCTTTTAGTGGCCGACTAAGGGCGGTTTTAAAACTGCCTCTAAATACTAATTTAAGGGCGTTTTTTTTATATTTTAGAGGCTATTTGAAAACCGCCTCTAATAATAATAATTTAATGGTGGTTTAAAAACCGCCTCTAAAGAATATGATTTAAGGGCGGTTCTTATATTTGTAGAGGCTATTTTAAAACTGCTTCCAATAATAATAATTTAATGGCGATTTAAAAACCGCCTCTAAAGAATATGATTTAAGGGCGATTCTTATATTTTAGAGGCTATTTGAAAACCGCCTCTAATAATAATAATTTGAGGGCAATTTGAAAACCGCCTCGAAATATTATTATTTGAAGGCAGTTTTTATATTTTAGAGGCAGTTTGAAAATCGCCCCTAATAACAAATTAGTTTAAAAAAAAAAAAAACAACATTAGAGGCAGTTCAAAACCGCCTCTTATGTTGTAAAAAATAATAATAATAAAATATTCGTTCCAAAATAAAACCTACAATTATATAAATAAAAAGAGCTGCTATTGGCACTAAAAATTTCACTTATCACTTGTTTATAAAAAGATACCACAACCTGTAAATGAATATTTTACCAAACATAAGCTACAATCTACTAAAAATGCATCTACGAAATCCAAAAACAAATTACGCATTAAAAAAAGAGACAACTCTATGCTCACTCCTGCAAAATAAAATGGTAAAGCCATAAATCATGTACAACCAAAATACTTGGATATCGTGAGGTTCGTTGTTTTGGGTAAGTAATCTACTTAACATTTTAGCGAAAGCGATGCAGAAGTATGGAAAGTAAAAGAAAATAACGTTGTACCTTTTTGTGAATGAATGCTCTCACTTTTTTTCGGCATATTACCATTAAAGATCACTCTGAAATACAAAGAAACAAATAAAAGGATAAAATCAAACAAGATGGCCATTATTTATTTACATGATTTGTCCACTTAGCATACATTTTAACATATGAACCTGCAATACTACAGAGACTTGCAATACCACTCAATGTCATAAGGTTTCATATCTATCCATATCCAGTTTCAAACTCACGTATCCCTATCCTTTCAGAGTCAATTTAACCAAGACATGGTTCAATCCCAGCTTAGTCATAAAAACAACTCCTACATTAATCAATCCCACATTAATAACCTTGATTTGAAAGTTAAAGGGTGCCACTACAACCAAGTCCATCTAGTAAAAAAACATTCAACTTCACCGACAAGGTACTTGCTAAGTGTCTGACTTAAATAATGAGCAACCTTTTATAAAGTACATGGAGATTCCCTAAACGTAAATCCATCTTGCTAGCTACCTCATCGACTATTGCCAATGGAAGACTTGAAAGGACCATATTCCTACAAACAGATTTGGACAAGGCTTGTGGTTGGTCACAATTAATAGGAGTTCATTGTGTTCGATCTGAGAAAAAAGGATACATACAGTCAATGATTAAAGCTCATCTCGTTGTCTTAATATTAACAAATAAATCCCCAAAAGGCTAGTTCAAACAAGGTGCATTAGGAGGGTCCACCATTTCACACTTGTTATTGTTGAAGCAGTCTTACTACAAACTTAGTTCAACAATGTGGGAGTGGTATAAGAGGGGACTTGGGAGTGAGGGTAGGGAAACATATATTGCAAACAAGTTTTAGTTTAATTGCTACTAAGTTTTAGTTTAGCTTTTATGGAAAAAAAAAAAAAACGAAGGTGGTGTCAGTTAGACTACAAGGATGATGTGCCAAATGTGATATACATAGACAGGGTGGGGCCTTGCAGAATGGTAGGTTCTACTCTCTTGCACATGCACCACATGTGCTACACTGAGGCCGGTAGACAGTCTGCAGTCTACGGGTAACCACTACAATTTTTACCTCCTAAAATGTTAAGGGAAACTGTTTTACCAAATACCAAGTACCAAAAGTAAGGATAACACTGAAAGTAACAACATAATGAGACAAAAACGGCATTTAACTTGGTATAGAGAGAGAAATTTTTCAATACAAAAACATAACTCTAAAGATATAGCCTATAAGAAGTAAACAGTGAAGTCATTAACAAACCTGCCAAAATATAATTTTTTGATAACGTATGCACTAAGTAGACCAGTCTGCAAGAGAAAGAGAAGAAGGCTTATCTTACACACACATGAGAGAGAGAGAGAGAGAGAGAGAGAGAGAGAGAGAGAGAGAGACTTACAAACATTCCTAACAATGTGCTTATGGTAAATAAATATAAGAAGTTGTCAACAAAATGCAAGGCAGTGTTGGAATTGATGTGAGTGAGATCATAACTCTGGATTGCATTAAAAAGTACCGCTGATGTAGCATCATTAACAACACCTTCCTCAAAGAATAAACTATATAATAGAGGTGTCTCATCCTAATTAAGCACCTGTACCAGCAAATGAAATAAACTATAGTTTTTGTTTATTCCTATTTTGAGTAGTTCAAACAATACACAACTTTTTAAGTCTTTCCATACCTGCAATGTGCAAACAGAATCTGTTGCGGAAAAGATTGCTCCAATGGCTGAAAGTAATCAAATGGGATACATATGACAGCACAAAAAAAGGTGAACTAAAGCAAAAGACAGCATAAAATATAGGGGAGATAAGAAGAGAGTGAAATAAAGAGAGTACCAAGATAATCTCCAATCTCCAGGGCACCTACGTCCATCTTTTTAAATATTTGTCTAGCACCTAAGTCATGGATTGGAGAAAATCATGAGAAACTAATGCGACACCTCTATTATACAGGACACCTAAGTCATGGTTTTCCATCAACATATCAATGTAGGACACCTATGCACATGTCTGTGTCTTTGTTACACAGCTTGTCGCTATCCACGTGCCTGCTCAAATCTAGATTTTAGTTCAATCCACGTTGGATGCTGTATCAAATCACAAAATAATAATAATAATAATAATAATAATCTGTAACAATGTGCCTACATGAGATTTTGGTCTAGTCCATAATTGAAGTAGGGCCCCAAATATCATATAAAAAAGAATGGACTAATTGCATGATAGACATGTCATCTATTAAGTACAAACATAATCAAATAGGTGTGTAAGATGACGAGGAATGAGGATAGCACAACCTCCACAAAGTAACAACAAGAAGGGTGCAAAGCAATAAGAAACCCAAAAAAGTGTGCTCATTCATTGAAATTTTCCTAGCTTAAAGTTTTCCTAACATAAAAGTGAGGGGACTGTTGAGTGTAAATTTTCCTCCACTCTCAGGTGTCATACCCTAGTTAAGCCCAGTGAACCTCTTATATTCATAGTTCTCCCTCTCTCCAACAGATTGGTCTTTTGTAGTAGTTGGTTGGTTAACATCATAAATAAGATGTCCTAGCTTAAAGTTCAATCAAATAATCCCAACAGATTTCTCTCCCTCTCCAAGATCAGTCTTTTTGTAGTAGTTGGTTGGTTAACACTACAAAGGAGATTTCCTAGCTTAAAGTTTGATCAAATAATCCCAACCACTTCTTGATAAGATACTTCAAAAATAGAGAAAATGAAACAATGAGAAAGAAACTATCCATAAATTTATGTGTTACCATGGCCAGCTGATCTGTGCGATGGGCCAATAGAGCAGATGGTTAAACACTTCTTTCATTTATTTATTTTTTTGAAAAATACAAATAAAAAATAAAAGTACAACATAATGTACCATTCAAAGTATAATATAAGGCACCCTTTGCCTTATATAAACACGTACAAATAAACTAAATTAAGAAGTAACAGGGGGTGGAATACCGTTATGGCAATCTAAAGTCCACTGCACTTTTGATGCCTTGGGATCGGGCAATAGTACACAGAGGCGATCCACACCAGTAACGGGTGTCCTTAAAACAGAACAAACAGCCTAAACACAGCTAGTTAGAGGAGTTGGCTTAGCACACAACATAGTTAATTTAATCAAACACTAATAATGGAAAATTGTATTACCTTCAAAAGCACACTACATTTCACTTGAGGCGCAGAAATCGCAAAAACATCAAAGAAATCCGGCTTAAATGTTATAGATTGATAAGTAGACCTTGATGAATTGAGAGTGTGAAATGCAAGCTGCACCAAAAAAGAGTTAGAAATAGGAGAAATTACCAATGCAGTGACCATTCTAATTCCAAAAACAACATATTATAGTTTTCTGAATTAATCTTTTACCAAATAGGAAAAAAATTGTTTTAAATCACTAAAATACCCTTTAGTGTTTATTAATAAAATGCCCATTTGATAAGGGTATTTTTTCCATTTAACTTAGAAAAAAAATTAACTCCGAAAATGGTAATTTACCATTTGCGGAATTGAAATGAATGGGGTGCTAAAATACTCAAGCAAGGATTACAAAATTCAAAAACAGAATCCAACAATAATCTGAATTAAAGCAGTATATGATATAATAGGATTCATGTTGCTGACCCCAATAATTGGGATGAGGGGTAGATGATGATGTGTGTATGTCTTTTGGAGTAAAAATATATATACATAGAAAAAAAATAATTATTGAGCATACCCCCTCTGTACTAAACGGATGAAGTGTTGGGGAGGAACAAAAGCACGTTCCATATCAACTAGTGCAACCACCATCTTCTTTGCTTCGTTCTTAAACACGTCCAATGCAGCACTTGCAATTGCCACAACCTGGAATAAATAATCGAGTGCAGATCATTGAGACATGTGTTATTCTAAGTGCAAATATGAACCCCACAGAAAAATAAGAAGCATTGATGGAAATTCCCAACCATATAATAGGCCGCACCTTGTACAAAACTACAATCCAGATCAGGACATTGTGGTGTTCCTGATGAATCCAGCAAAATTAGCAACTCATGCTTGTACGTTGTTACATTCAGGTTGTAGCATTTGCGACAACAACAACATTAACAACGCATCATCCCAGAGATTTGGTGTCAGTTAAACCTTGTTATGGAACTCTATTTCAATCCCAAATCATGAAAAGAAGATAAAATAAAAGTAAAAGGGTATAAACAGGGGCGAAGCTAGTGGAAAATTGTATAAGGAAAACTATATTTATGGAAAAGAAAAACCATGCTTGAATATGAACAAACACATATATATTAATCTTTCCATTATTGTAATTTACAAGGTAGAGAGAAGGACAAGTCAAGTAATAACAATCAAAGAAGCATTACAAATGGTGAGAGGCAAGTTGGTTTATTTAGCACAGTTTCATTTGAAGAAAATGATGCCAAATGGACTTGTTAAACCGGTGTCACTGTTTGTCGTTCAGATTCCGAGACACGAGTTTCATAGAATTTAGCAATGAAGGCCGAGGCTTTCTTGTCTATATCTGGTTCAACTATCGATCTCCCTCTATATTCGTCACTAGGACATACTTTTCGCACACTAATTGCTTCATCCAACCCCACATCATCCCTGTTGTGTGGCCTCCTAGACTTGAAGACCTTGAGAATAAAATTAAAGGTAGCAGATTTCCTCTGCCAATTGTTTCCTACCATTGTTTCTGTTCTTATTCAATTTCTACACAGCTGTCCACAAAGTTCAGATTCTCAACCTAAGATGCCATCAAGAAAGGTAGATATTATAATTGGGAGGAACACTAGCTCTCAAGGTCTCGAGACCCAAAAGCATTTCGGATTGGATGTATGATTCCTGTGGAGAGCTTTTTTGGGCTTCCACTCCTCAAGATGTAAACTATTTCCCTATGATGGTTTGATCTTGATCTAACGGTCTACTTTCTTCGAGAGCGATGAAGAGGAAAACCAGGTGTCGAATTTGCAGTAGCAGAAACTATGTCTACCAGCACACGTTGCACCTGTTTGGTAGTTAATGGAGTACCAGCTCACTTGTGAAAACTAGACTCCATAGTGCAGGGACAGTTGGCTGATTGATATATTAAATGAAACCTTTGGTCATAGGTTCAAGTCCAGTTTACCTACCTCAAACAAAGAGTAGAAGGGACAGTTTTATACGATGCCTCAAATCTTTTATTCAAAATGTACCTATGACACTAAGCCACATTTGAACAAGAACTAGACTCCATAGTGCAAATGACATTGGAGTTAACATTAAGTTCCAAAACAGAAATAAAATGATAACATGGAAATAAATAAGACTTAATTGTATATCAGAAACAAAGTGAACACATATCCAAAGGACGGAAATAGGTCAGATTATAACCAAGTAAATACAAAACCACACACAGACGTGTGCACACCGATAGACACACATATACACTGGTACACATAGGCATACTCAAATTCAATTGCAAGTAAATTATACTTTATGTTTTTTAAAATATCCTTTTCTACTACTTTAATTCAGATCTGGATATCCTCAGATCTGACCCTAACCCAAACCCAACCCATTTTAAGCCCTACAGCTAAAGTTCCAGTTCAAATCTTAGCAACTTTAGGAAGTTTTTGAAAGATAATTTTATGATGTATCTCAGTACAATATCTCCAGTCTGCTGATTGTTATGATAAAATCACACCTAGAAGTGATGGTGATGATAGAGTTTATACTACTTCATATAAAGTATAAACTAATTTTAGTATGTAGGCAGTCTAGGCCTGAGACTTGTGCAGGCAAAAAAGATTTGCAGCTCACGGGGAGTCCTAGAAAAGCAAGCACTTCTGCTGCAGAGATTAAAAAATTTCGCAATGTAAAACGCACTTGAAGTTTTGGTTTGTCCTACGAGCATATGGGGAAGATTGTTGACACAGATATGTAATGCTGACAATGATAGTTGTGATTCGTACAATAGGGGACCTACCATAGGTTATGTATTCAAGCCCGGGGCAGCTGCTGCCACTCGGTGCAGCTTTCGACAAACTGACGTACAGTTGCTCCCTCTTCCACAAGGGCTGAATATAGGAGTGATAGTGAAGTCACAAAAGAGTAGTTGTGCGTGGGGAACATGTTGAAAGAAATCTAGATATGGATGACCAGTCAAGTGTAATGACAAGTTGAAATGCACTAGCCAGCCACATCGAAGAACCCGAATACATGCTCATTTTGTCTCTCGAAAGGAGTTGGGAATAGGATAGGAGAAACGGATTGAGAATGTTTAATGCCCCTCATTAGTACTCATTAATGGATCAATAAGGAAGGGCTAGAGGAACCAAAATGAAGTTCAAAAGGAGGGGAAAAAATGATGGTCACCCTCCTGCCTCTACATATGCTGGCCTTACCTTGGAACATTGCCTTTCTTCAAAAGAATCATTAGCCTTGGAACATCCTATTTTCATTTTCTTTTCTTAAAAAAAAAAAAAAAGGAGAGATTCTATTGCCACACCAACTTTTGCTAACACCACTCCAATTCATATGTAAATCACCAAAGAATTAGCGCACATCTTGGGTGGCGTTAGCAAAAGTTGGTGCAGTAATAGAAGTTCTCCAAAAGTAAAAAGTTATGGAATAGATGAAGCTAAACATTTTCATCTGGAATCTTTGATATTTAGATAAATGCATGGACAATGTCCTAATTTGAAGTCACAAGAGTACCAAACTGGAGCAATTTAGAAATTTATTTTTCTAGACCAACCTCTGCAATAATTTCAATCGACACA
Source organism: Akebia trifoliata (assembly GCF_017979445.1). Lineage (NCBI taxonomy): Eukaryota > Viridiplantae > Streptophyta > Magnoliopsida > Ranunculales > Lardizabalaceae > Akebia > Akebia trifoliata. The sequence goes on along the minus strand of NC_141388.1, from coordinate 26,690,250 downwards.
ATTCCAGTTTCTTCCTATAGCTGTCTAATGGCTGCGGACTTGGGTTCTTCACCATCTTCAATGCCCCCCATACATTGTCAATTCCAAAATGGGGTTCACATACTAAAGATTAGATACAAATGAAAGAGTCAAAACTGAGTATTTTTAGTAGTCAATTTTTTTGGGCAGGTATTAGTTTATTTTGAAATAATTATGGATGAAAAAAAGAAGGAAACTAAGCAGTCTATAAAACTCCCCTAAAAATGAGAGAAGTTATCTGAACCATCCATAAAACCCCCATATATCCCCATTCTTGCCTATACACTAGGCGGTTAGGCGAGCTCCCAAAAAATTACAACCTTCCAGTGTCTAGTGTTTGGGAGACCTAGTTTGTCTCCAACAAACTCATTACAGGCCAGCAAAGGTAAAGAATTTACGTAATCAAATAAAGCATTAGTCAGGTCACCTAGGTGTCAAGGCACCATTGCCTTGATCACCAGGCAAGCACCTTTGAGCATTTGCATTGGGAAACAATTCTTATTTTCTTTTAGTATTGGAACCAATGGTATACTAATCTAGTTACTAGTATCTATCACCTGAGGCATCTGCCATGCACCAGGGACATTCAATCTTGAAGCCACGAAAACCAGTAGGAAAATAACAGAAAGTTATCAATTTTGCATCAGCTTACTATTTTATATAAATAATAATGACTTCTCAGGGATGATCCATGTTCTTCGTGCTCTTGAACCTCTGTTATTAATTATTCTTAATATGTCCAAGTTTTCAATTTGACTTAATCCCTCTAGAAAACCCTTGATATTTCATACAAGGGATGCCATTTACCTCAAAGGGATGCCATCAACCTCAAAAGTACTTCTCCAATGCAATAATTCCTCCCAGATTGAATTACTATACATATTACCTAGTGTCTGTTATGTTTTAATCTAATTCCAAACCCAATACCTCCTTCCCAGCCCCAGCCCCAGCACCACCCATTTTCAAACAGAAGATAGATGATAAAAGCTTTAAGATATGGCTTACGTACATCCACAATCCTAATACCAAATAAGAAATCCTAACATATTTTTTTAGGAAAGAAAAAATGAAATTAGAGTTTTGGGTCATCCCTCAAGTTGGCTGGTCCAAGTTTCAAAGTGGATAGAATTAAAGAATATGTAAAATAAACATTTGATTATAGAAAAATATAAGAATCACCGCTTTTATACATGAAACTTTACTCTATCTTCTCAACACCTCCCAATCTCAAGAATCAGAATTTTCAGGCCCATTGAGGTGATGAATCTCAACAACAAAATGATGAATCTGAGATATAGAATGAACCAATAAAACAATAAAAATATTAACTAAAACATAAAATCAAATCTTAAATTGAAATTTGGCCATGGTGCACTACAGCTATGATGTCCTCTCTCTCACAGAGAGAGAGAGATTGAAAAACAGAAATAAAAAAGTAAAAAAAAGTGAAGAATATATGAGAGGAAAGAAAAAGAAAAGAATTAAAAAACAAAATAGAAAGAGAGAAGGAAGAGGCATACCAAAGAGCTAAACAATGGTAAACTCAACTCAAATTGGAAGGGGTGTTTATTGATCAAGAACTATTTGTTGGAACTAATTGGAGGTGATGAGTAGCATAGTAAGACTAGTGATACTAGTCAAGCTTTATAAATAATACAAAAAATGCAATCAAACTATGGTCATGGGGAGAATGAAATAACTTTAAAACAAATACAGATTTTTAGTCTACTATGTATGACTATAAACTACAATTAGGTGACAATTGATCTATTAACGAGTACAAGTCACCTCATTCTCAGATCAGGCATCATAACATAGATTTATTTGGGTAAAAGATGGCTTACGGATCCTAATTGTTTGTGATATGGGAAATTTTCAAAATTAGAAGAGGAATTTGCAAGAGGGCCATATAAATGATATGTATGCCAATAATTACCTCTAGCTTCCTTTTCTTCTCAACTTCTTCCTGTTTCAGCTCAAGATGTAAAGCAACAATTCTATCAGTATCAGTAACAAAGAAAAGAAATTTAACAAGTCTTATTAAAATTTTGCTTACCAAAGTCTGCTTGAGGCGAGCATTCTCCTCTTGGAGCTGGTTCAGTGCTACTTCTAGCTCCACCATGTACGCCTGTAGATGTGTGAGAGGAGATTCATTAAAGCATGAAGTAGACAACAGAATGTGAACTAAGAGCAGAAATAAAATGAACTATGCCAATTGCCAGTAGACCTGCAGTGCACGACTATCAGGCCAAGATTGGGTTGTATATGATAAATTCTTTTCAAAATTTCACGAACGGCGAGTGTGTCCCTGGGCACTCCATGATTAGACCATTCAGGGTATTGTATATGGAGAACATAGGGTGGTTCCTCAGACTGAACAAACATAAATAAAAGTAAAGCAGAAAATACCAATCCATTACATCAAGGGTCTAGAATTATTGGTGTAAACTAAAACTAACCAAAATAACCAAATAAAGTACAAGTGACAAAAAACTGGAAAATTGTAAGTCCCATAGTTATGCATGACCAGAAGAATTGATATCAGTTGAGCCAGAAGTTACAAAATCAGTAGTTGGGAAAAGTGATTTAGAACAACCATATCAAAAGACCATCTCTACATAAAAGCATGACAATAAACTTGGAAAATTTACCATATAACATGTAATAATCAACATGTAACTCACAAACTCTTCTATCAGAATAACAATAATAAGATCCAACGGCATTCAGTTACCTCAACTGCGTTGGGAGGAATTCTAGAAAGTGTTCTTTTATTTTCTGAAACCAAGGGCAGTTTTCTACTACCAGGCCCCCAGTCTTCATCTTCACTGATTTGTTCATTTTCAGGCACATTCTTGCCAAACATTTCCTAGTAGGTTAATAGACAACACAAATACAGAATACCTAGCTATAAAAATGAGATATTAGGGTTTTGGTTTGAAACTGAACCAAAGATAGAATCAAAACTATAGAAATTTGGATTTTGGTTTGAAATCGAACCAAAAATCAAATCAACACTACAGAAATTAGGGTTTCGATTTGAAATTGAACCAAAAATAGATTAACAAACCTGATTAAAGTTTCGATAACAAGAAGAAAAAACAAAACCTGATGAACCTTAGTACCAAAACAACCAAAGATTATACAGAGAGAGAGAGAGATAGATAGAGATCAATAGCTAAAACGCACAGATCTGAAGAAATAATAAATTAAAAATCCAATATCACTAAGTTAGATAGATAGGTCTAACACTAGAACAGATCGAGAGCTCGAAAAAAAGAAAAAAAGAAAAAAAGAAAAAAAAAACCAACCTCATGAACCTTTAGCTTGAACAGATCGAGAGAAGGTGCGATTTTGAGAGAGAGGGCAGATTGAAAAGAATTGCACCAAAACATTTCCTCAACAAATGCCCCGTTGATCTGGATTTTGAGGCGTTTTTCCAAAAACCGCCGTCATGATCTGGTTTGTGCGGCTTTTTTCGAAAAACGACCCTGTTGGTCTGAAATTTGAGGTATTTTCCTAGAACCGCCGGTGTGTAAATGCCTCCAATCAATCTCTGTCGAAGCTGTTCTTCGTTCTTCCATGGCATTTCCGATGAAATCGCCTCCAAAACCGTTTTCATTGGCTTATCTCGACGTTTCAACCAAACCACCCAAAATAAGAGCCTCTAAAAGCCCTAATTTTTGTAGTGTTATATCAAATTTAACATCTGTACCTTTCGTTCTATATTTTACTTATCGTGATATTTCCTCAAGACTCTTGTCATAAACCTTATGATTTAAAATCGTACTCAAGATGATAATTCTTACATTCCAAATTTTTACCAATCACCTCTAATTAAAGATATATATTTCTCATTCTATTCTATATCAACCAACCTACACATCTTCTTTAATCACATTCAATAAATTGTTTCTCAATTATGGATCAATATAGCTCCCAAACCAATCCCGGATGCATCAGTAAATATCGTTAACCCTTATCCAAAATTGGAGCGGTAGTCAATCCTTTATTCAAATCCTGAAATACAATCTCACAATTATCGTTCCACTCAAACCTAATATTTTTCTGAGTCAGTCTTATCAATAGTGTTGCAATAGTGGAAAATACCTTAATAAATCTTCTATAATAGCCTGTCATCCCAAGGAAACTTATTATATCTGTCACTATCTTTGGTTGTTTCCACGATAGCGACTTCAACTTTGGAAAGGTCTACTACTGTCTCTTCACTTAATACTACGTGCCCTAAGAATTTCATCTTACAAAATCAGAATTCACACTTGCTGAACTTGGCATATAGCTTATGTTCTCGTAAAATCTGTAGTGTGATTCAAAGGTGTCTCCGTGATTCTCCCTCTACTTAAAATAAATCAAGATATCATTTATAGATGTCATTGTTTCATAGATAACATCTTGTCGAGGTGCTCCCAAAATATTTGGTATATAAGATCCATAAATGATGCTAGTGCATTCATCAGACCGAAAGGCATCACTAGATACTCGAAGTGTCCTAGCTTAGTTTGAAATGCAGTCTTCAAAATATCCGCCTCCTGAATTCTCAATTGGTGATATCCAGATCTCAAATCAATGTTAGAGAAATATTAGGCACCCTATAGTTGGTCAAACATGTCATCGATACGCGAAAATGTATACTTATTCTTGATGGTTACTTAATTCAGCTTCCAGTAATCAATGCACAATCGAAGCGACCCATATTTTTCTTAACAAACTGAACTGGTGCTCCCCAAGGTGAGGAACTTGGTTTGATAAACCCTAAGCTCGTAAGCTCATCAATTTGTGCCTTCAACTATTGAATTTCTACCAGGGCCATTCGGTAGGGTGTAATAGAAATAGGCCCCGTGTCTAATACCAAATTAATCGAGAATTCTATCTTTCGTCATAACGGCAAACCTGTTAATTCTTCTGGAAAAACATCTCCAAATTCTCTAGTTACCTTTACCATATCTACTAGCGTCTCTATCTCCGATACTCTTAAATTTCTCAAATGTTTGTACAGAGAACCATCTCTTCTGTTTTTGAATCCTTGAACTTTGACCTTCGGATATCTCGATCTCTTAAAAATAATTGATCTCACAAAAAAATTGACATAGGCCTAGTTCTGTACTAATCAATACATCCCCAAGATAATGTCGAAATCACCACAAATATAGTATCATGAGATTTGTAATCCAGTCATGATCATTTACTTTAATTATACAGTCTCGACATAATTTTTGGGCAATCTGATGGTCTCCCAATGGGGTAGATAATATTTCATTACTTGACCCGTGTCAGTAATGTCTAACTTTAGTAAATATGCAATTTCAGCAAAAATATATGATCTAGAGGAGCCAGTGTCGAATAAAACTTGAATTCTTAACATTATAAATAAAAATCATATATTTCAAAACTTCATGGTGAACAAGTACCTCCTCCTAGGTCATAACTGTTGTTCGCAATTGTGCTAGAGTACAATCCTTCCTGAAATGTCCCACCTGACCACAAGCATAACACGTCGACGATCTCACCTTCGTAAGTTTCTGTGAAATGGGCAATTGGTAGACTAGAGCTTGCAGTCTCTGAACCTACCTTGTTGGTTCTTCTGACCCTGTTGGCATCACTAGAGTCCCAATTGTTCCATAACTTGGTGATGGAGAAACCTGTAACTCCGTAGTGGAGGAACTCTGCACTATGGATACATTGATTCATAGGCGATTAGCCTCGAATACATTGGCCTCTTGACCAGATCTGATCTAGAAGGAAGAGAGGTCTGGGGTTGACTGGTATGTCCCCTGGACATCTATAATTACATTCCCTTTCATTTTCGATCGCTAGTTTGGTCTGTTTGGGGTGGTATGAATACGTTATCAACCTTGTTAAAACCCAGTGGCCTTATTGGTTCTTGGATTTGCTCGTCTAACATCTTTTTGAGTAACGCATCTTTAATCAATTGACGTCAACCTGAACATTGCTCTCCTCTATGTCCTAATTTACTACATTCATAACATGCCACAACTCTCTATTTTAACTGATTTAATAGTATATTTTGTTGTTTCTCGTAAAATCTTTCCATCTATTGAGTTAGTATTTTTATAATTTCACTTCTTATGTATGGTTGTTTTCCCCGTAACTTTCCTAGTTTTGTAATCGTTTGCCTCTTATTGGATCCTAATTTCTTTCATTATGTCGGGTCTTGAGGCGGTGGTTGTACAATTTCTTCTTTTTCTTGTAGTCCTTCATGTAGTGGGGTACTTATCCCTTGATTTCTTTGGGATTTATACCTAAAATGGTGGTCAAGTCTTTTTTTCTATCATTTTCTAATCTTTTTGTTAATTGCCTCACCAGGATCATTTGGGCTTCAAACATCTCCGACTGTCTCTTTTCCATGCAAGCCTGATTCTAGGATAACTCGAAGACTACTTCTATCATGGTAAGTTTACTCAACCCAAGTAGATCTTTCCCACCAATTTGACTCCTTGTCACGGGTCTAGTTGTACCTTTATTTCCTTACATTTTTCCTAATTTGCAAGTTCAATAATCTTTTATTTATCAGAACCAGGGCATTTCTCGGAACCAAGCAAAAATCACTCTTAAAAAAACATTAATTACTATTTTGACTAAAAATTTAGTAATAGACACCATTTCCATTACTAACATAATGAATTTAGAATTTTATCTTAGGCTCTAGAGACCTCTAGACACGGAAGAACTCGTAATTCCAATACGGAACTACTAATGAGCTTAGATACCGAATTCCTAATTACACTCTATGATTATTGCTTTAATATTTGTGGTATCAGCCAACTCCTTAAAACATAGCAGATCTGTATCCCATATGGATTTAATTATATGCTCTGATACCATCTATGGCCCCCCAAAACACTAACACAAAGTCCCATGTTAAATTTTGAGGTACTAGGTAATGCCTCAAAATTTTGGCATTGTTTCCTCTATTTATGTTATCATTCAAGGCACTAAATACCTATTTCACCTAATAAATAATATACATAATATCCTGCATATATATACAAAATAAAATAATAGTGGAAACATATATACATCTAATAATGTACGATAGATCAGAGTGCAAAAAAAGAAATTAACATACAGGATTATACAAAAACTTTTCACTCTAACAAAAGTCTTAACATTCAACCCAAAATCTACAATAATACATGGTCTAACTGACGGTGCTAGGGGATATAATCCCAGTACTGAGCAGGTAACGGACTCTAGTCATTTATCTGACCCACAAGATGATCCTCACTCGTACTCTATACCAGTCTCACCAAACATTGGATTTGAAACTAAAAAAATTGAGAAGGAAAGGGTGAGTGACAATGATTATCTAGTAGGGAAGCAAACAATTCTTGCTAATAACCTCATCCTAGTTTGAATGAGTAAGCATTCTAAATCATTTCAATACATGCAAAAGTTTCATAGAATAAACTACGATTAACTGGTACATATAGCCAGAGATGAGCAACTAAACATTTTAAAAGATTCATATTACATCAATCAACAATACTCACTATAGCATTTCTTTTATATCATTCTAGTTTAAAACATTAAAACATTAAACATGGTTTCATTTTATAATTCAACATAGAACAACAGATACATAATACATAATGGTGAAGTAGTGGAATTAGAAAGATGGAATTCTACGACTAGATCGCTCCTAATCGAGATATGATGTTCCATAATAAAGTATTAGTTCCTGATTTTGTGGCTGGTCGCTGTTTACCACATTTGTAGGATCATTTATCCGACTTAGGCTGGTCGTTTGACATGATTATAAGCAATGAATCTCTTTTCGATGTGTGCTTTAGATCGTTAGTGATCATTGACTAATCATCTTCGTCTATTCCTATCAGGCGTGCATGTGATTCCCATTATACATCTCCATTCATGTACGGTCCCTTTAAAATACAAGTTCACTAAAAAAAATAGAGATGAATAAATTAGAATTTTAGTTGTGACTCCACTATCATACGCATCTCATACTTCGTATGAACTTTTTGTCCCTACCCTACATCCCAAGATAGTATATCACTCCGGATGATATGACAGACTATCCCTTTAGGCATTCACAAGCTTTTTAACAGTTCACAAAATATCTATATATACATATCATTTCTTTTCTTTGAAAACAAATCAAAATGAACATTACAAAGTTGAGAATGAATATCTAGTTTCCTACTATGCAATAGTGGTTCACCGGCTTGAAATAAATAATTGTACATAGCGCATAATCGTAAATAAACATGTAAGTCACCTTGTGACAACATAAAGTAAATTAACCCTGGATATTCGTTCATCAACCCACACATTGAATTACAATGTAAATTGCAGACATCACCACTCGGGTGTGATTATAACATTTTATCGTTTCATCCTCTTTTTCCCTTTTTCAATTCTTATAGTTTTTAATCTTTCAAACACAATATTCATTTTTCAAAATTTATCAACTTCATATGAGTTCATTGAATATTAAAATATTTTTAAAATTTGGAAACTCATTTTTATCAATTAAATTGAAGATTTACAAAACTTGAATCAAAACGAGGCTCGAGCAGTGCACATAACCTAACTAGCGGAAATAACCTAGTGAAATATCTTATCCATGTATAATTTGTTATAAAGCACAATTAAACCCATCAAGCATGAAGATCTTGGTGTGAATTTTAAATAATGAAAATAATTCTAGAATTTTTAAACATTATAAATTTTCGTTAAAAATCCTAAATGCAATTTTCACAATCAACGATCATCAATAGAAATTAAGAGTCCTTATCAATCTTTGTGCGATAGGATTGAGGAGTGTGCGCAAAAATCGAGATGATTGGAATGAAAATCGATGTGGATCTAATATCGGAGATGCTATTTTTTAATCGGGTCTGATGGTTTCGAAGATCTCGATAACATCGTCTTTTTTCTCTTCTACGACAAAAGACGATTTGGGGTCGAAATAAATGAAATCTAAGGTCGAAACCCCCATTATATTTTTGATGAAATGGGAAGAAATAGAATATAAAAAGATAAGGAAATGGTGAGAGATTGTAGAGTTCGACGCTGCGGACGTTTTTCCTTTCTTCATTGGGCATCGACGGTGTCCCTTTTGTGACGTAATGACGGTGACAAGTCGTTGAAAATCAATATTTAAAAAAAATCATGTATGACTATTGTTGGTACATTTTGGGATGAGAATGAATAGTTAAAAATTTAAAATTCTTTTATATAATTTTGCAGGACGAAATTATATTTTCGACATTGTTTCATTTGATGATAATTCGACCGTCCAGACTCCAAAAGTGACGAGCGAATACTCTATTTTTTATAATTTTTCATTGTGGATCTAATAAAATTTTTATATTCTACAAATTCTATTTCTAACGAAAAATCATTTTTTGGTCTGGTTGGACCCAAAAATTGACGTTGTTTCCATTTTATATGATAATTCGACTTTTTGGATTCTAAAAATGACGAGTAAATACGCCATTTTCTATAACTTTTCGTTGCGAACCTAATGGTGTAATCAGATTTTAAATATTCTTACTCTAACAAAAATTAATTTTTTCAACTTGGTTCGACTTGAAAATCGGGGATTTTCTAACTTTTTCGCTCGGACTCGCATTTGAGCGTGTTTATAAGCTAAAGTATGCTTTTCAGTTATTTTGAATTCAATGGTAAAATCAGATTTCATTAAAAATAATCAGAAAAAAATCTTAAAGTTTTTTCCTAAGTCCCACTTTCAAAATTTTCTCAAAATTTTACTATTTATTTTCTCGAGATACGAATAAAAAACTTAGGATTTTATAATATTTAAACTAGAGTAAATCGAACTGAGGCATAAATGACAAATCTGCTGATGTTTATGACCATGCAATGGGAGTCATGATGGAAGGTTCGGGGGCAAAACAATCCACCGTAGGCAATATTAAAAATAACGAGCTTCGTATTATGTCTAGTCTTAAAGGAGGTGAATAGGATAATTAAAATTTCTTTCAATTTATCTAAGTTTAACTTTGATTAATAATTTGACTGTGTTCTAAGTCATTCACCTAACCTCGATTTTATACTCAAGTCTCTAATTTGCATTTAATGAAAATACACTTAAAATAAAAATATTCATTTCATCATGTCATTCAATGGTCCATTCATATAAGATTTACCTATTCGGCACACATGGCATCTCATGAAATTCCAGGCATTTAAGTGTAAATTGCATAATCATAAACCATGCATTAGTCATAAGACTATAATGGTTCGGCAATATTCCTACATCCATTCTCACAGCTTATTTTTAGTTTACAATGCAATTGAGGTTTACTTAAATTCTAAACATTCATGGCATGTCATACATAGCATAATATCCATTCATCTAAGTATAAATTGATAGAGGCATTTTCATAAACATGAGACAAGCAATTTTACAGTGGTTCGGCGATGTGCCTACATCCACTCCCAATGTCACCTTCTCAAAGGTCTTGATATTCACTAATCAATAAGGTTTATGGTTCACCTCAAACTGTACATAGAATTTTTATACCTAGGCTAAATTTTAAAACCTTAAAGTCAAAATAAACGCATCCTCTCGAAATGTTGTGAGTTTTGTACCTCAAAAACTCACGAACCTTTACCCTTGTCAAGAATCCTCGATTATAACAAAGCTTGGTTTTTGAGGATTGAACCAAGTAACCACATACAAGATTTTGAAAATACAAAATAAAATAAACAAAAACTCACTTAACACTTTAAGGTTTGCCAATGGTGATATTGAGTTCTTCGAGTCCTTGAGCTCAGAAGTACGTCTTGACGGTTGTATCTTCCAATCAAGCTTTCCAGTCGTCGGGTCCTTATGATTATTCCTTCCATATTTTCTTTTTTCTCCTTGCTCCATGAATATATCAATGTGGGTGCAAAGTGAGGTTTGATGATTGGAATGGGATCAAATGAGAGCTCTAAGAAGGTTGAAGAGGTTCACCTAAGTTAAACTCTCATGAGAGTAGAGAAGGCTTTCTAAGTATGTAGTGGAAAGAAACTAAACATCACTAGGATTTAATCCCGCACACAAATGAACTCAAGAGATGAGTTTTAAAGGAATTTGGCAAGCAGAAATTAACTACTGGGCGTCGGGTTATTTCTCGGGGGCGTCGAGAGCTTTAACGGTCATATTTTTGAATTTTCGAACCGTTGGAGTAACTCACCCGATGGCCCTGGTGAACAGCCTGGTGGTCCTAGTGAAACATGAAGCTTGTTGCTAGGGGCCCTGATCATTTTGCGCGGTGGCATTGGGTAAATTATCGAAATGTCCTTTTAAACCATTTTGACCATCTCTTGCTCTCGGAAGCTCCGATGAACAAACTGTTCGGGGATGTTGTATATCTTACTAAATACAAGGTCCCCAAAATTTAATTAAGGGGAGGGACATGTCCTAAGTGGGTAAAATTACTAAAATACCTTTTTAGTCATTTCAGGCCAAATTGAACTCTTGGAAAGTTCGGTGATTAAACAATTCGGGAATTTAGTAGATCTTACTTATATAAGATCCCAAACACTCACCAAGGGTGAGTGATGTTCTAGGTGTGTTAAAACTATCAAACTACCCTTTATGACCATTTAGGACTCCCAAAAGCTCCGATGAATGAATGGGTCGAGGTATAAGATTTCTTTATCAATATGAGCCGACTTAACAATCATCTAGGCGTTAGAGAATAATCTAGGTGGTCTCATTACCTTTTAGGTTTTATGCACACACATTATGAGCATTTTGTTGATGTGCTTGACGTTGAGCGATTTTACCAGGGTCTTTATATGTTTTGTAAATCATTTCGACACACAACTTAAGTCTCGGGATTGACAAAATATGGAACTAACAATCTCCCATTTTGTCAATTACGAGACAAAACCTAATCTAGACCAAATAGACTAGGAAACATTCCTAAAATGACCAACTGAAAGCGCCCTCAATCCGCGGGGTGCGCGGATCCTCTTTTGACCCTTGAGGTTTGGGAGTCGCCACCTAGTTATTACGGTCTAGGAACTGAATATTGACTCTAAACGGATAAAAGAACTAATCTACTGAAGAAAAACTGAATTCGGGGATCACATTACGGGGTTGGAAGGTATTAGGCACCAACCCCGCCCAGCCAATGCCGGTCTCTACTTATCTCAAATAAGACTACATTGCTAATAACAAAACCTAGATAAAAAAATAACATAAATTTTACCTTCGATACGCAAAGATTCTATTCCCTCAGATCTGATAAAATTGCTCCTTGTATCGTACTCCTTGCTTCGTTCTGTCTTCGGATCTGATTTATGATCTCCGAGGCAAGATATCTCTTTCTTGGATCTGGATTTTTCGAATTTGTTATAGATTTTGGAGTTTTTTTGAAGGGCTTCTAGGTGTTTTTTAAGCTAAAATCGAAGTATGGGTGTTAGGTAAGGAGTTGGGACTTCAAAACTTGGGTTTATGGGAAGTTAGGGGGGCTTTTTGACCTACTTCTCTTAGGATTTTTTCTTTGATACGAAAATAGGGTGTGGAGGCTCCTATTTATAAAGTTTTTTAGAAGAATTAGGGTTTGATTAGGATTTCTTTTAGGATTTCAATTAGGGTTTTGACTTTAGTCTTATGAGATTGACTTAGTCTAGGGTTTTAATTTAGGGTTTTGACTTTATTCTTATGAGATTGACTTGATTAGTTTAGATTAGGGTTTTGACTTGATTAGTTTAGATTAGGGTTTTGATTTTTAGTCTCATTTGATTGACTTTAAGATTTTGACTTTAGTCTTTCTTGATTGACTTTAATTTCTCGACTTTAGTCTTTCTTGGTTGAATTTTAATATATTGACTTTATTATTACACGATTTACTTTAAGATTTGGAGAACCCCTTTTTATATCTTTAATTTTTTGAGCCCCCAGATGGAGGGGTCCTTGAATAAATATCCTAGTAACCATCAACAATTTTGCCTGAAAAGCCTGATTGATCGATTTTTTGATTCAAAATTTTAAATTAATTTTATTAATGCTTCACTTTACGTTATTTAATGATTTATTTATAAATTTTGAAATTTTTAATTATTAAAATTGTAAAATTACTATTTTGCCCTTAGAGAGAATTTTTTGCGTTTTAAGTCGTTTTTCAATGTTTTAGGATGTTTTGGAATCAGTTTTTCGTAAGGAATTCAATGGAAATATTGGTTTGTGTCGTTTATGAAATTTTGTGCGAAATGATCGTGAACTTTATGAGGGGTATTTTCGTAATTTTATCAAATTTTGTGAAAATTGGTGAAGTGGTTTATTTGGTTTTGATATGTTATTTTCTGCGTTTGAATGGGTTTTTCTAAGCGTAGCGTGGGCTCTAGGGATGTTTTAAGGTTAGGGGTATTTTGGTAATTTGATCATTTTTTAGTGATTTTTATCGTAAAACTTTTTTTTGTCTACAAGATGATGATTTCTAGGTTCTTGGGATTATATTTTCCTAGCGTAGTGTGGTTTCTATAGTTTTGTTAGTTCGAGATACTTTATCCGGATTTCTAAAACACATCTAGTAACAAAATAAAGCGTTGAAATAATCATCCATCATTGGGAACCGTTGCGATCGGGTTGATGAGTTGATTAATCAGGCAAATGCGAAAATGGGGTGTCTACAGATGCCCCTCTTTGGCAGAGGGTTGAAGCAAACTAGATAGCAAATCTATTTAGGTAGATAGTGCAATATCCGAATGCCAAAGCTAGTGACAGTTCATTTTGCAGCCTAATTTAGCAATTCGTCGGGGCATTCGGATCCTTGAGCGTAAACTCTCCCCGAACTAAAAGGTTGTCAGATCCTTGAGCGAGAACTCTCACTGACAGTGTCAGATCCTTGAATTTTAGAAAATTCTCTTTGACTGATGTAACAACTGTGCAAGTGTGTGGACTTAAAATCTGAGATAGATTTCAAAGAGTTTGAGTATAATCTAAGTACAAAGTGAATATGAATTAAGCATAAACTGAGCATAATCTGAGCATAAACTGAGTATAATTCGGAGAAAACCCTCGGCGGTAACTGAGCATAATTCTGAGAAAACCCTCGGCGGCATCTGAGCATAATTTCGAGAAAGCCCTCGGCGGCATCTGAGCATAGTTCCGAGAAAACCCTCGGCGGTAACTGATCATAATTCCGAGAAAACCCTCGGCGGTAACTGAACATAGTTTCGAGAAAACCCTCGGCAGCATCTGAGCATAGTTTCGAGAAAGCCCTCGGCGGCAACTGAGCATAATTCCAAGAAAATCCTTGACGGCATCTGAGCATAATTTCAAGAAAACCCTCGGTGGTAATTGAGCATAGTTCCGAGAAAACCATCAGCGGCATCTGAGCATAGTTTCGAGAAAGTCCTCGGCGGTAACTGAGCATAATTCCAAGAAAACCCTTGCTAGCATCTGAGCATAATTCTGAGAAAATCCTCGGCGGTAACCGAGCATATTTCCAAGAAAACCCTCGGCGGCATCTGAGCATAGTTTCGAGAAAGCCTTCAACGGCAACTGAGCATAATTCCAAGAAAACCCTTGGCGGCATCTGAGCATAATTCCAAGAAAACCCTCGGCGGCTGTAGACACCCCATTTTTGCATCCGCCTGATTAATCAACTCGTCAACCCGATCGCAAGGATTCCCAATGATGGAGTGTATTCCATTGCTTTATTTTGTTACCAGATATGTTTCAGAAATCCGGAGATGAGGTATCTCGAACTGACCAAATATTAGAAACCATGCTACGCTAGGAAAATACGACCCCAGAAACATAGAAATCATCATCTTGCAAAACCAAAAGAAGCTTCACGATAAAAAACCACTAAAAAATTACCAAATTCCCAATACCCCTAACATCAAAACAACTCTAAGAGCCTACAACACTTAGGAAAACTCTCTCGAACACGTAAAAATAACAAATCGGAACCAAATAAATTAATTTCACCAATTTAACAGAATCTGACAAAATTACGAAACTTGCCCCTCATGAAGTTCACAATCATTCACATAAAAATTTTCATAAATGATACAAACCAACATTCTCATTGAATTCCTTACGAAAAATCGATTCTAAAACATCCTAGAACATTAAAAACTGACTTAAAACGTGAAAAGTCCTCTCCGGGGGTAAAATGGTAATTTCACAATTTTCATAATTAAAAAATTCGAAATTAATAAATAAAACATTAAATAATTAAATTTAAACATTAATGAAATTAATTTAAAATTTTGAACCTAAAAAATCGATCAATCGGACTCTCAGGCAAAATCGTTGAGGGTTCGTGGGATATTTCTTTAAGGACCCCTCCATTTGGGGGTCCAAAGAATTAAAGAAATAATGGAGGGGGGTTCTCCAAAAACCAAAAGTAAATCAAGCAAGACTAAAGTCAAGGTCTTAAAGTCAATCATGTGAGACTGAAGTCAAAATTAAAGTCAATTAAGCAAGACTGAAGTCAAGATATTGAAAGTCAATCAATTAAGACCAAAGTCAAAACATTAAAAGTCAATCAAATAAGACCAAAAGTCATAATAGAGATCTAATTAAATAATAACTCTATCTAATAGAGTTCTAACTTAAAAACAATTCTACCTAAAACAATTTGAATTAAAACACAATTCTACCTAAAACAATTTTAATTAAAACACAATTCTACCTAAAACAAGTCAAATTAAAACAACAACTCTATTAAAAGATTTCAAATTAAATACTAACTCTATCCAAATCAACCCCTAAAAACATCTATAAATAGAGGTGCTCACACCCTATTTTCGTATCAAATCATAAACCCTAAGAGAAGTAGGTCTAGAAGCTCCCCTAACCCCCCATAAACCCTAGTTTTGGAGCCCCAACTCCTTACCTAACATCCCTCCTTCAATTTTAGTCTAGAAAACACCCAAAAGCCTTCTAAAAACATCCCCAAATCCACAACGAATTTGAAGAGTTCAGATTCAAAAACAAGGAGATACCTTGCCTCGGAGATCCGAAGTCAAATCCGGAAGCAGAACGAAGCAAGGGAGCACGGTACAAGGAGTTCTTTTTGTCAGATCTGAGGGAACCAAGTCCTTGCCATCGGAAAGGTAAACCTTTTATTTTTATTTATTTTTATCTAGGTTTTAGCAATGTAATTTATTTGGGATTTAGTAGAGACCGGCTTGGCCGGGCGGGGTTGGTGCCTAACACCTTCCAATCCCGTAACATGATCCCCGAATTCAGTTTTTTTGGTTTTAGATTAGTTTTTATCCGTTTAGAGTCATTGATCGGTTCCTAGACCGTAATAACTAGGTGGCGACTCCCAAACCTCAAGGGTCAAAAGCGGATCCGCGCACCCCGCGGATCGAGGGCGCTTTCAGTGGCGATTCCACTGGGGACATTGAGGATCAAACTTGAAAAACCCCAAGTATGGGGACATTGCCAATGACCTAGTTTTATTTGTTTTGCTTATTTTATTTAATTTTTAGTTAGTTTCATGTTATTGTTTCTTTATTATTTTTATTCTTGTTGGTACGTCATTGATTGTTTGATTCTACTTGGAGCACTTTGATTTAACATATCATCTTTATGGTTTAATCAAGGGCCATTCGGAATGATCCGAAATAATACGAGATTTCGAAGGAATACTTTTATTGAGGATGAGATTTTTGGACCATCATTTTTTTTAATATATAAGTATATTTCGATTGAAAATTTGGGTGCGTGCTTGATTTAACATTTGACCGTTTTCCTTAAAAAAAAAAAAAAAAAAAAAAAAAAGGATTTTTTTTATTAGTTATTTGTTTTTTCGCTTATTAGGTAGGTGTTCGTTTTTATTTTAGTTTATTAGGCAAGACATGCTGTCCATTGACAGCATATAGAGTTTAAAAAAAAAAAAAAAAAAAAAAAAAAAAAAATTTTTTTGAGTTTCTGCCAACAGCAGCTACTCTTGGTGTGCCTTGAGTACAAAATTTTGAAAGTTTTAAAAACTCAACGATTTTAAATGGGGTGTCTTAAGTAAAAACCTTTCTTTTAAAGTTATTTCCAACGTCTTCTTCCCCATTCGGCTTAACCAATCTCGACAGAGCGTTCTGCTGCCCAGAGGTTTCCAAACTCCATGTATTAATTTATGAAGCTCGAACGATCTAGTCATTAATTGTTTCGGGTTTGTCTTCGCAACCGAGCAAGAAAGTGGTGAACTAATGGACTGATAAGGGACGAGATTTGCTGGAGGTTGGAGATCGCGTGACTGTGTTCGATGTTGATTTTCTTCATCACGGTTTTTCCCAGATGAATACTGTGTTGATTATAACCGTTGTGAGGTTTTCTTTTTTACGATCGATTATTCACTTATTTGGGAACGTGTGACTTCCGATTCAAGCGCAAGGAAAGTTTTAAATCCCGTTGCTTTCTTCAAGTAAAAGTCTCCAATCACCATTAGAGAAGTTCATAAAGAGATTTCTCTCGCCACGGAACTGAAATGGTGAACAATTCGTCGAAAAATCCCATGTTACAGGCTGATCTCGACGCTGTTATAGGTTGATCTCGACGCTGTTATGAGTTGATCTCGACGCTGGTCTGCTGTTATGAGTTGATCTCGACGATTAGTTTCTCTGTTGATCTCGACGTTAAGCTGCTGTTATAAGTTGATCTCGACGGTATGCTGCTGTTGATCTCGACGTTAAGCCACTGTTGATCTCGACGTTAAACTGTTGTTATAAATTGATCTCGACGTTAAGCCGCGGCTGATCTCGACGATAAGCTGCTGTCATGAGGCGAGCTCGACGTTATCCTGCTGTTTTAAAACAGCAAGGCTGATCTCAACATGTGCTGGATGAGGTCGGATTTTGGACAGCAACGTATAATCTGTTTTACAAAACTATTTTGAGTTTTTTAAAAAAAAAATCGATTTGTTCCCTAAAAATAAAAGGGGGGAAATTAATTTGTTTTTTAAAAAGAAAAATCAAAATAAGAAGTTTTAACAAAAAGAAAAAAAAGGAAAGCAAATCAATGTTTTTTCAATGTTTTCAACAGCAACATATGCTTGTTGTATGGTTTTATTTCGTTTTCTAATTTTCTTTCGATTGGGCTCAATTTTTTTTAAAAAAATAATAAAGATAAAAAATAAAAAAATGAACAAAACCATCCTCATTATCTCATCAATCATCATTATACCTTCAATTCAATACCCTTAGAAATTTCGAATTATTTCGGGTCGCCCCAAAACACCCTTGATTGGACTATAAAATTTATCAAAATATTGCGATGATCGGGACTATAAACTACCATGATTGGTATATGAAGGTGATGTGCATGCTTATTTCCATGGTTCGGACCATATTATTAATTCATGATAATTGCCTATTTAATGTGCCATAATATCATTGGGAATGCATGTTTGATGTTGGTCATAATGTTGATCATGATTAAATGTTTATGTGATTGGAATAATGCTTAGATCCATATATTCATGTTATAATGATTGGTTTGATTGGGCCATGGGCCCATTTGTTTGGAAAAGGCCCCGGGCACACCCCACCTTACTTCGCACACACCACATGCACGTTTACCGCTTTACTCACTTACACGTCCCATTTAGCCAACGTGGCACTAGTGCGTGGCCCGGTCTCTTCGGAGATGCGACGTCATTCATGAAACCCACAACTCCAGTCACGTACCTTAGGGTATATCGAACTGGGGCATCAATACCGTCTGATCAGGTGATTCTGAGAGACATATTGATGCACCCATGCTGGGGTGACCTGAGCCTTTGTCCTATTGTAAGCCACACAGTCACATGTCTCGATTACCAACGTAGTACTAGTACGTGGTCGGTCCCCTCGTGGGATGCCAAACCATTTATGAAAGCTACAACTCTTGACTCGTACCCGTAGGTATAAAAGGTAATCTAAGTATATCAATTGCACTTCTTGGTCAAAACCGGTGCCTAAGCAAGACCTTGCCCCGCTGTACCCTACTGTACGAGGGGGATAGACTACGTCTATTCTAGACGAGAGGTATTTAAGTGGGCCCTTGCTCAGCATTGTGCGCCACCTCTCAACTGGAGATCAAACTGGCTGTTTTTGGCTTCAGAGAAGTGAATTGAGGTTTTAGATTATCACCTATACGGTATATCAAACCAAGTCACCACGTATCGAAAGGTATATAGGTGTGCTTGGGCAAGGGTGGCCAGATAAAAATGCATTGCACGTAGTAAGCCTAGAGTCTAGAAACCTTCCCCATAGGTCACGACTCGAATTATCGTGGGTGTTCCCGGGTTGTTTATTGAATGAATGTCTGTTGTTGAATGAATGTATGTAAGTGATGTGAATGATGAGATCAAAGTGCATGATTGTCCTCAAGAATCAAAGAAATTTTATTTTTGAAAATTAAAATGGGTGCACCGACCCAGTAAAGAATCCATCCTCTTACAATAATGACCCAGTCCATCTCGATTCAACAGTCATGGTGGACCGGGCCAGTTAAATAAAAATGGAAATCAAATTTTCAAAGAAAAAAAGAAAATATTTTTCAAAAAAAAAAAAGATTAATTCCCAAAAGAAGTGTTTTCCAGAAAAAGTGTTATTCTCTAGAAAAAATGTTTTCTAGAAAATATTTTCCATAAGAACAAGATTTTTCAAGAGAAAATGTTTTCCAAATAAAAACTATTTTTCAAAGAAAAAAATGTTTTCCAGAAGAAAATGTTTTCCAAAAGAAAAGAAAATGAAGGAAAAATGATTTACAAAAGATATATATTTGCATGAAAAATTATTATATGTTTGAAGTTGTTATTCAATGAAAACATTATTTGTCAATATTTTTCAAGAGTGCAGTAAAATTATTTTTCTTCTGAATAATCATTAAATGGGTGGACTTTTTAATGGATTTGTGCACAAAATTCAATAAAATCTCAAGGTTCATTTAAAATGTTATCAAGGGGGTAACACTGAAATTGGTTAAATTCACCTTCAAAGAGGTTTAAGGGTTATCATTGTATCTAAGCTCAATCGTCCATCGTCTAGGTAGGGTTGTAAATCCGATCAGTTAGAGTAAACATCAATATCAAGTCAACAGTCAGAAATGACCTCAAAATTTCTCAACATCATCCAATTGTTCTTTGAAAATCATAGTGCTTCAATCGTACCGGTTGTAAGTAATGTCTCAGTTCTCATCAAGCCCGTTTTGGGTAGTCTTGAGTATTCGTGAGTCATTTGGGTTAGCTCGAGTCCTTTTTTCCAGCAAGGTCATATCTTCCTTAAATTGAGTTTATTCTTTCCTATTGAGTCAAGATAGTTTGTCGAGTCTATAGAGGTGTCTGTCGCCCCTTCTGAATTTGATTGGATAAATGAAATTTTTGAATACCTCGAGTGCATTAACGAATTAACTACTAATCTGGCTTCAATGATAGATTTTTCTCCTGAACAAGAAAATAAGAGTCGGGCTCAAGAAAGCAAAGGTCATTGACCTCGGAACAGAAATAAATTCCTAAAGAGATTCAAATAGAAACCATCTTATCTCTAGAGGAACACAAGGGGATAATGAATTTTCTCAGAAATTTCAAAAGACTTGTTCGTGTGATCATATGAGGGTATGTTAGGTACAAGCTTGAGTGTTGTTCAACATGGACTAGATACTCGTCTATATCAATGGAATTAAAGAAGATGTTATAAAATGTATCAGTACTATCCTCACTACATCTTAAGTTACAAATAACATATTATCAATCGATATGGGGATACCTTTTGAATCGATATCTGATAATGGGTCGTACTTCAAAGCATAAATCACTACTCTATGTTTAAAGTTGAAGATCCGGAATCACAAATCATCCCCCTACCGACCTCAGACTAATGGAGCAGTCGAAGCAGCAAATAAGAATATTAAGACTATCCTTAGGAAAATGTGTCAATCACATCGAGATTGGTCAGAAAAACTGCCGTTTGCCTTATGGGCATATCGAACCTCAATTCGATCCTCAACCGGAGCTACTCCCTACTCCTTAGTGTATGGCATGGAAGCAGTCTTGCCAGTTGAAATGGAGATTCCATCTCTCAGGATTTTGTTAGAAAGTCAGTTGTCAGAAGCAGATTGGGTTCGCTAACGGTATGAAAAGTTGAATTTAATTGAAGAAAAACGACTGAGAGCGTTGTATCACGTGCAAGCTTATCAAAGAAGAGTTGCCCGTGCGTTTGACAAGAAAATCAAGGTCCGTCACTTACAAGTCGGGGATTTAGTACTCAAAGAGAACAGGGCACCTATTTTTGATCCCAAGGGAAAGTTCAAACCAAATTGGGGAGGTCCGTTCATTGTCAAAGAAATATTACCAGGAAAAGCTGTCAGACTTCAAGATCATGATGGAATCGAGTTACCAGAACCAACCAACCTTGACTAAATCAAACGGTACTACATTTAAGGAGGCCATCTTTGGCCGAATCAATTTCCTTGCTACCCAGTTCATTATCTCCTTTCTCAGCCCTTTGCAGCCCTTTCAAAAAAAAAAAAAATTGTGCTTTTTCTTTCTCAGCCCATTCACCTAACCTAGGGGAGGGAAAGAATTCGAACTACGTTTTGGTCTGATCCCAAAATTCTGGGGTACGTAGGCAACCTGAGAAATTACTTCAGGCCCGACCACATCAAAATTAAAAAAAATGTATTTCCCACACAATAAAAAAAAATCAAGAAAAAAATTCAAAAGAAAAGAAATATCATTCAAAGTGGGAAAGAAAATTTAAAGAAAAAGAAATAATTTAAAAGGAAATGCCACACAAGGGGCATTTGGGTTTTTGAGCCTCAAAATCCCTTTCTTTTTTTTTACCCAGTCCTAAGCCTACCTATGAAAGTCCTCCTAAGTACCGTACGAGAAGTCAAGGAAGATAGCAAAGCATGATTAGACAGCGACTCCAGAAGTTCAGAAGAGAAGAAAAAGATAAAAAATGATGAAGCCTGCTAAGTTGAAAACCCGAAAAGGGCGACTTAGGCAAAAATTAAGGCAAGCTCGCAAGGTTGAAAATCTGAAAGGACAACTTTGGCAACAATTAGAGCAAAGAAAAAGAGAAGAGCTCGCTAGATCGAAAACCTGAAAAGGCGATCTATGCAAAAGCTAGAGCAAGCTCGCTAGATTGAAAACTTGAAAAGGCGATCTAGGCAAAAGTTAGAGCAACAAAGAAAAATAGAAGAAAATCCCAAGTTGAGAGCAATCCGAGCTGAAACATCAGAAGTCCGAATAATCAAATTCAATACTTAGCTTAAACCAGGCATAGACTCAGAAGTCACAAGTATCTTGTCTACGATCGATCTGAAAATGTTTACTTCCCCGAGTGAACCAAGGGAGATAAGGGTGAATTCTACGATGAGTCTCGAAAGGAAATAATTTTGTACTCTTGAGCCTGACTCAGAACCTTCAATAAAATTAATCAAAATTAAAAGTTGAGTCTTTATTGCGCTTGTGGTAATCAATTATTTCAAACCTTCATACAAGGGGCATTTTCTTTCTTTTTTAATGTAACTTTTCCCCCTTATACTAGGGGCATTTTTTGCACGATGTGTTCAATTATTTTCAAGGTCATGTTCATTGTCAAACTAGAGGCGTTTTGTTTTTGAGCAATGTTAATCCTAAGAGATAATGAGAACCCAAAATTTAAGATAACCCTCTTGATAACAGTTTTTCGAAAAACTTTTGAGGTTCAAAAGAAATAAAAAACTCAGGTTTTAAATTCATAAAACATTTGGATAAATCCTTGAGGTTCAAACAAAAGCATTTTGGATCTCACATAGGAGATATGGCATTCTTTCGTTCTCCAGATTCTTTTTCAGATCCAATCATTCTTGGAATCGATCATTTCTCTTCCAGATTCATTATCTTCCAGATTTATTCGTTCTCTGGTTCGTTCTAATCAGATTTCTCCAAAATTCATTCATTCCTCTGCCAGTTTTGCTCAGTTTCCGCCAAGGGTTATCTTGGATTTTGCTCAGTTTCCGCCAAGGGTTATCTTGGATTTTGCTCAGTTGCCGCCAAGGGTTATCTTGGATTTTGCTCAGTTTCCGCCAAAGGATATCTTGGATTTTGCTCAGATGCCGCCAAGGGTTATCTTGGGTTTTGCTCATTTTCCACCAGGGATATCTTGGATTTTGCTCAGTTGCCGCCAAGGGTTATCTTGGATTTTGCTCAGTTTCCGCCAAGGGTTATCTTGGATTTTGCTCAGTCTCCGCCAAGGGCTATCTTGGATTTTGCTCAGTCTCCGCCAAGGGTTATCTTGGATTTTGCTCAGTTGCCGCCAAGGGTTATCTTGGATTTTGCTCAGTCTCCGCCAAGGGTTATCTTGGATTTTGCTCAGTCTCCGCCAAGGGTTATCTTGGATTTTGCTCAGATACCGCCGAGGGTTTTCTCGGAACTATGCTCAGATACCGCCGAGGGTTTTCTCGAAATTATGCTCAATTACCGCCGAGGGTTTTCTCGGAACTATGCTCAGATACCGCCGAGGGTTTTCTCGGAATTATGCTCAGATACCGCCGAGGGTTTTCTCGGAACTATGCTCAGATACCGCCGAGGGTTTTCTCGGAATTATGCTCAGATACCGCCGAGGGTTTTCTCGGAATTGTGCTCAGATACCTACCGCGAGGGTTTTCTCGGAACTATGCTCAGATGCCGCCAAGGGTTTTCTCGGAATTATGCTCAGATACCGCCGAGGATTATGCTCAGATACCGCCGAGGGTTTTGTTTTCTCGGAATTATGCTCAGTTACCGCCGAGGGTTTTCTCGGAATTATGCTCAGTACCGCCGAGGGTTTTCTCGGAATTATGCTCAGATACCGCCGAGGGTTTTCTCGGAAATATGCTCAGATACCGCCGAGGGTTTTCTCGGAATTATGCTCAGATACCGCCGAGGGTTTTCTCGGAACTGCTCAGATACCGCCGAGGGTTTTCTCTCGGAACTATGCTCAGATACCGCCGAGGGTTTTCTCGGAATTATGCTCAGATACCGCCGAGGGTTTTCTCGGAATTATGCTCAGATACCGCCGAGGGTTTTCTCGGAACTATGCTCAGATACCGCCGAGGGTTTTCTCGGAATTATGCTCAGTTACCGCCGAGGGTTTTCTCGGAATTATGCTCAGGTACCGCCGAGGGTTTTCTCGGAATTATGCTCAGATACCGCCGAGGGTTTTCTCGAAATATGCTCAGATAACCGCCGAGGGTTTTCTCGGATTATGCTCAGATACCGCCGAGGGTTTTCTCGGAACTATGCTCAGATACCGCCGAGGGTTTTCTCGGAATTATGCTCAGGTACCGCCGAGGGCCGAGGGTTTTCTCGGAACTATGCTCAGATACCGCCGAGGGTTTTCTCGGAACTATGCTCAGATACCGCCGAGGGTTTTCTCGAAATTATGCTCAGGTACCGCCGAGGGTTTTCTCGAAATTATGCTCAGATACTGCCGAGGGTTTTCTAGGAACTATGCTCAGATACCGCCGAGGGTTTTCTCGGAATTATGCTCAGATACCGCCGAGGATTTTTTCGGAACTATGCTCAGTTACCACCGAGGGTTTTTTCGGAACTATGCTCAGTTTATGCTTAGATTATATTCAAATTATGCTCAGTTTATACTCAGACTATGCTCAATTTATGCTCAGGTTTTACTCAGTTTCACACAGTGCACACACTTGCACATTTGCACTTTTTAGTCAGGGAGAATTCTCTAAAATTCAAGGACCTGACAACCTTTTGATTCGGGGAGAGCTTTACCCTCAAGGATCCGAACACCCTGACGAATTGCTAAATCAGGCTGCAAAATGAACTGTCACTAGCTTTGGCATTCAGATATCGCACTATCTACCAAGATAGATTTGCTATCTAGTTTGCTTCAACCCTCTGCCAAAGAGGGGCATCTGTAGACACCCCATTTTTGCATCCGCCTGATTAATCAACTCGTCAACCCGATCGCAAGGATTCCCAATGATGGATGTGTATTCCGTTGCTTTATTTTGTTACCAGATATGTTTCAAAAATCCGGATGAGGTATCTCGAACTGACAAAATATTAGAAACCACGCTACGCTAGGAAAATACGACCCCAGAAACATAGAAATCATCATCTTGCAAACCAAAAAGAAGCTTCACGATAAAAACCACTAAAAATTACCAAATTACCAAAATACCCCTAACATCAAAACAACTCTAGAGCCTACATTACGCTTAGGAAAACTCTCTCGAACACGTAAAATAACAAATCGGAACCAAATAAATCATTTCACCAATTTTAACAGAATCTGACAAAATTACGAAAATGCCCCTCATAAGTTCACAATCATTTCACATAAAAATTTCATAAAAGATACAAACCAACATTCTCATTGAATTCCTTACGAAAAATCGATTCTAAAACATCCTAGAACATTAAAAACTGACTTAAAACGTGAAAAGTCCTCTCCGGGGGTAAAATGGTAATTTCACAATTTTCATAATTAAAAAATCGAAATTAATAAATAAAACATTAAATAATTAAATTTAAACATTAATGAAATTAATTTAAAATTTTGAACCTAAAAAATCATCGATCGACGGACTCTCAGGCAAAATCGTTGAGGGTTCGTGGGATATTTCTTTAAGGACCCCTCCATTTGGGGGTCCAAAGAATTAAAGAAATAATGGAGGGGGGTTCTCCAAAAACCAAATAAATCAAGCAAGACTAAGTCAAGGTCTTAAAGTCAATCATGTGAGACTGAAGTCAAAATTAAAGTCAATTAAGCAAGACTGAAGTCAAGATATTGAAAGTCAATCAATTAAGACCAAAGTCAAAACATTAAAAGTCAATCAAATAAGACCAAAAGTCATAATAGAGATCTAATTAAATAATAACTCTATCTAATAGAGTTCTAACTTAAAAACAATTCTACCTAAAACAATTTGAATTAAAACACAATTCTACCTAAAACAATTTTAATTAAAACACAATTCTACCTAAAACAAGTCAAATTAAAACACAACTCTAATTAAAAGATTTCAAATTAAATACTAACTCTATCCAAATCAACCCCTAAAAACATCTATAAATAGAGGTGCTCACACCCTATTTTCGTATCAAATCATAAACCCTAAGAGAAGTAGGTCTAGAAGCTCCCCTAACCCCCCATAAACCCTAGTTTTGGAGCCCCAACTCCTTACCTAACATCCCTCCTTCAATTTTAGTCTAGAAAACACCCAAAAGCCTTCTAAAAACATCCCCAAATCCACAACGAATTTGAAGAGTTCAGATTCAAAAACAAGGAGATACCTTGCCTCGGAGATCCGAAGTCAAATCCGGAAGCAGAACGAAGCAAGGGAGCACGGTACAAGGAGTTCTTTTTGTCAGATCTGAGGGAACCAAGTCCTTGCCATCGGAAAGGTAAACCTTTTATTTTTATTTATTTTTATCTAGGTTTTAGCAATGTAATTTATTTGGGAATTTAGTAGAGACCGGCTTTGGCCGGGCGGGGTTGGTGCCTAACACCTTCCAATCCCGTAACATGATCCCCGAATTCAGTTTTTTTGGTTTTAGATTAGTTTTTATCCGTTTAGAGTCATTGATCGGTTCTTAGACCGTAATAACTAGGTGGCGACTCCCAAACCTCAAGGGTCAAAAGCGGATCCGCGTACCCCGCGGATCGAGGGCGCTTTCAGCGGCATCTGAGCATAATTCTAAGAAAACCCTCGGCGGTAACTAAGCATAGTTCGGAGAAAACCCTCGGCGGTATCTGATCATAATTCCGAGAAAACCCTCAACAGCATCTGAGCATAGTTCTGAGAAAGCCCTCGACGGTAACTAAGCATAATTCCGAGAAAGCCCTCGACGGTATCTGGCTGAGTAAAACTGATAATGAAGGAATAAATCTGGGAAATAACAATTGAAAATGAATCTGGAAAAGAGGGGTTGAATCTGGGAATGAATAGATTTGGGACAGAATGAATGCCCTATCTCCTATGTGAGATCCAAAATGTATTTGTTTGAATCTCAAGATTTTATCCAAAAGTTTTATGAATTTAAAACCTAAGTTTTTATTTCTTTTGAACCTCAAGGGTTTTCCCAAAAAAAAAAAAAACTGTTATCAAGAGGGTAACCTTAAGTTTGGGGTTCTCATTATCTTTTAGGATTAACATTGCTCAAAAATAAAATGCCCTTAGTTTGACAATAAACATGGAATTGAAAATAATTGGACACATCATGCAAAAATTAAAAAAAATACTCCTAGTATAAGGGGGAAAAGTTACATATTTAGAGAAAAAAGAAAAATGCCCCTTGTATGAAGGTTTGAAATATTTGATTACCACAAGCGCAATAAAAATCCAACTTTTAATTTTGATTAATTTTATTGAAGGTTTTGAGTCTGGCTCAAGAGAACAAAATTATTTCCCTTTTAAGACTCATCATAGAATTCACTCTTCTCTCCCTTGGTTCACTTGGGGAAGTAAAAATTTTTAGATCGATCGTAGACAAGATACTTGTGACTTCTGAGTCTGTGCCTGGTTTAAGTTAAGTATTGAACTTGATTATTAGAACTTCTGATGTTTCAGCTTGGACCGTTCTCAGCTTGAGATTTTCTTCTGTTTTTCTTTGTTGCTCTAACTTTTGCCTAGATTGCCTTTTCAAGTTTTCAATCTAGCGAGCTTGCTCTAGCTTTTGCCTAGATCGCCTTTTCAGATTTTCAATCTATCGAGCTTTTTCTTTTTTCTTGGCTCTGATTGTTGCCAAAGTTGTCGTTTCAGATTTTTAACCTTGCGAGCTTGCCTTAGTTTTTGCCTAAGTCGCCCTTTTCGGATTTTCAACTTAGCAGGCTTCATCATTTTTTTATTTTTTTCTTCTCCTCTGAACTTCTAGAATTACTGTCTGATCATGTTTTGCTACCCTCCTTGACTTTTTCACACGGTACTTAGGAGGACTTTTATAGGTAAGCTTGGGACTAGGCATAAAAAGAAAGGATTTTGAGGCTCAAAAACCCAAATGCCCCTTGTGTGGCATTTCATTTAAAATTTTTTCTTGAATTTTCTTTCCCATTTTGGATGATATTTCTTTTTCTTTTGAATTTTTTTCTTTTTAGATTTTTTCTTTGTCGGGGAATCTATTTTTTTTTATTTTGATAAGGTCGGGTCTGAAGTAACTTCTCAGGTTGCCTACGTACCCCAGAATTTTGGGATTAGACCAAAACGTAGTTCAAATTTTCCCTCCCTAGATTAGGTGATCTGGTTGAGAAAGAAGAAGGTATAATTTTTTTTCTTTTTGAATAGGCTACAAATGGGTTGAGAAAGGAAATAATGAAACTAGCTAATAGGAAAAATTGATTCGGCCAAAGATGGCCTCCTTAAATGTAGTACCGTTTGATTTGATCAAGGTTGGTTGGTTCTGGTAACTCGATTCCATCATGATCTTGAAGCCTGACAGCTTTTCCTGGTAATATTTTCTTGATGATGAACGGATCTCCCCAATTTGGTTTAAACTTCCCTCTAGGTCAAAGATAGGTGCCCGATTCTCTTTGAGTACTAAATCTCCGACTTGTAACTGACGGGCCTTGATCTTTTTATCAAATGCACGGGCGACTCTTCTTTGATAAGTTTGAACGTGATTGTAGACACCCCATTTTTGCACTTGCCTGATTAATCAACTCGTCAACTCGATCGCAACGATTCCCAATGATGGATGTTTATTCCAATGCTTTATTTTATTACCAGATATGTTTCAGAAATCCAGATGAGGTATCTCGAACTGACAAAACCTTAGAAACCATGCTACGCTAGGAAAATACGACCCCAGAAACATAGAAATCATCATCTTGTAGACTAAAAAGAAGTTTTACGATAAAAATAACTAAAAAATGACCAAATTACCAAAATACCCCTAATATCAAAACAACCTTAGAGCCTACGTTACACTTAGGAAAACCCATTCAAACACAAAAAATAACAAATCGAAACCAAATAAATCATTTCGTCAATTTTCACAGAATTTGACAAAATTATGAAAATGCCCCTCATAAAGTTCACGACCATTTCACACAAAAAATTTCATAAATGACACAAACTAATATTTCCATTGAATTCCTTATGAAAAATCAATTATAAAACATCCTAGAACATCAAAAATCGACTTAAAACGTGAAAAGTCATTTCCGAGGGTAAAACGGTACTTTCACAATTTTCATAATTAAAAATTTTAAAATTAATAAATAAAATATTAAATAATTAAAGTGAAACATTAATGAAATTAATTTAAAATTTTGAACTAAAAGAATCGATCAATCAGGCTCTCAGGCAAAATTGTTGAGCGTTCGCAAGATATTTCTTTAAAGACCCCTCCATTTGGGGGTCCAAAGAATTAAAAATATAATAGAGTGGGTTCTCGAAAAAATTAAAGTTAATCAAGTAAGACTAAAGTCAAGTCAATCAAATAAGACTAAAGTCAAAATTAAAGTCAATTAAGAAATACTGAGGTCAAGATATCAAAATCAACCAATTAAGACTAAAGTCAAAGTCTTAAAGTCAATCAAAGAAGATCAAAAGTCAAAATCCTAATAGAGTTCTAATTAAATAATGACTCTACCTAAAAGAATTCTAATTAAAATACAACTCTGCCTAAAACAATTCTAATTATAATACAACTCTACCTAAAACAGTTCTAACTAAAATACAACTCTAACTAAAAGAATTATAATCGAACACTAATTCTATCTAAATCAACCCTTAAAAATCTATAAATAGAGGTCCTCACACCCTATTTTCGTATCAAATCATAAACCCTAAGAGAAGTAGGTCAAAAAGTCTCCCTAGCCTCCCACAAACCCTAGTTTTAGAGCCCCAACTCCTTACCTAACACCATACATCGATTTTAGCCTAAAAAACACCTAGAAGCCCTTCAAAAACACCCCAAAATCCATAAACAAATCCGAAAAATGTAGATCTAAAGAAGGGATACCTCGCCTTGGAGATCAGAAATCAGATTCGAAAACAGACCGAAGTAAGGAATACTGAACAAGGCGTTACTCTGTCAGATCTGAGGGAACGATAAAGTTGTCTTCGAAAAGGTATAATTTCTTATTTTTTTTTATTATCTAGGTCTTCTAGCAATGTAATTTAGTTGGGATAAGTAAAGACCGGCATTGGCCGGGCGGGGTTGGTGCCTAACACCTTCCAACCCTATAACGTGATCCCCGGACCAATATTTATTTTAGTAAATTAGTTGATTTATCCGTTCTGAGTCATTGACTGGTTCCTAGACCATAATAACTAGGTGGCGACTCCCAAACCTCAAAGGTCAAAAGCGGATCCGCGCACCCCGGGGATCGAGGGCGCTTTCAGTGGCGACTCCACTGAGGACTATTGAGGATTAGACTTGAAAAACCCTAAGTTTGGGATGCACTTCCAGTAGGACCTTTTTTATTTGATTTTTAGTTATTTGTTTATTTATTTATTTTTATCATTCTTTTTGGCTTAATTATGGATCATTTGTTTGGATTCCGAATACTTTGTTTTGGTACATTTTCATGGTTCAATCTATGATCATTCAGAATGACCCTAAATAATGCAGGATGTCAAGAGGATAATAGTTTGGAAAAAATGGTTTTTGAACCATTCTCACTATTTGGTTTATTTTATAATTTTTGGTCGTATTATTTTTTTTCTTGGCATTACTTGGTTTGATTTTGGATAGGTCATTGTGGAGTATCTTTTTTTTTATGATTCAATCTAGGGTTGTTTTGGGATGACCCTAAATAATGAAAGATTTAAATTGACATAATTGAAGATGGAATGATGGTGGTTGAGATGAGAGTTATGATTATTTAAAAAAAAAAAAAATTGGATGATTTTTTTGGCACGTTACTAGGCATAGACGACAAGTTATAGAAAAAAATTATTTGTGAGTGATGCACTAAGAAATAAAAAAATTACCTTTTTGAATGTTGTTCATGATAAGGAGAGGATTTCAAGAAAAAAAAATCAGAAAAAAAGCGCGAAAAAAAAAAACTTTCACGTGGTGTGTCATTAGCAGAAAATAGCTTTTGTTGTTTTTATCATCTTCTCCATGTGTTTAAAAATGGAAAACAGCAAGAGAGATGACGTCTCTCTCTCCTTCCTCTCTCTTTCTCTCTTTCTCTCTTTCTCGCTTTAACCGCTATCGTGAACCAAGTTTCTCTCAATTTCTATTTGAATTTGTGAGAAAGAAAACTAATTTTTTTTTCTTTTCATCTTTCAAAACCCTAAATTCCCCTAATTTTCCTGAAATTCCAGCCCTAAAACACCTCTCAAGAAACCTAGAATCCATCTTCGAATCCCCCGATTTTGGATTCTTTATCGACGCCAAGATCGTTGTAGACGAAGACCATGAAATACCTATCCACCGTTGCATTCTCTCAGCTTGAAGTCCCTTATTCAAGAACTGGTTTTCTATTTCTGTTGATGAGAGAGGAGGGAAATTCGAATTGAAGGAACTGTTGAAAGATTTCAATTTTGGGTTCAATTTTTTGGTTGTTGTTTTGGCTTATTTGTATAGTGGGCAAGTAAGGCCATTGCTGAAAGGTGTTTGTGTTTGTGTCAATGATGGTTGTTCACATGTAGCGTGTCGGCCCGCTGTCAATTTCATGTTGGATGTGCTCATAGATGGTGTGAAGCAAGGTTTTAGTTCTGAAGTGTTAGATTATGAAATTGGTGTTTCAATGCCTATGGTATTTGCGAATATTGTTGATGTTGTTGAATATGTGGTTAAGATATTGCAGGGAATTGGTGTTGAATGTGTTTGTTACCATAGTGAATGTTCTTTGGAGGAGCGAACACAGAATTTAATTGATTTTCAATAAAGTGGTGGAGTGCTTGTGTGTACTGATGCGGCTGCTCGTGGGCTTGATATTCCAAACGTTTCATAATTATTCAGGCGGAATTTGCCACTTAAGCCATAGATTTCCTATATAGAATTGGATGAATAACAAAGAGCAGGTCAATCTGGACTTGTCACAAGCTTGCACACTGAATCCATAGGGATCTTGTTGCAACAATGTGTCAAGTTAGGAAAACGGATCAGCTTTACTCTTTCTCCGCAATTATCACATAAATCAGAACTTCACACAAAAAAAAAGAGTCTTTTCGTTTTGGTTCATTTTAGTAAAAAAATAAATCAATCAAGTTATTTAATTTGTTTTAGTAATAGTAAATAACAGGTTTATTCAATTTCTTTTCTCTTATGGAAAATTTTTCTGCTTTAAAAAAAAAAATTCTAAAAAAAAAAAAAAAAGAGTAGTCACTCTCCATCTCCACAACTATCATCCTATTCTCGATTCAATGTTTATTAAAGTGTCAATTTATTTTGGATCACCCAAAAGCGATCCTTGATTGGACCATGGAAAAAAATATATATATTATGCCTGTTTCAATGTTGGATGTGACTGATTAGTTTTGATATCATGATTGATTGCCTATCTACTATGCGATGATGTCTACATATATATTTTTAATGTGTTTGCTTTTATCTTAATTTCGATGTGATGGGTTTTGTATCATTTTGATTGATATTCATGTAGTACCCATGTTGAGATAATATGATCAGACCCATGAGCCCATTTGTTTGAAAAGGCCCCGGGCACACCCCACACTGTTTTTGCACACACCACTAGCACGTTTATCACTTTGCATGTCCCATATAGCCAACGTGGCACTAGTGCGTGGCCCGATCTTTTCGAAGATGCGACATCATTCATGAAAACCACAACTCTAGTCACGTACCTTAGGGTATATCAAACTGGGGCATCAGTACCGTCTGATCAGGTGACTCTGAAAGGTATATCGATGCACCAAGGCTGGAGCGACCTGAGCTTTTGACCTATTGTAAGCCACACAGTCACATGTCCCTTTGCCAATGTAGTACTAGTACGTGGTCGGTCCCCTCGTGGGATGCCAAACCATTTATGAAAGCTACAATTCTTGACTCATACTCGTAGGTATATAAAAGATAATCCAAGTATATCAATTGTACTTTTTGGTCAAAATCGGTGCCTAAGCTTGATCTTGCCCCGCTGTACCCTACTGTACGAGGGGGATAGACTATGTCTATTCTAGACGAGAGGTATTTAAGTGGGCCCTTTTTCAACATCGTGCGCCACCTCTCAATTGGAGATCAAACTGACTGTTTTTGACTTCAGAGAAGTGAGTTGAGGTTTTAGATTATCACCTATACGGTATATCAAACCAAGTCATCACGTATCGAGAGGTATATAGGTGTATTTGGGCAAGGGTGGCCAGGTAAAAATGCATTGCACGTAGTAAGCTTAGAGTCTAGAAACCTTCCATGTATGTCACGACTCGAACTTTTCGTGGGTGTTCCCAGGTTGTTCATTGAATGGAACCTTGATTGATATATGTGAATGATGTGAATGATGAAATCAGAATGCATGTGAATAATGAGGTGAATGTATGTGAATGATGAAATCATAATGTACAGTTTTGTCCTCAAGGATCAATCTTTTCTGTTTAACCTGATCACTAAGTGCACCAACCCAATAACAAATCCATTTTAAACTTGACCCAATCCATCTCGATCCAACGATCATTATGGGCTGAGCCATTTGAATCAAAATGAAATATAAATTTTTTTTTCTAATTCGGATTTTTTAACCCATTTTAAAAGAAGAAAAATATTTTCCAGAAGAAAAATATTTTCTAGAAGAGAAATGCTTTCCAAAAGTAAACTGTTTTCCAAAATATTAAGATTTTTCAAAAGGAAATGCTTTCCCAAAAAATTTTTCTAAAAGAAAATATTTTCCAAAAAAAAAAAAAAAAGGAAGAAAAATATTTTTCAGAAAAAAAATGGTTTACAAAAAATTTTATTTTTGCATGAAAAGTTATTGAAATATGTTTGTGGAAGTTGTTATTCAATGAAAACATTATTTGTCAATATTTTTCAAAAGTGCGAGAAAATTATTTTTCTGAATAATCATTACATTAATGAATTGTTTAATGGATTGGTGTACAGAATTTAATAAAATCTCAGGGTTCATTTACAATGTTATCAAGGGAGTGACACTGAAACTGGTTAAATTCACCTTCAATGTGGTTTAAGGGTTATCATTGTACCTAAGCTCAATCGTCCATCGTCTAGTTAGGGTTATAAATCCGGTTAGTTAGAACAAACGTCAATATCAAGTCAATCATCAGAAATCCTTTAAAATATCTCAATATTTCCCAGTTGTTCCTTGAAGGTCACAATGTTTCAGTCTTACCGGTTATAAGCAATGTCTCGAATCCTCAATCCATAATCAAGCCCGTTGTGAGTAGTCTTGAGTTTTCATGAGTCATTTGGATTAGCTCGAGTTTTTTTTTCAGCAAGGTCATGTCTTCTTTTCCAGTCAACTCTTTTTTCTGTTTAGTCGACTTAGTTTGTCGTGTCATAGAGGTGTCTATCGCCCTTTCTGAATTTGATTGGATAAAGAAAATATTTGAATACCTCGAGCGCATTAACGAATTAACTACTAATCTGACTTTAAGGATAGATTTCTTTCTTGAACAAGAAGATAAGGGTCGGGCTCAACAATTTTCAATCAGAAAGCAAAGGTCATTAACCTTAGAACAAATAATTCTTAAAGAGATTCAAATAGAAACCATCCTATCCCTAGAGGAACACAAGGGGATAATGAATTTTCTCAGAAATTTCAAAAGACTTGTTCGCGTGGGCCTATGAGGATATGTTAGGTACAAGCTTGGGTGTTGTCTAACACATAATAGATACTGGCTCGAGAAAATGAGATCAAGGAAGATGTTACAAAATGTATCAGTGCTACACTTCTCAAAATGGTAGAGCTCCCAAAATAGATTACCATTCTCAGACTAATGAAACAGTTGAAGCGATATTGATATTTGATAATGGGTCGTACATCAAAGTTTAAGTTGTTACTCTATATTCAAAGTTCGAGATTTGACATCACATTATCTCTCTACCGCCCTCAGACTAATGGAGCAGTCGAAGCAGCTAATAAGAATCTTAAGACTATCATCAGAAAAATGTGTCAATCACATAGAGATTGGTCTAGAAAACTGTCATTTGTACTATGGGCATATCGAACTTCAATTTGATCCTCTACTGGAGCTACTCCCTACTCCTTAGTGTATGGCATGAAAGCAGTCTTACCAGTTGAAATGGAAATTCCGTCTCTCAGGGTCTTATTGGAAAGTCAGTTGTCAGAAGCAGATTGGGTTCGTCAACGGTATGAAGAATTAAATTTGATCGAAGAAAAATGACTAAGAGCTTTGTATCACGTGCAAGCTTATCAAAGAAGAGTCGCCTGTGGGTTTGACAAAAAGATCAAGGCAGGTCAATTACAATTTGGGGATTTAGTACTCAAAGATAATCGGACACCTATCTTTGACCCTAGAGGGAAGTTCAAACCAAATTGGGGAGGTCCGTTCATCATCAAAGAAATATTACCAGGAAAAGCTGTTAGGTTTCAAGATCATGATGGAATCGAATTACCAGAATCAACCAACCTTGACCAAATCAAATGGTACTACATTTAAGGAGGCCATCTTTGACCGAATCAATTCTTATATTACCCAGTTCAATATATCCTTTCTCAATCCCTTTGCAGTCTTTTCAAAAAGAAAAATTATGACTTTTTCTTCTTCAGCCCGATCACCTAACCTAGGGAAGGGAAAAGTTCGAACTACGTCTTAGTCTAATCCCAAAATTCTAGGGTACATAGGCAACCTGAGAAGTTATTTCAGGCTCGACCACATCAAAATAAAAAAATAGATTCTCCGACAACGAAAAAATCTAAAAAGAAAAAAAATTCAAAAGAAAAAAAAATATTGTCAGAGTGGGGAAGAAAATTCAAGGAAAAAGTAAATAATTTAAAAGGAAATGCCACACAATGGGCATTTGGGTTTTTGAGCCTCAAAATTCCTTTCTTTTTATACCCAGTCCTAAGCCTACCCATAAAAGTCCTCTGAAGTACTGTGCGAAAAAGTCAAGGAAGATAGCAAAGCATGATCAAAAAGTAACTCCATAAGTTCAAAATGGAAAAAATAAAAAATAAAAAATATAAAAAATAAAAAAAACCTGCTAGGTTGAAAATCCCAAAAAGGGCGACTTAGGCAAAAATTAAGACAAGTTTGCAAGGTTGAAAATCTGAAAGGACGGTCTTGACAACAATCAGAGCAAAGAAAATAGAAAAAATTGTAAGCTCGCTAGATCGAAAACCTAAAAAGGTGATCTAGGCAAAAGCTAGAGCATGCTCGCTAGATTGAAAACCTGAAAAGGCAATCTAGGCAAAACTTAGAGCAACGAAAAAATAAAAGAAAATCTTCGTTGAGTTGAGAAGCTGAAAAGACAGTCCGAGCCGAACATCAGAAGTCTGAATGATCAAGTTTCAATACCCAGTTTGAACCAAATATAGACTCAGTAGATACAAGTATCTCGTCTATGATTGATCTAAAAAGTTTCATGTCCCTAAGCGAACCGACGGAGAGAAAGAACAAATTCTATGATGAATTTCAGAAAGAAATATTTTGTTCCAATTTCTTTAAGCCTGACTCAAAATCTTCAATATAAAAAGTCAAAATTAAAAGTTAAATCTTTATTGCGCTTGCGGTAATCAAGGATTTCAAATTTTCATAACAAGGGCACTTCCTTTTTCTAAAGATTACAGTTTTCCCCCCTTACACTAGGGGCATTCATTTTCAGATTATGTTCAATTATCCCCAATGCAATGTTCCCTATCAAACTAGGGGCATTTTGGTGTTAAAACCTGGTCAATTCAAACCCTAAAGGATAAGGTTAACTTTGAATTAAAGGTTACCCTCTTGATAGCAATTTTGAAAACTCCTAAGATTCAAAGAGAGTTAAATTATTTACCGGACATTCATAAAATCCAGCTTTTTATTTTAAAAAAAAATCAAATGCAAGGTTAATCCCCTGTTTGCTCCCAAAAAAATTAGTTCATTACTCTTTCACCCTGGGTAGGTATAGTAGAACTCCCAAAAAGCTTAGTTCATTACTCTTTCACTCCGAGTAGGTAGAGTAGAACTTCCCAAAAATAATTAGTTCATTACTCTTTCACCTTGGGCAGGTAGAGTAGGACTCCCAAAAAGCATAGTTCATTACTCTTTCACTCCAAGTAGGTAGAGTAGAACTTCCCAAAAAAATTAGTTCATTACTCTTTCACCCTGGGCAGGTTGAGTAGGATTCGCAAAAAAAATTAGTTCATTACTCTTTTACCCTGGGCAGGTAGAGTAGGACTTCCAAAAAAAAAATTAGTTCATTATTCTTTTTCACTCCGAGTAGGTAGAATAGAACTTCCCAAAAAAATAAGTTCATTACTCTTTTACCTAGGGTAGGTAGAGTATAACATTCAACTTTTGTTCAGATTTGTCTCAAATCTCATTCAAATTTTCTCAAGTTTTGTTTTACTCAGATTTTAATCAGTTTCAAACAGTGCACACACTTGCACATTTGTTCTTTTAGTCAGGGAGAATTCTTTAAAATTCAAGGATCTGACACTGTTAGTGAGAGCTCTTGCCCAAGGACCTGACAACTTTTTAGTTCAGAGAGAGTTTAACCCTTAAGGATCCGAACACCCTAACGAATTGCTAAATCAGGCTGTAAAATGAACTGTCACTAGCTTTGACATTCGGATATCGCACTATCTACCAAAATAGATTTACTATCTAGTTTGCTTAAAATCTCTGTCAAAGAAGGGCATCTGTAGACACCCCATTTCTGCACTTGCTTGATTAATCAACTCGTCAACTCGATCGCAACGGTTCCCAATGATGGATGTTTATTCCAATGCTTTATTTTGTTACCAGATATGTTTCAGAAATCCGGATGAGGTATCTCGAATTGAAAAAACCTTAGAAACCACGCTACGCTAGGAAAATACGACCCCAGAAACATAGAAATCATCATCTTACAGACCAAAAATAAGTTTTACGATAAAAATCACAAAAAATTGATCAAATTACCAAAATACCCCTAACATCAAAACAACCTTAGAGCCTATGTTACACTTAGGAAAATCCATTCAAACACATAAAACAACAAATCAAAATCAAATAAATTATTTCGCCAATTTTCACAGAATTTGACAAAATTATGAAAATGCCCCTCATAAAGTTCACGATCATTTCACACAAAAAATTTCATAAATGACACAAACTAATATTTCTATTTAATTCCTTATGAAAAATCAATTCTAAAACATCCTAGAACATCAAAAACTGACTTAAAACGCGAAAAGTCCTCTCCGAGGGCTAAATGATAATTTCACAATTTTCATAATTAAAAATTTTGAAATTAATAAATAACATATTAAATAATTAAATTGAAACATAAATGAAATTAATTTAAAATTTTGAACTAAAAAAATCGATCAATTAGGCTCTCAGGCAAAATTGTTGAGGGTTCGCAAGATATTTCTTTAAAGACCCCTCCATTTGGGGGTCCAAAGAATTAAAAATATAATAGAGGGATTCTCCAAAAAATTAAAGTCAATTAAGCAAGACTAAAGTCAAGTCAATCAAATAAGACTAAAGTCAAAATTAAAGTCAATTAAGAAATACTAAGGTCAAGATATTAAAATCAACCAATTAAGACTAAAGTCAAAGTCTTAAAGTCAATCAAAGAAGACCAAAAGTCAAAACCCTAATAGAGTTCTAATTAAATAATAACTCTACCTAAAAGAATTTTAATTAAAATACAACTCTACCTAAAACAATTCTAATTAAAATACAACTCTACGTAAAACAGTTCTAGCTAAAATACAACTCTAAGTAAAAGAATTATAATCGAACACTAATTCTATCTAAATCAACCCTTAAAAAAATCTATAAATAGAGGTCCTCACACTCTATTTTCGTATCAAATCATAAACTCTAAGAGAAATAGGTCAAAAAGCCTCCCTAGCCTCCCATAAACCCTAGTTTTGGAGTCCCAACTCTTAAGCTAACACCCATACTTCGATTTTAGCCTAAAAAACACCTAAAAACCCTTCAAAAACACCCCAAAATCCATAAACAAATCCAAAAAATACAGATCTAAAGAAGGGATACCTCGCCTCGGAGATCAGAAATCAGATCCGAAAACAGACCGAAGCAAGGAATACTGAACAAGGCGTTACTCTGTCAGATCTGAGGGAACGATAAAGTTATCTTCGAAAAGGTATAATTTCTTATTTTTTTTATTATCTAGGTCTTTTAGCAATGTAATTTAGTTGAGATAAGTAGAGACAGGCATTGGCCAGGAGGGGTTGGTGCCTAACACCTTCCAACCCCGTAACATTATCCCCGGACCCATATCTATTTTAGTAGATTAGTTGATTTATCCGTTTTGAGTCGTTGATCGGTTCCTAGACCGTAATAGCTAGGTGGCGACTCCCAAATCTCAAAGGTCAAAAGCGGATCTGTGCACCCCACGGATCGAGGGCGCTTTCAGTGATACAAAGCTCTCAGTCGTCTTTCTTCAATCAAATTCAATTCTTCATACCACTGGCGAACCCAATCTGTTTCTGACAAATGACTTTCCAATTAGACCCTGAGAGATGGAATTTCCATTTCAACTGGTAAGACTGCTTCCATGCCATATACTAGGGAGTAGGGAGTAGATCCAGTAGAGGATCGAATTGAAGTTCGATATTCCCATAGTGCAAATGGCAATTTTTCAGACCAATCTCTATATGATTGACACATTTTTCTAATGATAGTCTTAAGATTCTTATTAGCTGCTTCGACTGCTCCATTAGTCTGAGGACGGTAAGGTGATGATTTGTGGTGTGAGATTTTGAACTTTGAAAACAAAGTAATAACCTCAGCTTTGAAATGTGACCCGCTATTAGAAATCAGTTCCGAAGGTTTCCCGTACCGGCTGATGATGTTCGTTTGGATAAACTTTGCAACTCAAGACATAGTGAGGATAACATAAAAGGCAACTTCGACCCACTTAGTAAAATAATCGATAGCAACTAAAATGTATTCATGCCCGTTTGATGCTTTAGGCGATATTTTACCAATAATGTCAGTTCCCCAAACTAAGAATGGTCATGGTGAAGTCAGACCAACTAATCGAGAAGGTGGCATATGTATGAGATTTGCATGTATTTGGCATTTTTAGCAGGTCTTGACCATGTGATGACAATTTGTTTCCATCGTAGGCCAGTGGTACCCTTGTCTCATAATTTTCTTAGCTAACATTTTCCCACTCATGTGAGGGCCGCATTCTCCTGAATGTAGTTCAACCATTATCTGTTTAGCGTGATCTTTATCGACGCACAACATATGAATCCCATCATAAGACCTTTTGTATAAACTTCCTGCGCACATGATGAATTGAGATGCTAATCTTAGTAGTGCTTGTCATTCCTTCCTCGATGCTTCTTCTGAGAATTCTTGTTTTTCCAACACCTTTTTAATGTCTGTGTACCACGGCTTTCCATCAGGTAGTCGAGTAGCAATGTTGATCTGGTAACAATATGCAGGTTTGTCTTTGACTTCGACAGTGATCGGCTTTAATTCCATGCTAGGGGGTAAATGGATTATTGAAGATAGAGTGGCTAACGAGTCAGCAAATCTATTATTTTCCCTTGACACATGTTGGAACAGAATAACTTTAAACTTACTCACTAGGTTTAACAAATACTCATGATAAGGCTTCAACTTTTCATCCCTAGTCTTCCATTCTTCTAATGACTGATGTATGACCAAAGCTGAATCCCCAAAAACTTCAATTTCGGTAATGCCCAGATTCAAAGCAGCTTTGAGCTCAGCGATACAGGCTTCATATTCGACTGTGTTATTGGTGTTAGAAAATGCTAACTTAATAACGATCGGAATGTGGCATCCTTCCGGAGAAAATATGACTGCCCATATTCCATACCCGTTCTGATTGGCCGCTCCATCCAAGTACAGTTGCCATGTTTGGTTCTGCAGTTCTTCTTCAACATGCAGGATATTCTCATCTGAAAACTGATCAACAGGCCTTATTTCTTCTACCACTGGATGATCTGCCAAGTATTCTACCACAGTTCTCCCCTTGATAGATTTCTGCGTAACGTGTGTGATGTCAAATTCTGATAACAACAACAACCATCGTGAAGTTCTCCCTATCAGTGTCGATTTCTCAAAGAGATACTTGAGAGGATCCATCCGAGATAACAAGATAATTGAATGAGACAACATATAGTGCCGAAGTCTCTGAGTAGCTCATACTAGTGCCAAACAAGTTTTTTCTAGGGCTGAATACTTTCGTTCATACTCTAACATCTTCTTGCTAATGTAGTCGATAACGCTTCTTTGCGAGTATCTTTGTCATACTGTGCAAGCATGCATCCCATAGCTTCTTCTGTGACTGACAGATAAAGAAGAAGTGATTCACCCGGTGTGGGTGGAACCAAAATAGGTGGGTTCAAGAGATATTCCTTAACTTAGTCGAAAGTCTTTTGACATTGCTCATTCCAAACTGTTGGTTCATTCTTCTTGAAAAGCTTGAAAATAGGTTCGTAGACGTTGGTGAGTTGAACGATGAATCTACTGACATACTGGATTCTACCTAAAAAATCTCGAATTTGCTTTTCAATTTCTGGCAGTGGCATCTTTTGGATAGTTTTAATCTTCACAGGGTCTACTTCAATTCCTTTTTGACTGACTACAAATCCCAACAATTTTCCAGAAGTTACTCCAAATACACATTTCTACGGATTAAGGCGGAGTTTGTACTTTTGAATCCTTGTGAGAAAATTTTCTAATGCAGTAACATGTCCAGTCGTTCTTTGGATTTGACTATCATATCATCTACATAGACTTCGACTTCCTTGTGTATCATATCATGTAGCAGAGTCGTGGCTGCTCTTTGATAGATCGCTCCGGCATTCTTCAAACCAAAAGGCATAACCTTGTAGCAAAAGGTTCCCCACTGTGTGATGAACGACATTTTTTACATATTTCGAGGATCCATTTTTATCTGATTGTACCCTGAAAAACCATCCATGAAGGACAGCAAAGCGTGCCTTGCCGTACTATCTACTAGACCATCTATGTGTAGTAAAGGAAAACTGTCTTTTGGGCTTGCTTTGTTTAGGTTTCTGAAGTCTACACACATTCTGACTTTTTCATCCTGTTTAGGCACCGGGACAACATTGGCAATCCACTCAAGGTATTCCACTACTTCCAAAAATCCAGCGTTAATCTGCTTCATAACTTCTTCTTTAATTTTCAGAGTCCATTTCGACTTCATACGTCGAAGTTTCTGTTTAATGGGTCGAGCATCTGGATATAACGAAATCCGATGTTGAACAATGTCTGTGCTTATTCCCGACATATCCTCGTAAGACCACGCGAACACGTCTTTGAACTTTCTAAGTAAGTCTACTATTC
The DNA here is from genome assembly GCF_017979445.1 of Akebia trifoliata. NCBI lineage: Eukaryota > Viridiplantae > Streptophyta > Magnoliopsida > Ranunculales > Lardizabalaceae > Akebia > Akebia trifoliata. The sequence goes on along the minus strand of NC_141388.1, from coordinate 26,647,883 downwards.
CTTTGTGTTCATCGGGAGATAATGTGATCCCAATTCGAATCTCTTGAGGACTTTCCTTTGTTCTGATGTTGATAACCTCTACTTCCTCCATTAAAGGTTGAGCCCGACGTTTATTTTCTTATTCAAGTAATTTGATTATTTCAAGGGGAGGTTCTTCGTCAGAAGACTCTTCCTCCGAAGCCAGATTATTAGTTAAATTATTATTGCGCTCGGGGTAATCGAAAATTTCTTTCATTTCATTAAAAGGAGATGGGGTAACATGACTCATTGCAGACTTGACAGACTCACTTGACTTAGCAAAAATAATGGACTTTCTTGACTCAGCAGAAACAAATGATTCATCTGGCATGTCAGACTGAACAAGACTAAGGGGACTGACAGACCCAATCTTGACATGCAACACAAGACTAATTACATGATAGCTAGAGAGATACCTTACAGCGAGTTTGATTACAGACTGGGGATTTGGGATCCCCTTCTCAACTGACAACACTAGGACACTGTGATCTTCAATGAATAGCTGATCAATGTTGAGGGAATCCAGATCGAGCTGCCAGTCTTCAACTTTCTTCTCTTTAGCCTCCGTGTTTACTTCCTTTTCAGGCCATTCCATGCCAAAGAAGATTTCAAACCCCGACAGACAAGTACCTGTGATGTGATCAATGAACGACTTTGGAAATCCACAGTAACGAAAATCTTCTCCTTCCTTCACGAAATAACTATTAAGGGTCTTACGATAGGTTTCATTTTGATGAGATCCGTAGTTCGTCTTTGCCTTTTTGCAATTACCTTGTCCCATTTTGTCTTCCAATATTGGGCTCAATCATTCTTAGTAGGCTTATATCCTAGCCCGAATGTGTCAATTACCTCTTTAATCACTGGTGCCTCTTTAATAGCTTGTTGCTTGCGACCTAAGCCCATACCAGGGAAAAATCTCATTTTCTTGAATATATTGGCCATGTAGCAGTTAGAAGTATTTTCCATTGGAAAATATTCTTTCATGGCTTGATCCCATTGGACTGAGCATATCTTTCCAAACTCGAACCCACTGAGCTCTACTCCCTGTTGTTCTAGCTGAATCTCCAGCAACGGCTCATCCATAGCTTCAGTACTATTTATAATCCCTACAATTTCGGCATCTCCATGGAGAGTAATCACTAGCCCATCCTTGATAAACTTGACCTTCTAATACAGCGTGGAAGAGATAACTTTGATCTGGTATAACCATGGCCTCCCTAACAGTAAATTGAAAGAAGACTGGATATCGATAACCTGAAATTTCACAGGAAATTCAGTTATGCTTATGGACAATCGAAGGTGTAAAATTCTCAATACATCCCTTTTGGTGTTATCATGGACCCTAACCCTTTGATTAGTGGGCTTGAGATCCTCAGTTTTAAATCCAAGGCAAGTAGCAGTCTTCAAAAGGCAAACATTTAATGCACTCCCATTATCAATCAATACCAGAGGTACCCTCATCCCATTACAGTCAACCGTGATGTGCAATGGCTTAGTGTGGCTTGCTCCCTCTTTTGGGAGATCTAAGTCAGAGAAGGATAAGATATTCTCTACGTAAGTCGCCCCTACTATGCTGGCCAGCTGATATGGAGAAGTATCAAGGGAGACTTGGGCTGTACTTAATACTTTGAGAACAGCTTCCCTATGGGTAGTGGAAGCCATAAGTAAACCCTAAACCGAGATATTAGCTTCTGATTTCTTCAACTGCTTGATCACAGAGTTATCTTCTTCGATATTTTCTTTGATAAGATCTTCTCTTTCTTTTCTTATCAGGGCTGCAGGATTATCAACACAGAGTCTTATGGCTTAAAAACTCTTTCCCCTCGAGTCATATGTCTAACTTCATCACAGGAGATGGAGTAAGGCTCATCTTCTTCAGTCAACAAGTATGGATCTTCATCTGTCAAAGGTACATGGCTTTTTAGGTTTATTTGAGCCAACAGGTAACTAGTGAATGCAGGACCACTGTAATGAGGCGAGGATAAACAATACATATCATCCGAGGTTAGATCAAATGGTTCATAATTCACAGCGAAAATCTCATCAGTGAAAGCTATCTCGGTAAGGGGGTAACTAGGCGGTTTGACTTGGATTGGATGGATAAGAGAGACAGGTCGAATGGCATTGAGGTGTGAGAAATCATGTTCAGGGTTGATGGAGGTTGATAGGTAGGTAGTGGATTAGTGGTGACATTCGGTGGGCTAGGGACTGTGATCTTTTGTTGTCAATAAGGTTTTGAATGGCATGGCGCAAGGTGATACATCGATCCGTGTGATGGCCAGAATTTTGATGGAACTCGTAGAACAAGTTAGAATTGTATCCAGCTGGCAAGGGATTAGGCAAAGGTCAGGGTTGGATAGAGGTAAGAAGCCCTTTCTTCATCAATTTGTGAAGCGCCACAGTGAGACTCATCCCTAGATTGGTAAACTGACGCAGAGTTCGAGGTTGACTTGGGTGACTTGGTTATTAGTCCGGACTGGGGGTTGAGCTGGGGTAGCTGACGTGTTGGCTATGTAGACCTGGTTAGTATTGGATTTGGGAACATATGGTTTCTTAGGCTTGTTATCTGATGGGTTGGAAAGAACTCCAGAGGCAAATGCATCCTCAAGTTGGCTTCCGGCTTGTAACAATGACTCGAAAGTAGGGAAATATTGGGCCACTAAGTGCTGAGCATATCCTTGTGAGAGGTTCTTTAGGATAATCTTTACTTGTTCTTTCTCCGAAGGTCTATCCCACATTTGGGCAATCTTGGCCCTCCAGCGACCAATGAAATCAGTGAATGTCTCCCCATTTTTCTGCTTAGTTACCTCCAAATCTCTTCTTAGAGTCTCAATCTTGGTACTGTACTTATACTGATGCCAGAAGGCCTTTGACATGCTCTCCCAGGTGCCCACAATAACTGGATCTTGAGACATTAGCCAACGTAGTGCTGATCTTGATAAAGTTCTCTGAAACAACGTCATATGTTCGTCGTTGAGCCCCATAGTACGCATGTTAGTAACATACACCTTAAGATGTATTTTTGCACACCCTATACCACTAAACTTGTCCATTTCCGGCATTACAAACTTTTCTGGCAAATGGATTCTAGGGATGTGATTCAGAGCTTCAATGCCTGCTATAATTTCATCGATACCCTTTATACTCTTCATAGTTGATTCTAACTGAGACATTCTGTTAGCTAACATCGGGTTTTCATCAACATATTCTTCGTCTCCGTTGAGTTTGAAGACTTCACGTGGACGTCTTTCTTCTACCTTCTTTCCTTTTGGGTCATTTAGGGGATTGCCCGTTGATTCCGAGGTCTGTTTTAACATTTCCACTTTGCCTTTTATATTGTTGATATCATTGGCAAAGGCTGCCAATATCTTACGGATCTCTGTAAGTTTAGATTCTGAAGCCATCTCTACTTGTTGACTTGGTACTGTAGCTCGTTCTAACTTATTGGACTTACGACTCCAACTAGGAGGTGGACGCTTGAGTTTGGGCGCAATGATAATCGTATATGAACCCATCAAAGGTAAATTTAGTCAATTTCGGTATTACCCTCTTGATAACATTTTAAGGAACCATTATATTGAGGTTTGTGCACCAATCCATTAATTAATCTATTCACACAATGAACATTCAAAGAAGAAATAAATATTTATTTGAAAGAAAAAATAATTTTATTAAAAATGATTGACAAAGAAATGTTCTTATTAAAAACATCTTTCAACAAATTTTACTTGAACTATTTTTACATGGACGCTTGGCTTTGTCTTGATGGTCATCAGGATTGCTGTCAGGCTTGACCCTCTTGGCTCTAACGACTGACTTTTTGAATTCAGCTGGTCCGTCTAGATACCTTAAGTTGCGTTTGTTCCAAGCCTTTTCAATGAGATGCACTAACTTTTCAGTCAAAGGCTCGGGGGGAAATAAAGCTTTGTGCTGAGGTAAAGATAACTCTATGGTATGTCGTACTGTTCTGGGATCAAATTAGGATGGTAAAAAGATGTTTCTTCTAAATCGATCAGACGGACATAGTAAGATCCTTTGTTTCCTAGAACAGGGGGATCAGTTATCCACCAAGGGCATTTTAAACCAATATGACGGGCAAGACGAAAGTCTAACCATTTGCTCCAAGACTTGACTGAGTTGTGACGTACTAACAGGTTTCTTTTGGAAAAGTGTTATAGCCCATACTCGAGGTTTGAAGGAACATCTACAATTTTGAGGCGGTCACAAAGTCACATATAGAGTTAGTAGGGACTTCCTTTGAAGCTTTCTCGCTCACCATTTTTTATGGCATCTAGACCTGAGAAAGTTTCAGCTAGGATGAGAGGTACTGGGTTGGCTTTCCTTGAGAGTTGAGAGGTAATATCTATGAAGGCCTCAGGGATAGTTCGGCCATTACTATTAGAGGTCAATATATATTGGGCTAAGATTCCTAGACAGAATCGATAGTCTCTAATGACTCGCCAGGCTTCTGGTTTTACATTGATAGGATGATTGCGGGAGTGATACGGGCCCAGTAAAGGTACTAAGTCCAATCTCCCATTACGAATTAAGGCCTTGGCTTCTTCCTTGGAAATGTTCAATCCTGTGGCGAGGTTACCAGAATATCTGGTCTTCAATGAGGGCCTGATTAAAGGTCCTGAAGTGGATATCCCCATGATGCCACAATAATCCTCGTGAGTGAGGCACATGTGCATATACCCCATATGGAATATATGAAGATAGGGGTTCCATCGTTTAGCCATAGCACGTAAGAGGTTCTAATCTATCTCAAACTCGTGGAAGTAGAGAGCACTCCTCAACATGAATCTCCCAAAATTGATCTTGTCTATAGGGTGCATCCCTAGGACAATTGTTTTGACTAACTGATCGATTGGGTTGTCGCCTGCGACTAGTATCCTAGTTTGACACAAAAGGGTATTTTAGTACTCTTCTAAGGTCCATGTAAAATATCAATTTTCTCTTTATTTTCTTTTAGAAAATATTTTCATTTCGGAAAATCTTGTTCTTATGGAAAACATTTTTTGAAAAATATTTTTTCTAGAGAACACTTCTTTTGGAAAACATTCTTTTCTGAAAAATATTTTCCTTTTTTTCTTTGAAAATTTGATTTCCATTTTGATTTAAATGGCCCGGTCCATCATGATTGTTGGATCGAGATGGATTGGGTCATTATTGAATTTTTGCAAGAAATGGATTCTTTATTGGGTTGGTGCACCCATTTTAATTTCCAAAAATAATATTTTTGATTCTTGAGGACAATCATACACTCTGATCTCATCATTCACATTATTCACATACACTCATCAATCAAAAGGTTCTATTCAATAAACAACCCGGGAACACCTACGATAAGTTCGTGTCGTGACCTACAAGGAAGGTTTCTAGACTCTAAGCTTACTACGTGCAATGCATTTTATCTGGCTACCCTTGCCCAAATACACCTATATACCTCTCGATACGTGGTGACTTGATTTGATATACCGTATAGATGATAATCTAAAACCTCAACTCACTTCTCTGAAGTCAAAAATAGCCAGTTTGATCTTCAGTTGAGAGGTGGCGCACGATGCTGAGCAAGGGCCCACTTAAATACCTCTCGTCTAGAATAGACGTAGTCTATCCCCCTAGTACAGTAGGGTACAGCGGGGCAAGATCTCGCTTAGGCACCGATTTTGACCAAGAAGTGCAATTGATATACTTAGATTATCTTTTACATACTTATGGGTACGAGTCAAGAGTTGTATATTTCATAAATGGTTTGGCATCCCACGAGGGGACCGACCATGTACTAGTACTACGTTGGCAATCGGGACATGTGACTTTGTGGCTCACAATAGGTCAAAGGCTCAGGTCGCTCTAGCCTGGGTGCATCAATATACCTTTCAGAATCACCTGATCAGACGGTATTAATGCCTCAGTTTGATATACCCTAAGGTACGTGACTGTAGACACCCCATTTTTGCACTCGCATGATTAATAAACTCGTCAACCCGATCGCAATGATTCCCAATGATGGATGTGTATTCCATTACTTTATTTTGTTACCAGATATGTTTCAGAAATCCGGATGAGGTATCTCGAATTGACAAAACCTTAGAAACCACGCTACGCTAGGAAAATACGACCCCAGAAACATAGAAATCATCATCTTGTAAACCAGAAAGAAGCTTCACGATAAAAATCACTAAAATTGACCAAATTACCAAAATACCCCTAACCTCAAAACAACCTTAGAGCCTACGTTACGCTTAGGAAAACTCTCTTGAACACATAAAATAACAAATCGAAATCAAATAAATCATTTCACCAATTTTAACAGAATTTGACAAAATTACGAAAATGCCCCTCATAAAGTTCATGATCATTTCACACAAAAAATTTCATAAATGACACAAACTAATATTTCCATTGAATTCCTTACGAAAAATCGATTCTAAAACATCCTAAAACATTGAAAACCGACTTAAAACGTGAAAAGTCCTCTCCGAGGGCAAAACGGTAATTTCACAATTTTCATAATTAAAAAATTCGAAATTAATAAATAAAACATTAAATAATTAAAGTGAAATATTGATGAAATTAATTTAAAATTTTGAATTAAAAAATCGATTAATCGGGCTTTCAAGTAAAATTGTTGAGGGTTCGTGAGATATTTCTTTAAGGACCCCTCCATTTGGGGGTCCAAAGAATTAAAGAAATAATGGAGGGGGGTTCTCCAAAAATTAAAAGTAAATCAAGCAAGACTAAGGTCAAGGTATTAAAGTCAATCAAGTGAGACTAAAGTCAAAATTAAAGTCAATTTAGCAAGACTAATGTCAAGATATTAAAAGTTAATCAATTAAGACTAAAGTCAAAATATTAAAAGTCAATCAAATAAGACCAAAAGTCATAATAGAATTCTAATTAAATAACAACTCTATCTAATAGAGTTCTAACTAAAAAATAATTCTACCTAAAACAATTTTAATTAAAAAATAATTCTACCTAAAACAATTCTAATTAAAACACAATTCTAATTAAAAGAACTCTAATTAAACACTAACTCTATCCAAATCAACCCTTAAAAAATTCTATAAATAGAGGTGCTCACACCCTATTTTCGTATCCAATCATAAACCCTAAGAGAAGTAGGTCTAAAAGTCCCCCTAACCTCCCATAAACCCTGGTTTTGGAGCCCCAACTCCTTACCTAACATCCCTCCTTCAATTTTAGCCTAGAAAACACCTAAAAGCTCTCCAAAAACACTCCCAAATCCATAATAAACTTGAAGAGTTCAAATTCAAAAACAAGGAGATACCTTGATCTCGGAGATCCGAAGTCAAATCCGGAGAAAGAATGAAGCAAGGGAGTACGGTACAAGGAGCTCTTTTTGTCAAATTTGAGGGAGAAAAATCCTTGCTATCGGAAAGGTATCAGATTTTTTTATTTTTATTTCTATCTAGGTTTTTAGCAATGTGATTTACGAAAGTTAGTAGAGACCGGCTTTGGCCGGGCGGGGTTGGTGCCTAACACCTTCCAACCCCGTAACGTGATCCCCGGACTTTTTTTTCTCTTTCGTAGATTAGTTTGCCTTTTTTAGAGTCAGTTTGGTTCCTAGACCTTAACAACTAGGTGGCGACTCCCAAACCTCAAGGGTCAAAAGCGGATCCACGCACCCCGCGGATCGAGGGCACTTTCAGTGACTGGAGTTGTAGTTTTCATGAATGACGTCGCATCTCCGAAGAGACCGGGCCACGCATTAGTGCCACGTTGGCTATATGGGACGTGTAAGTGCGCAAAACAGTAAACGTGCACGTGGTGTGTGCAAAATAGGGTGGGGTGTGCCCGGGGCCTTTTTCAAACACATGGGTCCACGGGTTTGATCATCATACATCGATACCACATGAAATTTTAATCGAATCATTCAAAATTCATAATATAGATCACAGTAAGCACATCAGAAATATATATCACCTATGATTATGGCAAACCAATCAACGAATATGGCATGCAATAATTAATCCAATCCAATATTGAAACAAGCACAGAAATTTTCGTTTTTTATTCTTATCCAAATCAAATGGATTTTTTTTTTATGGTCCAATCAAAGGGTTACATTGGGTAACCTCTAAATAATTTGAGCCTTCAACGACATTGAATTAATGATTGAATGCTAATTATGGAGTGATGATCTATTTTTTTTGTTTTGTTTTGTTTTGTTTTTTTTTTTTTTTTTTTAATTCTAGAAGAAACAAAATAATTTTTATTTTGCCAAGCAATTAAAAAGAAAAAAAAAACTCTCTTTTATTTAAAGAAATTGATTTTAAAGCAAAAGAAAAAAAAAATTTACCTAAAAAAACTATTAAAAGGGAAAAATTAAAATTTCAGCGAAAAATAAAAAAATGAGAGACTTATTTATTGTCACACTAATCGATTTGCAATTGAGTAAAGAAAACTTTAATTGACAACATGATGTAATGTGCTCTATGAATCAAACTTAACTCAAAACAACACATATATCATAGGCCTTAGAAGATCTAAAAGAAATACTCGATAAAGTTGAAAATTTCAGCACTCTTTTTTCACAATAAATGTTTTAAAACCAGAATGATCTACATCCGATGCGAAATTTGATCATTTCTTAGTCGTTACACAAAGGGGCTGTTAGTCCTACCTCTAGATGGCTGTAAAAAAACTACTTAATCGATAAACTCGACTCACAAAACCTCAAAACAGCAAGGTAAAAGAAATCAAGCTTATCTACCCATGTAGTTTTTTTTTTATAGAATGATTGGGTATAGGTTTCAATATAAGTTCAGCCAAAACACACAATTAATCACACCGGATCTGAGACTAAGATGAGTCGATCAATTGGTTGAAAAATCCAGCAATTCTATTTGAATCCAAAACATTTGATGTTCCTTTGAAATCTCCAAATTACCCGACTGATAGAATCTGATTATTAAGAAACCGAGCATCAAAGATCATTCTAAAACATATAAAAAACCAGCACGTTAAGATCAGGAAAACAAATTCGCAGGACTCTCAAATCGAAACTACGATCACCAATTTCAGATTAAATGATCCTGTAATTTGATAGAACGAAGCAACGAGAACCATCGATTGGCTTGATCACCGAAGTTAAAAAAAACCTTTTAGGTACTGTTACAAACTGATTTGGATTCGATCTTGCATTCCAAACCTCAAACTTTTAACGATTTGCCTTGGTTAACCTCGAAATTTCCTTCGACAGCAAGAAGTGAAATCGATTTTTTTTTTAAATCGTTGAAGTTAGAATCGGTTTCAAAAGGAGAGGACGATTTAAATCATGAGAAAACGAAGATTTCAATGGAGTTTCAACTCATTTTGGACTGACTTCCAACTGATCAACAGAGAGAGACCGAATCGGTTTCTGTTGAAAAAAAAATGGTGAAACAGGCATTCTTTTGAGAAGATGATGTGGGGAGATAAAGAAAAAAATTTTACTTATCACACACCACTCACACCAACAATTTTACTCGGGACACCCAACCACTCCAGTACCTTGTGCTGTTAACAGAACCTAAAAAAAACTTTTTTTTGTTATTTTCTTTTAATTGTCCTCCTTGCTGCCAAGGGCAGCACACCTAATCATAGAAAAACTTTTTTTTTTTTTTTGAAAAATTAACCAAACAATTTAAAAAATAAAAATAAAAAGACTAAAAAAAAATTGCTTGCACAAACCTAAAAAAAATATCCTCTTTTTTTTTAATAATAAAAAACAATAATCACATGGCCAAAGAATGGATCCATACGTGTTTTAAAAAAACGAATAATGAATAATAACTTAGAAAGGCAAATTTTTTTTTTTAACGATCTCCATGTTCTATTAATCATTATCCTTAATAAAATTGTCTCTTCGAAATTTCGCATCATTTAGGGCCATTCCGAATGGCCCTTTATTGAACCATAAAAAAATGTGCTAAATACAATATTCAACATAATGATCACTAATAGAGCCACGAGAGGGATAAACTATAAAAATAGAAAAATAAACTAAAACAATAAATAGATAAAATAAATAAACAAAAACAAACAACAAAACATAAACAAACAAAAAAAAACAAAAAGGTCTCTACTAGCAATGCTTCCCATACTTAGGGTTTTTCAAGTCTGATCCTCAATGGTCCCCAGTGGAATCGCCACTGAAAGCTTCCTCAATCCGTGGGGTGCACGGATCCGCTTTTGACCCTTGAGGTTTGGGAGTCGTCACATAGTTATTACGATATAGGAACTGAATACTAATTTTAAACGGATAAAAGAACTAATCTACTGAAGAAAAATTGAATCCGAGGATCACATTACGGAGTTGGAAGGTGTTAGGCACCAACCCCACCCGACCAATGTCGGTCTCTACTTATCCCAAATAAGACTACATTGCTAATAACAATACCTAGATAAAAAAAATAACAGAAATTTTACCTTCGATACACAAAGATTCTATTCCCTCAAATCTGATAAAACTGCTCCTTGTACTGTACTCCTTGCTTCGTTCTGTCTCCGGATCTGATTTCTGATCTTCGAGGCAAGGTATCTCTTTCTTGGATCTGGATTCTTCAAATTTTTTATGGATTTTGGGGTGTTTTTGAAGGGCTTTTAGGTATTTTTCAAGCTAAAATCGAAGTATGGGTGTTAGGTAAGGAGTTGGGGCTTCAAAACTAAGGTTTATGGGAGGCTAGGGGGGTTTTTGACCTACTTCTCTTAGGGTTTTTTCTTTGATACGAAAATAGGGTGTGGAGGCTCCTATTTATAAAGTTTTTTAGAAGAATTAGGGTTTCTTTTAGGGTTTCAATTAGGGTTTTGACTTTAGTCTTATGAGATTGACTTAGCCTTTAGGGTTTTAATTTAGGGTTTTGACTTTAGTCTTATGAGATTGACTTGATTAGTTTAGATTAGGGTTTTGACTTTAGTCTTATGAGATTGACTTGATTAGTTTAGATTAGGGTTTTAATTAGGGTTTTGACTTGATTAGTTTAGATTAGGATTTTGACTTTTAGTCTCATTTGATTGACTTTAAGATTTTGACTTTAGTCTTTCTTGATTGACTTTAATTTCTTGACTTTAATCTTTCTTGGTTGACTTTTAATATATTGAGTTTAGTCTTACTTGATTTACTTTAAGATTTGGAGAACCCCCTTTTATATATTTAATTCTTTGGGCCCCTAGATGGAGGGGTCCTTGAATAAATATCCTGGCAATCATCAACAATTTTGCATGAAAGCCTGATTGATCAATTTTTTGATTTAAAATTTTAAATTAATTTTATTAAAGTTTCACTTAACGTTATTTAATGGTTTATTTATAAATTTTCAAATTTTTAATTATTAAAATTGTAAATTACTATTTTGCCCTCGGAGAGGATTTTTTGCATTTTAAGTCATTTTTTAATGTTCCAGGACAGGATGTTTTGGAATAAGTTTTTTGTAAGAAATTCAATGGGAATATTGGTTTGTGTCGTTTATGAAATTTTTTGTGTGAAATGGTCATGAACTTTATGAGGGGTATTTTCGTAATTTTGTCAAATTTTTTGAAAATTCGTGAAGTGATTTATTTGGTTTTGATTTGTTGTTTTATGCGTTTGAATGGGTTTTCCTAAGCGTAGCGTGGGCTCTAGGGATGTTTTAAGGTTATGGGTATTTTGGTAATTTGGTCATTTTTTAGTGATTTTTATCGTAAAGTTTCTTTTTGTCTGCAAGATGATGATTTCTAAGTTCTTGGGGTTATATTGTCCTAGCGTAGCGTGGTTTCTACAGTTTTGTCAGTTCGAGATACCTTATCCGGATTTCTAAAACGCATCTGGTAACAAAATAAAGCGTTGGAATAATCATCCATCATTAGGAACCGTTGAGATCAGATTGACGAGTTGATTAATCAAGCAAATGCAAAAATGGGGTGTCTACACCAACATACTTACATACGATTAAAATCTTACAAAAGTGTTTAAAAATAAAAACCTAAGATTCTAACTACTTCACTCCCCCTTAGGTACTGCTTCCCTTGGTCCCCCTGAATGGTTTACCTGTAAGAGTTAAGTGGGACAATACACGCAGGTGGAAACTATATTCTCCCCCTTTTTGTCAGTATTTGACAAAGAGTATAATCAACCTAATGTCGATACAATGTATATCAATAAGCATAGGGAAAAATATAACCATGCAAGCAATACATATGACTATCTGAGCAATATGCATAGCGAAAGCAAAATTGAGACATGCCAAAAATAATATAACCATAAAATATAAGTATGGCATAATAAACGACGCATAAATATACTACTCAATGACTCATGGTCAAAATGAACTCAAAATGACCCATGGTGTAACACGCAAACATGTGCAAAATATTATGCCAATGAATGCTCAAATGCACACATGACAATTGTAAAAGATATAACTATAGTTAGCAAATGTATGAAAAATAAATGTCAAAAATATTTTACTATTGAAACATTGGCACAACATGTTAACAAGCTAATAAAGATATACAAATAAAAACTTCAGAATTTAAACTCTAAAAGTAGAGATCATTTACACAAGACAACTTTACAACACATGAATTGTGCCACATGACCACGTTTGACCATTATGCTCACCAAATGATTCAAATATGAGAAATATATGAAGAAGAATAAAGTTTGGGAGTTCGAGAAGAGAACAAAACATGAGATAGAAAAACATATATATATATATATATATATATTTTTTTTTTTTCATGTGCTTGCTACTAGGGCCACCGGTGGTCATCGGTTGGAGGCAGGTAAAAAATATTCTGGAAATTTTTTTTGAAATTTTTTTAATGGTATACATATTTTGGAGATGCCAAAAATAAAATTTTTCACCCTAACTCTCTCTCAAGAAGTCTTGGAAAAATTTTAAAAATCGTGTCAATTTGTAGAATTTTTTAAAATCTAAGAAAAATAAAATACATTAAAAATGAGCAAAGAATTTTGAGTGAACCTTATGATGGAACTTAGATGGGGTCCATGAGCCTGAATATACCAATAAAATAAAGTTCCATGGTTGTTCAAGTTTTAGCGAAGTTGGCCACAAAAACCAAAAGTGACATGAAAATTTTTCTTATAGGAAAATTTTCATTAAAAGATGTCATAACCTCAAGTTTGACTATAAAATTATTGAATGACTCTTATTACATAAAATTTGCTAATATTGACTAAAATTTGGTGGACCAACAGAGTTCCGTGGTGCACACGAGCAACCCGTTAATTTGTGACCAAGAGCACAGAGACTTTGAATTCTTCAAATATACCAATAAAAGCAACAAAAAAGGTTTTCACACAAGATGTGCAAATTTGATGTAAAAATCGAAAGTAAAAAATTGTTCAACGTGTGTACGTTTACTTAGGTAATTTGTTGACGGGAAGTAGTGAGGCACTATCATCCATAAGTGGATTCATTTTAAGAATAGTGTGACGATATAAGTATCCAAATTTACTAATAAAATCATGTTCTTGAAATAAGATGGACTTTTGAATTACATGACCATATTGACTCCAACAACGTTAAAGTTTCTAAAAAGAAAAATTCACGAAAATGAGGTCTTAACCTTAGATTTTACTAAAAAGCACAAGATAATGAATTAAAAAAAGTCAAATTTACCAATTAAGATCAATTTGTGAGTTTTTGGACTCAAGATTTGATTGTGGGGATGATTATTAACTTTTGGTGGGTTTTCTGACATAAAAGTCGAGGATAATGACGAGAAAGGGTAGGAAATAATTCCTCTTCAATGTCGTCGAATCAGTTAAATCTATGTCCTTTGTTGGTTAATTTTCAACCACAATGGACCTTTGAATATAGTAGGTTCTCTAATTGATGACTCAATAACAACGACTATGAATATACCAACATATAGTCTCGTCATTTCTCAGGTCAACTTTTCCCAAATTTCCTAGTCTCTTAAGAGTATAGCATTTGTTGTCAAAGACTTTGAAATACATAATATTGGGAGATAAGTTGTTCCATAAATCATAGGTTGTTGATCCGTCCTACTCTATGATATACACAAGAATAAGATATCAGGCAGTGTCTACAATCATGGCTCAAATTTTACTATGTAGCATAACTAATAATTTTCTATAGAATAGAGTTGATCTTCTCAACAACTCCATAATGCTAAGGGATCTTTAAAGCTGAAAATTTATGTCGGATCTTATGATTATCATGGAATTCAGTAAATTGATTACTCTCAAACTCTCTGATGTCATCGTTATCATCTCATCAAAAATTAATATTTTTATACTCTCTTTTGTTTGTAGGCAAGTAAGGGATCAAACCCAACAGAAAAAGGAGACGTTACCAAGTTAGCAAAAATGAAGTTAATCTAAGTTACAAATTTAAAACCTATTTTTGTATTTTTGTGAAACAAAATGGAGAGTAAATGTTGCTAGAAAATAAAATAATGGAAGGAAAATTTATATTAAGAAAATAAATGAAATAAAGCCATTAGTTATTAGAGTATCCTATGAATAACAATTAAAACTATAATTAAGTCTATCATTTTTTGCACTCAACCTCAAGGGCTTGGTGTGAGCTCCTTTGGTTGGAAGATGGTTTGAAGCTTGAAATAAAACTATAGTTAGGATTCCTTCACTCACTAATGTGTGAAGTCCCCACCACCAAATATCTAAATTAAACATATTTTATCTTGATCTTATCTAAGCATAAAACATCTAAGTTAAGCATATGAGGTGTAGAGATTCATCTAAAGCTTTAATCCATTGGAGTTGGATAAAACCTTGAAGAGAACCCTATAAATAACATAAAGAACATGAAAGGAGAAAGACATAAACACAGAAGTAAAGCTTGCTCCTAGCTTCTTCCTCTCACTAATATAGGAAGTCTAACCTATAATTATGGCAAAAATACAAGAATAAGTAATAGAAATAACACTTGTATTTATGTGGTAATCAAAATATACTATCTCCTTCTTTAGAAATTATAGAAGTTGGCTGAAATAAAACCTAACTAAAAAAATAAAAAAATTATAGAGAAAATGCCAAAGGCATTGGGGGAGAAGAGAGAAGGGACAACGACCTAAAAAATCTTTCCTAATTGGAAAAACGATCTATTTATAGACTTGAGGTGCTCTGGAATGATCCAAAAATAGTCATCATCACTCTTGCGTATAATCTAACATGCAAAGCATACTAGAGCTTTTATAAGGTGATCCATTCGAGGTGGACTACGCCACATTAATCTGAAAGCATCCAGTTCTCTAAATTTGCATAGTTTCTTTATTGGTCTTCTTAATTGTAGTGCACTCTTAATTGATTGATTTAGTGTTCATTTGGATGAGTTGATCATTGACCTGTACAGTGAACACACGCGATCAGTTTTTCGATAACTACATTTATTTTGTGCAATTAAGCCTAATTAGTATGGTATATCATGAAATATGATAAATTGAGGCTTAACATATTATTTACCTAATCTAATGAAATAATGATGGAAATCAAGATAAATTCCTGGAAAAAGTGAGGATAAATCAGTGTTTTGAGACCATGATCACTTAAGATTCGTCTAACAACAGACTCTATTTTTGTTTGAAATTGCTTAATGATGTTCTTGAATCCATCAAATGAATCTAATTTTTTCTTCAAGAATGCAATCAAACAAAATCTGGAATGGTCATCTACCACTACTAAAAAATGTCTCTCACCTCTTAGAATTTGAACTCTTGCAGGATCCACAAGATCCATGTGAAGTAATGCTAGAGTATTTGAGGTAGCTAAAGCATTTATCTTTTTGTGGGTACTACGAACTTGTTTACCAATATGGCATTTCCCACGAACATTTCTAGTTTTACTACGTAGCTTGGGTAATCCTCTGACTAATGCTTTTTGAAGCATGTTGAGACAGTTTGTTGTATTGAATATGATCAAGATGTTGAAGCCACAACTGGACCTCGTTAACTTTAGCCACATTACTCACACACAGTATGTTGGTTTTTTCGGTGTCTTCAATAACATAGTAGTCATCAGATGTACGAGACCTTTCATAATCAATTTCTCATTAATATTTAAGATCTCATACATCTTGTGGTTGGAACTCACTGATTGTTCTCTGTCGCACATTTGAGATATGTTGAAGAAGTTATATTTCAAACCATCCATACAGAAGAAAATTTCAACCTTGAGCATCCCCGGTCCACTGACCGTGTCACACCCAACAATCCTAGCAATACAATTATCACCAAAGGTGACAAAGCCTCCATTAAACTCTACCAAGTGAATGAACTAATTTTGGTCACTAGTCTTGTGTTTGAAGTAACCGCTATCCAAATACTATTGTGTGAAATTTCTTACCTTAAGAAGGGTGTGAATCATGAGGTATTGATTATCCTTAGATTCATTGGGATGTACAATTATTTTTAGTAGGAGAAGGGATTCTCCTATTAAGGTCATATTTCTCCTTCCTTGACAAGTTTTAAGTGTGGAACCTATTGTTCTTAGGTGATCTTGAAGGTGATATCATTTTCGAATTCCTTCCTACACCTTGATACTTCCACTTGATTTGAGAGACTCTCGAACTTTCAAATTTTGGAGAGTAACCTGATTAAATAAGTTCATCACTTCTTTAAACTTGAAGATGTTACCAAGTTAGCAAAAATGAAGTTAATATAAGTTACAAATTTAAAACCTATTTTTGTATTTTTGTGAAACAAAATGGAGAGTAAATGTTGCTAGAAAATAAAATAATGGAAAGAAAATTTATATTAAGAAAATAAATGAAATAAAGTCATTAGTTATTAGAGTGTCCTATGGATAGCAATTAAAACTATAATTAAGTCTATCATTCTTTGCACTCAACCCAAGGGCTTGGTGTGAGCTCCGTTGGTTGGAAGATGGTTTGAAGCTTGAAATAAAACTATAGTTAGTATTCCTTCACGCACTAATGTGTGAAGTCCCCACCACCAAATATCTAAGTTAAACATATTCTATTTTGATCTTATCTAAGCATAAAACATCTAAGTTAAGCATATGAGGTGTAGAGATTCATCTAAAGCTTTAATCCATTGGAGTTGGATAAAACCTTGAAGAGAACCCTATAAATAACATAAAGAACATGGAAGGAGAAAGACATAAACACAGGATTAAAGCTTGCTCCTAGGCTTCCTCCTCTCACTAATATAGGAAGTCTAACCTATGGTTATGGCAAGAATACAAGAAGAAGTAATAGAAATAGCACTTGTATTCATGTGGTAATCTAACTATCTCCTTCTTTAGAAATTACAGAAGTTGGCTGAAATAAAACCTAACTAAAAAAAATAAAAAAAATTACTTAGAAAATGCCAAGGGCATTGGGGGAGAAGAGAGAATGGACAACGACCTAAAGAATCTTTCCTAATTGGAAAAATGATCTATTTATAGACTTGAGGTGCTCTGGAAGGATCTAAAAATAGTCGTCATCACTCTTGCGTATAGTCTAACGTGCAAAGCATACTGGAGCTTTTATAAGGTGATCCATTCGAGGTGGACTGCGCCACATTAATCTGAAAGCATCCAGTTCTCTAAATTTGCATAGTTTCTTTATTGGTCTTCTTAATTGTAGTGCACTCTTAATTGATTGATTTAGTGTTCATTTGGATGAGTTGATCATTGACCTGTACAGTAAACACACGCGATCAGTTTTTCGATAATTACATTTATTTTGTGCAATTAAGCCTAATTAGTATGGTATAACATGAAATATGATAAATTGAGGCTTAACATATTTATTTACCTAATCTAATGAAATAATGATGGAAATCAAGATAAATTCCTGGAAAAAATGAGGATAAATCAGTGTTTTGAGACCATGATCACTTAAGATTCGTTTAACAACAAACTCTATTTTTGTTTGAAATTGCTTAACGTTGTTCTTGAATCCATCAAATGTATCTAATTTTTTCTTCAAGAATGCAATCAAACAAAATCTGGAATGGTCATCTACCACTACTAAAAAATGTCTCTCACCTCTTAGAATTTGAATTCTTGCAGGATCCACAAGATCCATGTGAAGTAATGCTAGAGTATTTGAGGTAGCTAAAGTATTTATCTTTTTGTGAGTACTACGAACTTGTTTACCAATATGGCATTTTCCACAAACATTTTTAGTTTTACTACCTAACTTGGGTAATCCTCTGACTAATGCTTTTTGAAGCATGTTGAGACAGTTTGTTGTATTGAATATGATCAAGATGTTGAAGCCATACTTGTTAACTGAAGAAGATGTGCCTTTCTCCCTCTTCTGTGATGAAGTTAAACATATAACTCGAGGGGGAAGAGTTTTTAAGCCACAAGAACTCTATGTTGATAACCCCGCGGCCTTAACAAGAAAAGAAAGAGAAGATCCTATCAAAGAAAATATCGAAGAAGATAACTCCGTGATCAAGCAGATGATGAAATCAGGAGCTAATATCTCAGTTTGGAATTTACTCATGGCTTCCACTACCCATATGGAGGCTGTTCTTAAAGCACTAAACACAGCCCAAGTCTCCCTTGATACTTCTCCAGATCAGCTGGCCAGTATAGTAGGGGCAACTTACGTAGAGAATATCCTATCCTTCTCGGACTTAGATCTCCTAAAAGGGGGAGCAAGCCACACTAAGCCGTTACACATTACAGTTGACTGTAACATGATGAGGGTATCTCTGGTTTTGATTGATAATGGGAGTACACTGAATGTTTGTCCTTTGAAGACTGCTACTTGTCTCAAGTTTAAAGTTGAAGATCTCAAGCCCACAAATCAAGGGGTTAGGGCCTATGATAACACCAAAATGGATGTATTGGGAATTTTACACCTTCGATTGTCCAAAGGCATAGCTGAATTTCCTATGAAATTTCAGGTCATCGATATCTAGTCTTCTTTCAATTTACTGTTAGGAAGACCATAGTTACACCAGATCAAAGCTATCTGTAGACACCTCATTTTTGCATCAGCCTGACTTGGTGATCCATCACCCGGTTGCTGTTGAATCCTAATGATGAGTGCAAAAGAACTCGAAAGCTTGTAAGAAGTCTCCTTCCAATTCCATCTGTCTTCTAATTTTATTTTACTCTTCTCCTTGACACGCGACATAGAATTACGCACGCTTAAGATCGCTACACCATATAACTCGACTTAGCAAGCACGTACGCTTAGGTTCACTACACATTTGGATAACTTAGAGACCTCGCTATGCTAGGAAAACATAACCTCGAGACTTAGAAATAATCACGTTGCAATTGAAAGAAACTTCACGCCAAAATTCACCCAAATAGACAAAAATTGATAAAAAGACAAAAATACCCCTCATGAATTTTGGACTTTCGAAAAATCTTGAAAGTACCTCCGTTGCATTCAAAACATGATTTTGAGTCTAACAAGACCCAAATCAATGAAATCGAAGAAATTTATGAAAAATCGCAAAATGACCGTAATGCCCCTCGATGTCTGACTCTTAGAAACCTTGACGCTTAGGAAAACACAATTAAAGAATTAAAAAGACTTCAATAAAATCTCGAATAATCAAAATTAAATTAAAATTTAAAATTTAAATCAATTAAAATTCACAATCAAATAAAAAATTTCAAATTGAAAATAACCATTAAACTAAAGTTAGAATTTAATCGACAACTTAAAATTTAAGACCAACTTGAAATTCAAATTAAAATTCAAAATTAAATAAAAAACAAACTTTAAAATCAAATTAAAGATCAATTAACCAATCCGAATTAAAATTCTATCAAAACCCAACTAAAGCCAATCAACAAATTAAAAAAATCAAAATTCAAGCTTAAATTAAACTCAATCGACCAATCAATATTCAAATCAAAACATAATTAACCAATCGAATTAAAATCTTAATTTAACCAACCAATCAAGATTGAAAAGAGAAATATAATTAACCCATCAAATTAATTAAAATCAAACCAAAATTACAAAATTTTAACCTAAACCATCAACTAAAATTAAAAATTAAAATTTAATCAATAATTCATCATCCACGTACCATGGGTTACGAAGCGTGGGATCATGGTCCCATTCTTTCTAAACTCAAAAAGAGAGACATTTTCTCTTTCGGTTCGATCAAAGAATAAGCAAACAAAAAAGGCAAAGAATAAATAAACAAATAAAGAAATAAATAAAGTAGAACAAACAAAAAAGGGAAAATAAATAAATGAAAAAGAGAAAGAGATAAAATAAAAAATAACAAGAAAATGCTATAAATGAGAGAGACCTTTCTCTGTTAAGGAGGGACATCCTTGGAACCCATAAAAGAGAGGTTGACAATTTCTTTAACCATAAAAGAGGGGAGAGGTCTGACGTTTTTGTTAGAGAAGAGAGCTTTCTCTCTTGAAGGAGAAGAATGCTGATATTTCTTGAACAAAACAACTAAGAGGAGAGATCTTTCTTTTGACAGAGAAGAGACAGCCAAAAGGAGAGTATTCTCTCCCCCAAACATCCATCTTCTTCTTCATTAATCGGTCCATAGCCACCCCCATTTCCTCTGCACTTCATCTCTTCCATTACAGCCCCATTAACAACCTTCCTTCCTCACGTTTTCAGCCCCCATTCCCTTGGTTGTTCAGTCTAAAAAATACCCCCATCATCACCTTCTCCAGCAGCCCCAACCACCATTAAAAACACCCCCATCAACCTCTTCTCCAGCAGCCCCAACCACTATTAAAAACACCCCCCATCATCACCTTCTCCAGCAGCCCCAACCACTATTAAAAACACCCCCATCATCACCTTCTTCAGCAGCCCCAACTACCATTCAAAACGGCCCCATCATCACCTTCTCTACACCAGCCAATCCTCTTCAACAACATCCCCACACAGCCCGACTCTCTCAATCCACCTATCCAACAATATCCCAACACCACCACGCCTTGCTGCCACCTATCTTTTTCATTTTTCATCTTCAAACACGCCCCCACCTGCAACATCTTGCTCGGTCTCCATCTTCAATAACGTCCCAGTCCTGCTACACAAGTCCCTCCTCATCTCTTTATCCCTACAACACCCCCCTGCTATATTCACGTCCTTAATACACAGCCCCTTGCTGTCCAGCCCTATTCTTCAATTCGTTGCTGCCCAACCTCTTCTCCAGCAACTTCTCTCAGTCCCAACCTTGTTACCTTCGTCACTTCTAATAACTGCACTCTTCAGTTCGCTGCTGGCACAAGGTCCATTGCGTCCCTTTTACTGACTTCATCTTCCTCAACGAATACTCACAAGCTATCGAGGTCAGACCTGAAGGAATAAACCCACAATCATTGATCCAATAGCAGTTCAAACGTTGATACTATGATAGTTTTCGATTCTAGTCTACTGCTCCTCTCGAGTTATCATCGGTTTGAATCTGAAGAGATTGTACACATCAACCATACCATCAAGTTCATCTGCATTTTTTTTATCTAGTTTTTATTTTTTTATTTTTTTTTTTTTCCTTCTTTTCTTATTCTCCTTTGAGCGTTATCGCATGCGTGGATGTTCTTGATGAGTGTTAACACAAGCCTTTACGTAAATGGACTCACGGATTTGTGTGCACTAGAAGTCTAAAATTGACTTGTTTTGATAAAATAGGTATCGAGTTAACTCGCTGATTTGCATACATTAGATGGTTTGAAATCACTTTTCTAATTAAATTGACATGAGTTGACTCGATTTTTTTTGTTGTGTGCATTAGAAGTTTCAAAAATCGTTTTCTTAATAAATTAACACGAATCGACTTGCTGTTTTTTTCATGTGCATTAGAAGTTTCAAAATCGTTTTTAATGAAATTAACACGAGTCGACTTGCTATTTTTTTCATGTACATTGGAATTTCAATTTTTGATTTTTTTATAAAATTACCACGTGAGTCAACCCACTGATTTACATATGTATTGGAATTTCAAAATTAATTTTTAGTATAGTTGCCATGTGAGTTAACTCACTGATTTCTATGTACATTGGAATTTCAAAATCATTTTTTAATAAAATTGCCCCGTGAGTCGACTCACTGATTTGTTTGTATATTGGGGATTTAAAGTCGGATTTTGTTTATACAAAAGGATTTGAGTTGACTTATTGATCTTGTGGACATGGGACTATGTGAAATTCGAAGAATTCACGTGGCAAAAATGAGCTTTCTTGAAAAATCATAATTTGTTCATTTTGGGGATTTATGGACTTTTCATCGATTTAGTAATCTTCCTAAAATCATGATTTTCCATTTTTGGACAATTAATTTGTAAACTGTTAATTGGGAAAGCCAATGTTGATAATTTTTCTATCTTGGAAAATTCTTTTTACAAATTTCTAAATTGGGACTTTCTTATTTGGAAATTTCTATTTCGGGAAGTTTGTTTTTCCAAATTTTCAATTTGGGAGTTTCTCATATTTTTATAAACTTTCAATTTAGGAAATTTCAAATTTTCAATTTAGAAACTCCTTAATTCCCAAATTAGAAATTTTATATTATCAATTTTCCATTTTAGAAAATCTTTGCAAATTCTTTTTTTTTTTTTTTTTAATCTATTCAGAAAATTTTCACATGTTGCCATATGGATTTTGGAGTATAGGTTAAAACTAAGGGTTTTTTCAAATATTTTCATTTTTATACGGAGTTCAAGATATGGTGTAATATTTGGGGAATATTGGCCTTGAGATTCGTTTAACAGATTCGACATAATTTAATGATGATAGTGACGATGATTGGACCATAATCTTGACTTTAGTCTCTACCCATTGACCGTAGGACAGTTTGAATCGTAGTAGAGACCGATCATCTCGATCGGGTGGGTTCGGTGCCTAACACCTTTCGAAACCCGTAATCTGACCTCTTACCCATTTCTTTGATCTGTGGACCGACCCGATCCATTTTGGAGTTATTTTTGGTTCCTAGACCTAAACTAGGTGGCGACTCCTTATTCCCTAAAAGTCCCCATTCGATAAATTGGACTCCTATCCACAATTTGGTGGAAAATGGGTCGAGGCGATTTCACCATCCCTTCCACGCTGCACCAGAAGGTCAAGTTTATCAAGGATGGGCTAGTGATTACTCTCCATGGAAATGCTGAAATTGTAGGAATTATAAATAGTACTGAAGCTAAGAATGAGCTGTTGCTTGAGATTCAGCCAGAACAATAGGGGATAGAGCTTAGCGGGTTTGAATTTGAGAAAATCTGCTCAGTTCAATGGGATCACTCCAAGAAAGAATATTTTCCTATTGAGAATACCTCTAACTGCTATATGGCCAATATGTTCAAAAAAATTAGATTTTTCCCTGGTATGGGCCTAGGTCGCAAGCAACAAAGTATTAAAGAGGTACCGGTGATTAAAGAAATCATTGGCACATTCAAGCTAGGATATAAGCCTACTAAGGAAGATTGGGCCCAATACTGGAAGACAAAGTGGGACAAGGCAATTGCAAAAAGGCAAAGACGTACCAAGGATCTCATTAAAATAAAGCCTTATCGTAAGACCCTTAATGACTATTTTGTGAAAGAATGAGAAGACTTCTATTATTGTAGGTTCCTAGAGCCGTTCATTGATCACATCACAGGTACTCGTCTGTCGGGATTTGAAATCTTCTTTGGCATAGAATGGCCTGAAAGGAAGCAAGTACAGAAGTTGAAGACTGTCAGCTCAATCTAGACTCCTTCAATATTGATTAGCTATTCATTGAAGATCACAGTGTCTTAGTGTTATCAATTGAGAAGGGGATCCCAAATCCTCAATCTATAATCAAACCCGCTGTTGGGTGTCTCTCTAACTATCATGTAATTAGTCTTGTGATGCATGTCAAGGCTGGGTCTATCAGTCCCATCAGTCCTGTTCAGTTTGACATGCCAGATGAGTCATTCATTTCTGTTGAGTCAAGTAAGTTAGTTGTTTCTACAGAGTCTATTATTTCTAGTGAGTATGTTTTTCCTGTTGAGTCAAGTGAGTCTGTCAAATCTGCAATGAGTTCTGTTACCCCATCTCTTTTTAATAAAATGAAAGAAATTTTTTATTACCCCGAGCGCAATAATAATTTAACTAATAATCTGGCTTCGGAGGAAAAGTCTTCTGACGAAGAACCTCCCCCTGAGATAATCAAGTTACTTGAACAAGAAGATGAACGATGAGCTCAACCTCTAATAAAGGAAGTAGAGGTTATCAACCTCGAAACAAAAGAAAGTCCTCAAGAAATTCGGATTAAGGTCACTTTATCTCCCAATGAATGCAAAGTGATAGTAGACTTGCTCAGAAAGTTCAAAGACGTGTTCGCTTGGTCTTATGAGGATATGCCGAGAGTAAGCATAGATATTGTTCAATATCGGATTATATTATATCTTGATACTCGACCAATCAAACAGAAACTTTGACGTATGAAATCGGAATGGACTCTGAAGATTAAAGAAGAAGTTACGAAGCAGATTAACGTCGAATTTTTGGAAGTAGTAGAATACCCTGAGTGGATTGCTAATGTCGTCCCAGTGCCGAAAAAGGATGGAAAAGTCAGAATATGTGTGGACTTCAGAGACTTAAACAAAGCAAGTCCAAAAGAAAATTTTCCTTTACCATACATAGATGTTCTAGTAGACAGTACAGCAGGGCACGCTTTGTTGTCCTTCATGGATGATTTTTCGGGGTACAATCAAATAAAAATGGATCCTCGGGATATGCAAAAAATTCCATTCATCATACAGTGGGGAACCTTTTGCTATAAGGTTATGCCTTTTGGTTTGAAGAATGCCGGAGCCACCTATCAAAGAACAGCCACAACTTTACTACATGACATGATACACAAGGAAATCGAAGTCTATGTAGATGATATGATAGTCAAATCCAAAGAACGACTGGGACACGTTACTGCATTTGAAAATTTTCTCACAAGAATTCAAAAGTACCAACTCCACCTCAACCCGTAGAAATACGTATTTGGAGTAACTTCAGGAAAATTGTTGGGATTTGTGGTCAGTCAAAGAGGGATCGAAGTAGACCCTGTGAAAATTAAAGCTATCCAAGAGATACCACCGCCTAAGACTGAAAAGAAAATTCGAAGTTTTTTGGGTAGAATCCAATATGTCAATAGATTTATCGCTCAACTTACCAACGTCTGCGAACCTATTTTCAAACTTCTCAAGAAAAATGAACCAACAGTGTGGAATGAGCAATGTCAAAAGACTTTCGACCAAATCAAGGAGTATCTCTTGAACTAGCCTATTTTGGTTCCACCTACATCAAGTGAACCACTTCTTCTTTATCTGTCAGTCACAGAAAAAGCTATGGGATGCATGCTTGCACAGTATGACAAAGATACTCGCAAAGAAAGGGCTATATACTACATCAGCAAAAAGATGTTAGAGTATGAACGAAAGTATTCGGCCCTAGAAAAAACTTGTTTGGCACTGGTATGGGCTACTTAGAGACTCCGACACTATATGTTATCTCATTCAATTATCTTGTTATCTCGGATGGATCCTCTCAAGTATCTTTTAGAGAAATCGATGTTGATAGGGAGAACCACGCAATGGCTATTGTTGTTATCAAACTTTGACATCACGTATGTTACTCATAATCTATCAAGGGGAGAGCTGTAGCAGAATACTTGGCAGATCACCCTATAGTAGAAGGAATTAGGCTTGTTAATCAATTCCTAGATTAGAACATCTTGCATGTTGAAGAAGAATCGCAGAACCAAACATTGCAGTTGTACTTTGATGGAGCTGCCAATCAGAATAGGTATGGAATAGGGGCAGTCTTATTTTCTCCAGAACGATGCCACATTCCGATCGCTATTAAGTTAGTCTTCTCTAACACCAATAACACAATCGAATATGAGGCATGCATAGCTAGACTTGAAGCTGCTTTGAATCTGGGCATTACAGAAATTGAAGTTTTTGGGAATTCAGCCTTGGTTATACATCAGTCATTGGAACAATGGAAGATTAGGAATGAAAAGTTAAAGCCTTATCATGAGTATCTGTTAAACTTAGTGAATAAGTTTTAAGCTATCCTGTTTCAACACTTGTCAAGGGAAGATAACAGATTTGCTGACTCTTTAGCCACCCTATCTTCAATGATCCATTTACCCCCGGGCATAAAATTGAGGCCGATCACCGTCGAAGTCAAAGACAAACTTGCATATTGCTATCAGATCAACATTACTACTCGACTACCCGATAGAAAGCCATGGTACACAGATATAGAAAGAGTCTTAGAAAAACAAAAATTTCTGGAAGAAGCATCGAGGAAGGAACGACAAACCCTATTAAGATTAGTGTCTCAATTCATCTTGTGCGCAGGAAGTTTATACAAAAGGTCTTATGATGGGATTCATTTGTCATGTGTTGATGAAAATCAAGCTGAACAGATAATGGTTGAATTACATTCAGGGGAATGTGACCCCCACATGAGTGGGAAAATGTTAGCTAAGAAAATTATGAGACAAGGGTATTACTGGTCCACGATAGAAACAGATTATCATCACATGGTCAAAACCTGCCACAAATGCCAAATACATGCAAATCTCATATATGTGCCACCATCTCAATTAGTTGGTCTGACTTCACCGTGGTCATTCTCAATTTGAAAAATTAACATTATTGGTAAAATATCGCCTAAAGCATCAAACGGGCATGAATACATTCTAGTTGCTATCGATTATTTTACTAAGTGGGTCGAAGCTGCCTCTTATACTATCTTCACTACGTCTCGATACGGGGTACCTTCGGAGTTGATTTCTGACAACGGGTCACACTTCAAAGCTGAGGTTATTACATTGTGTTCAAAGTTCAAAATCTTATACCACAAATCATCTCCTTACCGTCCTCAGACTAATGGAGTAGTCGAAGCAGCTAATAAGAATCTTAAAACTATCATCAAGAAAATGTGTCAATCACATCGAGATTGATCAGAAAAATTACCATTTCCACTATGGGCATATCGAACTTCAATTCGATCCTATATTGGAACTACTCCCTACTCCTTAGTGTATGGCATGGAAGCGGTCTTGCCAGTTGAAATGAAAATTATGTCTCTCAGGGTCTTGTTGAAAAGTCAGTTGTTAGAAGCAGATTGGGTTCATCAACGGTATGAAGAATTAAATTTGATCGAAAAAAATGACTAAGAGCTTTGTATCACGTGCAAGCTTATCAAATAAGAATCGCCCGTGCGTTTGACAAAGAGATCAAGGCCCATCACTTACAAGTCGGGAATTTAGTACTCAAAGAGAATCGGGAACCTATCTTTGACCCTAGAAGGAAGTTCAAACCAAATTGGGGAGGTCCGTTCATTATCAAAGAAATATTACCAGGAAAAGCTGTCAGGCTTCAAGATCATGATGGAATCGAATTACCAGAACCAACCAACCTTGACCAAATCAAACGGTACTTCATTTAAGGAGGTCATCTTTGGCCGAATCAATTCTCCTATTACCCAGTTCAATATATCCTTTTTCAACCCCTTTGCAGCCTTTTCAAAAAGAAAAAAATCATGTCTTTTTATTTCTTAGCCTGATTACTTAACCTAAGGGAGGGAAGATTCGAACTACGTTTTGGTCTGATCCCAAAATTCTGGGGTACGTAGGCAACCTGAGAAGTTACTTCAGGCCCGACCACATCAAAATAAAAAATAGATTCCTCGATAAAGAAAAAATCTAAAAATAAAAAAATAAAAAAAAAAGAAATATCTTCAGAATAGGGAAGAAAATTCAAGGCAAAATAAAAGGAATGCCACACAAGGGACATTCGGGTTTTTGAACCTCAAAATCCCTTTCTTTTTATATCCAGTCCTAAGCTTACTTATAAAAGTCCTCCTATGTACCGTGTGAAAAGTCAAGGAAGATAGCAAAGCATGATCAGACAGCCATTCCATAAGAAAAAAAAAAGACCTGCTAGATTTTTAAAAGGACGACCTAAGCAAAAATTAAGGCAAGCTCGCAAGGTTGAAAATCCGAAAGGACAACTTTGACAACAATCAGAGCAAAGAAAAAAGAAAGTTCGCTAGATTGAAAACTTGAAAAGGTGATCTAGCCAAAAGTTAGAGCAAGCTCGCTAGTTTGAAAACTTGAAAAGACAGGAAAAAATTAGAGCAATAAAACAAAAAAAATCTCCGCTGAGTTGAGAAGCTGAAAAGCATTACGAGCCGAAACATCAGAAGTTTGAATGATCAAGTTTCAATACCCAGTTTGAATCAAATATAGACTCAATAGATACAAGTATCTCATCTATGATTGATCTGAAGAGTTTCATGTCCCTAAGCGAACTGACGGGGAGAAAGAATAGATTCTATGATGAATTTCATAAAGAAATATTTTGTTCCAATTTCTTTGAGCCTGACTCAAAATCTTCAATCAAAATTAAAAGTTGAATCTTTATTGCGCTTGTGGTAATCAAATATTTCAAACTTCATACAAAGGACACTTTCTTTCTTCTCTGATATGTAGTTTCTCTCTTATACTAGGGGCATTTTTGCATGATGTATCAATTATCTCCAATGTCATGTTTGTTATCAAACCAGGGGCATTTTGTTTTTGAGCAATGTTAGTCCTAAAAGATAATGGGAACCCCAAACTTAAGGTTACCCTCTTGATAACAGTTTTTCGAAAAACCCTTGAGGTTCAAAAGAAATAAAAACTCAGGTTTTAAATTCATAAAACTTTCGGATAAAACCTTGAGGTTCAAACAAAAGCATTTTGAATCTCACATAGGAGATAGGACATTCATTCTGTCCCAGATCTATTCATTCCCAGATTCAACCACTCTTTTCCAGATTCATTTTCAATCGGTCTTCCCAAATTTATTCCTTCATTCTCAGTTTTACTCAGCCAGATACCGCCGAGGGTTTTCTCAGAATTATACTCAGTTACCACCGAGGGTTTTCTCAGAATTATGCTCAGTGACCGCTGAGGATTTTCTCGGAACTATGCTCAGATGCCGCCGAGGGTTTTCTTGAAATTATGCTCAGGTGCCGCTGAGGGCTTTGTCGGAATTATGCTCAGTTACCGTCGAGGGTTTTCTCGGAACTATGCTCAGATGTCGTCAAGGGTTTTCTCAGAACTATGCTCAGTTACTGTCGAGGACTTTCTCGAACTTATGCTCAGATGCCGCCGAGGGTTTTCTCGAAATTATGCTCAGTTACCACTGAGGGTTTTCTCGAAATTATGCTCGGATGCCGCCGAGGGTTTTTCAAAATTATGCTCAGATGCCGCCGAGGGTTTTCTCGGAAGTATGATCAGTTACCGCCGAGGGTTTTGTAACACCCCAGATTTTCAACTCATATCTCGAGGAAAGTAAATGGTGAGATTTGGAGGGAAATATCGAATGAAAGACTTAGAGTAAAATACTCGAATATTATTATGATTAATTTTAAGGAAAATCGACTTCGCCATTAGTTTCAAAATGATCGTAATATATACATTAGCCTGTAAGCAAGTTCAAATTCGAGTTCGGAGGAAAAAGTTATAAAATCCTCGAATTTCGTGTTAAGTGGGACCCGAAATAGTGGAATTTCGTTAGAGCGAGAATCGAAAAGATTTGATGACACCATTAGATCCGAATCGAAAAATTATTCGAAATGGTATATTCGTTTGTCGTTTTCCGAGTCCGAATAGTTAAGTTACGATAGAAATTAGAAATAAGGGGGAAATTACAAGTATGCCCCTCAGCTTTATTATAAAAAGGAATCTGATTTCTTTTATTTCATTCTTTCCTCTTCTTCTCTAAGAAACCCCAAACGACAGCCACTTCTCCACCCTAGGGTTTCGACCCATTTCCGTCAAGTTTGTGCGCGAACGAAGCCGAGTTGAACCTCGACGAAGAAGGCAAAGTTGTCGGCAACGACGAGGGCTACAACTTCACCACCTTTGGTTGTTCATTCTTGTTCGTTTTCTCCATCCTCCATCAAAACCAGCCGGGTAGCTCGAGTAAACCTCAACATCTTCCGTCCGAGGGCTTCATCGAGTTAGGAGCTAGGTTTATATTTCATTGTAGAAGCGAAGGAGAACGTCATTGTCGGATACCTTGCAAACCCTTGCTTATTTGGCATCCAAGTCAGCCCAACCTCGACTCTCGAGCCATCCAACCTTGAGTTGTAGTGCTAGCTTGTACCCTTGGCGTCCACAACCAAGTAAGGGACTTCCGATTCTTATTGGTAACTTTAGATTTCTCAAATATGCATTTAGGGTTTTGAAACAAAACTTATTGTTTGCATTTAAATCGTAGAAATTTGTTGTTCGATTTCAAATTCATGGTAGAAGTAGGTGTTTTGTTTATGCTTTATCGAATTTTGATAACAAAATCGTGGGTGGGTCGAATGGTTCGAAAAATGGAAGAAGAAATCGAAAAAGGGATCGAAAAACCCAAAAATCGCGAGTGAGGTTCAGGCTGTAGGTGGGAAGGGTCGGTGCCACCGGCACCTACCGAAGGCATTCTGTCGGTCCCACCGACGAAACGCGATGAAATTTTATGCTGTCGGCAGGACCGTCGGTCCCACCGACATCTGCCGAAGACCAATCTGTCGGTTCCACCGACAGAATCCTGGTTCTGCCACCGACAGCCACCGACAGACACAGTTTTGATCAGAACAGTGTTCTGACTCTTGGCTTGACTTCCTCACACCTTAAACACTATTTCCCACCCTTCATTTCAGTAAATGTCCTCTTTAATTTTTACTTTCCATTTACTTTAAGTTCTTTAATGAAATTAAGGTTTTACCCCCCATTTCGGAACAATGGGAATGGTTTTAAGATCCAAATCTCAAAGGATCAAAATCCAAATTTTGGTTTCAAGAACAAAACGTATTTTTCGACGTTTTCGGCAAGTTTTCAAAATGAAATAACTTTCGCGTTCCTTTGAATTAGATTACAAAAACTATATGGTGTCGAATCTTATGATCAAGACTTTCATTTCGAAAAACCCATTTTTAATTTCGAGAACTTTGAAAATTTGAGTTTCTGACACTTAGCCAAATTTTCACCAGCTTTCTCTATTTTTAACAGCTTTGGTCCCGAGCATCGCTGGGACCTTGTTTTTGAATAAACTTCGGTGGTTTTTAATGGAAAGACCAAAAGAATGACTTTGAAAGATTGGAAATGAATGGTTGATTTGAAAGGATGAAAAATGAGAATGTTGAGAGAATGAGAAAAGGGAATGAACGGTAAAATGTCAGAATCACACCCGAGGGGTGATGTCTGCATTTTACATTGGATGTTGTGTGTAGGTTGGTGAAAGGATATCCAGGTTATTAATGAAAGGGTTGCATGTTTATTTCCGATTATGTTAGCGCTTGCGCTGAGTACTGTTATTTATTTTAGGCCGGGTGGCCACGGTTGCATGGTAGGAACTGGATATCCGTTCTCAACCCTGTTCTGTTAATTTCTCTTTTGTTTTAAATGAAAAATCATATATGTACGTAGCTATTTTGTGAGCTGTTAAAGGGTTTGTGAATGCCTGAAGGGATAGTGTGTCACATCATCCGGAGGGGTACACTATCCTGGGATGTACGGTAGGGACCACCAAACTCATACGTGGTATGGGACGCGTATGAGAGTGGAGTCACAACTGGAATCCGGGTCCATTCCTTTCTTATCTTTACCAGTGAACGTGTATTGTAAAGGTGGTCGTATACGAGTGGAGTGTCTTTTGGGAATCACATGCACGCCTGATAGGCATAGACGAAGATGATTAGTCAGTGATCACTAACAATCTAGTAGTAGTCAAACGTTCTGACACATCGAAAAGAGACCCATTGCTTACGGTCACGTCAAACGGCCAGCCTGAGCCGGATAAATGGTTCCGCAAGCGTGGTAGACACGACCAGCCACAAAATCAGGAACTACAATGTTATTGAGGAATATCATGTCCCGACTGGGAGCGATCTAGTCGTGAATCCCAACTCTTTAATTCCAATACTCCACCACTTGTATTATGTATCTGTTGTTATATTTCAAATTATAAACTGAAATGCATGTCTATCGTTTTAATGTTGTTAACGGTATTTGCATAGAATGGAAAATGTATAATGAGTATGGATGATTGATGCCATGTGTAATCTTTAAACTGTTTAGTTGCTCATCCCTGGCTATATGTACCAGTTGATCGTATTTTATCTTGTAAAACCTTGCATGTATTAAAAATATTCAGTATGCTTTATTCGATCATGCTTAGGAAGGATTATTGGTAGGAATTGGCTGTGGACTTACTGGGTAACCATTGTTACTCACCCTTTCCTTCCTATTTTTTTTAGTTTCAGCACTTGCAGCTACCGAGGCAGGCGTAGAGTCAGTAATTGAGGAGTATCTGGTCGGTCAGATCGACGATCAGAGTTTATTTCCTGGTGAGCACGAGGGCCACATCCCTTAGTGTTGTCAGTTTCATCCAGGATGTATGTAGTTTTTGGATTTGAGAGTTTAGGCCTCTGTTAGAGTGAGAGTGTTTTGGTAAGCCTGTATATTGATAAATCTTTCGCACTCTGATCTACTTACATGTTAGATGTAATTAGTCTTCCGCTGTTATTTTCTTGTATCTACATTTTTATATACAGGTTTTGTTATAAATTGGTTTATCAGGTTTGAGTTCCGTGAAATGCTAACATAAACAGATGAGACCATGCCGAAGTTTCGAGGTGGCACCTAGTACCTTGGGATTTGGCCTTGGGATTTGTGTTAGCGTTTGGCGGGGCGCTACAGGTTTTCTAGGAATTATGCTCAGTTACCGCCGAGGATTTTCTCAAAATTATGCTCAAATGCCGCCGAGGGTTTTCTCGGAATTATGCTCAGTTACCGCCGAGGGTTGTCTCGGAATTATACTCAGTTACCGCCGAGGGTTTTCTCGGAATTATGATCAGTTTATGCTCAATTTATACTTAGTCTATGCTCAGATTATGCTCAGTTTATGCCCAGTTTATACTCAGATTATGCTCAAATTATGCTTAGTATATGCTCAATTTATATTCACTTTGTGCTCAGATTTTACTCAAACTTTTTGAAATTTATCTCAGATGTTAAGTCCACACACTTGCACAGTTGTTAAATTAGTCAAGGAGAATTTTTTAAAATTCAAGGATCTGACACTATCAGTGAGAGTTGTCGCTCAATGACTTGACAACCTTTTAGTTCAAGGAGAGTTTTACGCTCAAGGATTTGAACATCCCGATGAATTGCTAAATCAGGCTGCAAAATGAACTGTCACTAGCTTTGGCATTCGGATATCGCATTATCTATCAAAATAGATTTGCTATCTAGTTTGCTTCAACCCTCTGCCAAGAGGGGCATCTGTAGACACCCCATTTTTGCATTCGCCTGATTAATTAACTCGTCAACCTGATCGCAACGGTTCCCAATGATGGATGTTTATTCCAATGCTTTATTTTGTTACCAAATATGTTTCAGAAATCCGGATGAGGTATCTCGAATTGATAAAACTGTAGAAACCATGTTACGTTAGAAAAATATGACTCCAGAAACATAAAAATCATCATTTTTCAGATAAAAAGATGTTTCACGATAAAAATCACTAAAAAATGACCAACTTACCAAAATACCCCTAACCTTAAAACATCCCTAGAGCCTACGTTACACTTAGGAAAACTCATTCAAATACATAAAACAACAAGTAGAAACCAAATAAATCATTTCGCCAATTTTCACAAAATTTGATAAAATTACAAAAATGCCCCTCATAAAGTTCACGACCATTCCACACAAAAAAACTTCATAAATGTTAAAAACCAACATTTTCATTGAATTCCTTACGAAAAATCAATTCCAAAATATCTTGGAACATTGAAAAATGACTTAAAATGCAAAAAGTCCTCTCCGAGGGTAAAATAGTAATTTTACAATTTTTATAATTAAAAATTTTGAAATTAATAAATAAAATATTAAATAATTAAAGTGAAACATTAATAAAATTAATTTAAAATTTTGAACCAAAAAAATCGATCAATCGGGCTCTCAGGCAAAATTGTTGATGGTTGCCAAGATCTTTATTCAATAACCCTTCCATTTGGGGGTCCAAAGAATTAAAGACATAATAGAGGGGGGTTCTCCAAAAAATTAAAGTCAATCAAGTAAGACTAAAGTCAAGATATTAAAAGTCAACTAAGTAAGACTAAAGTCAAAATCTTAAAGTCAATCAATAAGACCAAAAGTCAAAACCCTAATAGAGTTCTAATTAAATAATAATTCTATTTAACAATCCTAATTAAATAATAACTCTATTTAATAGAATTCTAACTAAAATATAACTCTACCTAAAATAATTCTAATTAAAATATAACTCTAACTAAAAGAATTATAAGTAAACACTAATTCTATCTAAACAAACACTTAAAAAAAATCTATAAATAGAAGCCTCCACACCCTATTTTCGTATCAAAGAATAAACCCTAAGAGAAATAGGTCAAAAAGCTTCCCTAGCCTCCCATAAACTCTAATTTTGAAATCCCAACTCCTTATCTAACACCCATACTTCGATTTTAGCTCGAAAACACCTAAAAGCCCTTCCAAAACACTTAGAAATCCATAAACAAATCTGAAGAATCTAGATCTAAGAAAGAGATACCTCACCTTGGAGATCAGAAATCAAATCCGGAGATAGAACGAAGCGAGGAGTACTATATAAGGAGTTACTCTATCAGATCTGAAGGAACGAGAACGTTGTCTTCGGAAAGGTATAAATTTCTTAATTTTTTTTATTACTTAGGTCTTTTAACAATGTAGTTTATTTGGGAATTAGTAGAGACCAGCGTTTGCCAGGCAGGGTTGGTGCCTAACACCTTCCAACCCCGTAACTTGATCCCCGAACTCAGTATCTTATAGTAGATTAGTCATTTTTATCCGTTTTGAGTCTATATTTGGTTCCTAAACCGTAATAACTAGGTGGCGACTCCCAAACCTTAAAGGTCAAAAACGAATCTGCACACCCCGCGGATCGAGGGCGCTTTCAGGTACAGTGCTACTTTACGTAGTTTCTTAAGAAATTAAAATCTTTAATTTAGGTTTTTCCTATTTTGATAAATAACTTTGGAGCCCCACTCTCTTTATATGTTATATTTAACAGTCAACACCGATCTTTTTATAGCTCTATACACGTCTACTTTTTTCTACCTTGCAAACTAAAATATATTTTCAGTTAACCTTTGAATTAGATTAGGGAATTTCTCATTCTTTTATAAAATATCTCAACAGAAGATCAATATGAACCTAAATAGGTATCATGTAGAATCAGTAATTTCAAAAAATGCACAATATCATGATATGCTTAATGAAGTAAATGAAATAATGATGTCAGGAATATGAGCCTTATAGTTAGCACTAATATAAATACTAATCAAAAATTAATAATGAAACGCATATAACTGCAATTTACCTGTGCCTTTGATGGTGTTTGCTGCGCCACCTTTTTGGAGCCTTTAACAAGGCCTTGTTGATTAGCTAAGTCAACAAGGATGTTGTCCAATGAACATAAAGCAAAGGAACTAAATGCCTCATGAGATCTATTGCTAATCCAATCAATTGATGTCTTATAAACAACCTCAGAAACATAACACAAAGGTATATGTTAAGTCCAAAGAAACTATTAAGCTCCATATAACTATTATCGATCCCATAATTTTCCTTTCTTCAGTCTTTCCTTCTCAATAAATTCCATTGTTGATTACAAATACATGTTATAAATAAAATCATTTCCCCAAAATAGTTCATAGTGTCTATTTGTGGATAAATTGGACTTGAACCACTTCATAATGTTTTATAAACCCACAAAAGGACACAGACCTAAGAAGGTAAAAAATACTTCAATCACCTAAAAGCTATTAATTATATTAAAAAGAAGAAAAAAGGGGAAAAAAAAAACAAATGGTTTCTCAACATTTAAATCAAGCTGCCTAAGGTAGATTTAACCAACCCTTCATACAAATCACATAGTTGTCCTATACAGT
Source organism: Akebia trifoliata (assembly GCF_017979445.1). Taxonomy (NCBI): domain Eukaryota; kingdom Viridiplantae; phylum Streptophyta; class Magnoliopsida; order Ranunculales; family Lardizabalaceae; genus Akebia; species Akebia trifoliata. Next base: position 26,611,948 of record NC_141388.1, on the reverse strand, counting down.
TTAATAAATAATGTCAGCCACAGATGTAAAACCCCGAGTTTTTATTTGTATCTCGAGAAAAAAATAATAATTGAATTTTGAAAAAAAATTCTGAAAGTGTGACTTAGGGTAAAATTGTAGAATTTTGTTCTGGTCATTTTTAATGAAATCGGACCTCACCATTGGATTTAAAATGGTTGAAAAACATATTTTAGCCTGTAAGCACGCTCAGATGCTAGTCCAAATAGAAAAGTTACAAAATCCTCGATTACCAAGTCGGACCAAGCTAAAATAATGACTTTTTGTTAGAGCAAGAATTTTTAAGATTTGATCATATCATTAGGTTCGTAACAAAAAATTATAGAAAATTGACTATTTACTTATCATTTTTTAAGCTCAAAAAGTCGAATTATCGTAAAAAATAAAAACGACGTCAATTTTAAGGTCGCATTGGGTCAAAAATGTAAATTTTTGTTAGAGATAAAATTTGTAGAAATTGACCACACCATTAGATCTAGAATAAAAAATTATATAAAATAGAGTGTTCACTCGTTACTTTTAGAACCCGGACGGTCAAGTTATCGTCGAACGAAATAATAGGTAAAATATCGAAATTATCCCAAAATTTTATATAAACAAATTTTTTAATTTTATTTTAGTATTCATCTTCATTTTAAACAACGCAAAACCAGCCAATGGATTTTTTAAAAAAAATTGGTTTTTTTCAAATTTTCAGAATTAGATCTGTCGCAAATGGGCCACTATTGAATTTTGTCACAGAAGGGAAAAAGGTCCGTAGCCTTGGCATCTATAAAACCCACCCAACTTCTTTTCGTTTCATCTTCTCTTTCACCTTGTATCATCAAAAATTATTCGTATATATATACGAGGGTTTCGTAACTTCGACCTCGAATTTCGCCTGTTTCGAGGTCAAATCATCATCTGTCATAGAAGGGAGAAATGATGACGGCGTCGAGATCTTCGAAACTACTAGGTCAAATTCAAGAATCAACCGTCTCGAATTCCAATCCACCTCGATTTTCATGTCATCGTCTCAATTTCCGTGCATGCACTTCAATCCTTTCACATAGAAATAGTAAGGAACTGTCAATTTCTATTAGTAATCGTAAATTATGAAAATTACATTTAGGTTTTTATTAAAAATTTGTGATGTGTTCTCAAAAATATAGAATTCAATTGGTTATTTCAAATTCACATCAGAATTTGCATATTTAATATGTTTTATTGTATTTTATAACAAATTATACATGGGTAGGATATTTCACTAGGTTATTTTCATTAGTTGGGTCATGTGCACCGCTTGGACCCCGTTTTGATCTAAATTTTGTATTTTTTCAATATTATTAAAAAAAATTCATAGTTGAAAAAAATGATTTAATATTCAATGAACTCATATTGAGTTGATGAATATCAGAAAGTGGATATTTTATTTGAGAGATTGAAAATTATGAAAATTGGAAAAATGGGAAAAGGGGATGAAACGGTAAAATGTCAGAATCACACCCGATGGGTGATGTCTGCATTTTACATCCGAAAAGATAGGATGTCACACCCCGTGCACATGCCAAACTGGACCTGTGATCAGTTGGGATAGCGGTGTGGTAGTAATACTACACATGACAGGCTCCATTAGCTAACACGTGGCTGCGGGTAGGAAATACAGCCAAAGAGTGATATGTGCATTTTACTTTGTAATGTTGTGTGTATGTTGGTGAAGGGATATCCAGGAAAAATGATTGGTTGCATGTTTATTTAAATTTTGTTAGTGCAGAGGCTCCGAGTTACGTTATTTATTTTAGGCCGGGTGGCCACAATTGCATGGTAAAAAACTAGATATCCATTCTCAACCTTGTATTGTTAATTTCTTTTTTGTTTTCAAATGAAAATAATATATATATATATATATGTAGTTATTTTGTGAGTTGTTAAAGAGTCTATGAATGCCTGAAGGGATAGTGCGTCATATCATCCAGAGTGGTGTACTATCCTGCGATGTACAATATGGACCACCAAGCTCATATGTGGTATGGGACGTGTATGAGAATGGAGTTACAACTAGAATCTGGGTTTATTCCTCTCTATCTTTATCAGTGAACTTGTAATGTAAAAGTGATCATATACGAATGGATTGTATATTTGGGAATCACATGCATGCCTGGTAAGCATAGACGAAGATGATTAGTCAGTGATCACAAACAATATATAGTAGTCGAATGTTCTGACGGATAGAAAAGAGACCCATTGCTTATGGTCACATCAAACGGCCAGCTTGAGCCGGATAAATGGTCAACCAAGCGTGGTAAGTGCAGCGACCAGCCACAAAATTAGGAACTAAAAGCCAGTAAGGAATTGTAACATCATGTCCCAACTGGGAGCGATCCAAACGTGAATCCCAACTCTCTAATTCCACTACTCCACCATTGTGTATTATGTATTTATTGCCTTATTTTGATATGTAAAATGAAATGCATATGTAATATTTTTATTTGGTCAATTAGATTTGTATAAAAAAAATATTATAGTAAGTACTGCTGATGAATGTAATATGAGTTTTAAAATGTTTAGTTGCTCATTCCTGACTATATGTATCAATTAATCGTAGTTTCTTCTATAAAACTTTGCATATATTAAAATGATTTAGTATGGTTATTCGTTCATGTTAGGAGAGATTATTAACAGAAATTATTTATTTTCCTAATGGGTAACCATTATTACTTACCCTTTCCTTCTCCATTTTTTTTAGTTTCAAATCCAGAACTTGGCAAGGTAGGTACAGAACATGAGTGAGGACTATCTGGTAGGTCAGATAGACGACCAGAGTTCGTAATCTAGTGAGTATTGGGGCTATACCCCCTAGTGGTGTCGATTTGTCTAGGAGTATTATAGATGTTGTATTGAGCGTTAGGACTTTTGTTAGAGTGAAGAATGTTTGTATAATCCTATATTTTATTTATCCTTCCGCACTTTGATCTATCGTACATTATTAGATGTATATAGGCTTCCGCTTATATTATATTTTGTATATATATATGCAGGATAATTTATGTCGTTTATCAAATACAGGTTGAATGCCTTGGAATGCTAACATAAACAGAGGAGACCATGCCAAAATTTCGAGGCACCACCTGGTGTCTCGAGATCTGACATGGAGTTTTGTGTTAGTATTTGGCGGGGCGTCACAACAGAAATTCAAAAAGAGCATCACTTTACAATAATTGATCGAGTATGGGGTCCTATATGCATGGTTTAAAAAATTGGTCTCCTAATTAAAAATAAAAACATAACAAGCAATAAGGTCTAAACCTACCAGATAAATTGAGGAGTAAAAATAAAATAATAAAGTAAGATCTACACCACATTCTTGTAAAGAAATTAAAATTGTTGGTCATAACTAAAGTAAATTTAATGGCCGCCAAAAGGCTTCCATTACATATTGACATTGAATGGTACATTACCTATCCCTAAACTAGAATGACTAATACTGTGAACTGGTTGAAGGGTTGATCAACACTTGAACCAGTCAACAAAATCTCACCTTTGGCAGATTGGAGCTCTAGATAAAATACTAGACACTAAGTAGACTCAAACCCTTGGTACCAAATTATACATGGTTAGAAAGAATGGCTGTGCATATCCCATCAATGTGACAAGAATACAATTTTTCTCATCTAAGCCATAACCTTATATAAAAACTAAGGTGTTTTGAGTTGTGTGTAGGCATCATTTCAAACTCTAGAAGAGTGAAGTTATATAAGTTGGGAAGGTGGACATTGAAGAAACTGGGAGTGGTTGGCCTTGCAAAGAGAGGAGACTGTTGGCAACGTAACTTGGTATTCCCCTATGAGCTAAAAGAAGAATAGACATATTCATCATCATTGAGTTATAAAATGGCAACTCATTGCAATTATTATGCCACTTGATTAAACCTTTTGTAATAGCATCCCTACAACAAATAGGCCGAGATGTAAGAGTCCAAAGTAAATGATAGTAGAACTTCTACAATGGATAAATTAAATAATAAACATAATGAGGAAAATGAAAACAAATGTTATTAAAACAATAGTCACCAAAAGTCATTTATGTGATATTTCCAAGTTTTTGTTACCAAAAATTACACGCAGAAAGTAGGCATTTAAAGGAATTAAAACAACAGAAAGCGAAATCCATAACTTTCATAAACCCTAGAAAAAAGGTTGAAGCCTTACATATAGCAGCAATACATTATCTATAATTATGAAAGTAATCGGTTATGACAGTTCAAACCCAAACTTGGCTTCGGATAACAATAGCAAGCATAATGGAGTTACAATAATTTTAAAAATTGAAACTGATGGTACATTAGTAAATTTATGAGGGCAAGTTTGTGACATACCTAGCCATATTGATGTCATCTGCACAGATGGATGCAAGGAATGGATTAGATATTACTTGAATAAAGTTTAGTCATTGTGCATTTTTCAAAAAAGATACCACCACTATGAAATTCCAATTTCAAGATAAATTTTTCATAACTAAAAAAAATAAATAACCAATTGAAAAGCAAAGTGTGTGTGCCTATATGTGTGTGTCCATGTATGTATGTGTGTAGTGCACCTGGATATCCATCCATAAATAAACTAAATGTATTTTGAGTCCAAGATTGGAGCTTGTTATTTATTGAGGGATGGATTCAAGATTCATGAATCGATTAATCAAGGAGTGAAAGTTTTACATTTGAAAATAGGAAACTATGAAACAAGTCAAGACATACCCAAACTTGTCCTTCAGAAGGTAAATTTTGTAAGCAACAAGTAACAACACCATTACCACTCAATTGAACACCAATCCTCTTAGAAGAGGCAAAAAGCTTTGCCACTACTGATTCTAGACGATCACTTTCCAATAAATAAATAGTAAAGAACCCAAACCATAACCAATCAAATCTAAAACACAACTGGTACTAGTTTTACCAAGGGGGAAAATAAGCTATTGAAACTCACCTTCTGACAATAAAAATGTCACAGAGAGGTTAGAGTCATTTCAACTTTCATTGAAACATATTTTCTTTAATATATATGTATATATATATTATTGATATACAGAACAACCAAAGAAGAACATGTATAGAATTAAAGGTCCATTTATTTCAAATTCTTTAAATCTAAGACTAATGGAGATACATAGAACATTTGTGGGGTAGACATTGAAACATTGGTTTTACTAGAAACAGAACAAATCTCATAAAACTTAACTCTTAATTCTTAACCAAAAACTAAAAAATTCTTCGATAAACTTCCTAAAACTTGTATAAGCATACCCAATTCAAGATTCTACATAAAACCCATCAACTAAATAACAATTTTAGTAAAGAAATCCATAGTTCTATAAAGAAAAAGGCACAAAAAACTCAAAATTCATATAAAAAAATCTTGTTCAAACCCAAACAGAAAAAGGTTGGGAAGTTAGATAATACAATGTGCAAAGTTAGGTGAAAGGAATTTATCGAGAGAAAACCATTTTAATACCACAACTCATCTTCATTCAAAGAGTATATGAAAGAACATTCAAGACGGTATAATAAGTTAGCAAGAATATCAAAGTAAATGGGATTTAAACATGATTTGGGATAATTGACTACAATAGATTCTCATTATTAAATTTTGTTGGTATAGCACGTGGAAGAAACTGACTATAGCCCATTACCTGATTTGGGATAACTGTTATTTAGAAGATCATTGTTATATTTTTAGAGGACATGACTTTAGAATTAACAAAAGACATGGCTTTAGACAAAATTGAATAAAACACATTTTGGGATGCTCTTAAATAAAAGTTATTCTTAAAACACATTTAGTTTTCCAATTATGTTCTTAAATAATATCACTCGTTCTAGTCAAATGGGTTTCAAGGTAAGCATGATTCTGATTAAGTGAATTACTATACTCTTATAGCAAACTTCAATGCAAATAACAAATCAAATTCATTCATAAAGACATGTTGTTAGCGATAATTAGAAATATAAGAAACCAAGATAAAAAGACATCTAGGATTGAAAGAAGGAATTTAAATTAGCTTACAAAATTTTCAGATTTGGGATTGTTATTTAAAGTCATGCATCAAAGAAGTATTCTAAGTTGTGAGCTAAATGGTACACAATGTAGCATAATTTAAATAAATAAACCATTTTGGATTGGTTTTTTAACAAATCTTCAAGTTGTTTAAGCTTTGATATCAAAAAGTCTATATCTCCATAAAGGGAATTCCATGATAAATCCCTGTATCAAATATATCCCACATTTAACAACACCATATTTCGATACTAATGCCCTTGAACCAATAGCAAAGGAATTTTAAGTACATAAAGACAAGAAGTTTTATAGAGTTTTTATAGAAACATAGTTCCTCAATTTATCTGGTATTTGTTCTGCCAAGTGATTTCCCTTCAAATATCTACAAATCAAAATAGAAATCAATATTTAATTGGTACCCACATGAAGGTAAAAATAAGAAAAAAAAAATTTATAAAGCCAGGTAAGAACACATATATGGTTTGCAAATCCTTTAAATTTCCAAAACTAAAACTGAAAACCCTAGAAACAAGATAAGAGAAAAATCAAAGATTGTCTTTAATATCTTTAATGATATTTAAAATTTTAAGAAAACTCCAAGAATGTGAGAAGATGGACTTATAGGAAAGAAAATCGAAGAGTTGGAGAAGGAAAATGGGCTGAAAAAACAAAGAAAGAGTGAGAGAGTATGAAATAGAGGAAGAAAGGGAAATTCAGAGTTTTTAGGATTTCCCACGAGAAAATGGCACCAAAATAGATCGAGAGTCGTCGGCATTTTCACAAAATCACTCTTGCTTGCATCTCTCTAGAGGTGTGTTTCAAGAAAGCATTGTTGTGCGTGATGACGCTTCCTTTAAAAATGCCCCTAATGTTGTTATGTTGCTGGCTCTTCACAAAATCACCTTAAAATTCTATCTTTTCTATAGTGATACCTAAAAGAAATGGCAGTATTTTTGGTTAGTCTGGATTTTGAGAGGGTCTCATTCGAGTATCGAGACATGATAAGAGTCTTACATAAATGTAGAATACCTCCAAAACTCTGTGAAAATGCATGTTTATAGTATCTTCCGAATGTTGAAATCGATTGACAGCTGATCTCATATTTGCATTTTGCCTTAATATCATTAAGAACATTACCAAAGAGACTTCTACAAAAATATGTCTTGTACTCTCTAGATTTTTCTCGTCACGAAGAGATGATAATAATTTATAAAAAATATGTTTCTCCATTCTAAATTATTCATGACATATATAATTATTTCGTGATAATATAATTTTTTCTAGCAAAACCACAATTTGTCTTCGGTTGTTTATTTAAAATATATTCACGTTGAGGTAAAATCTGAACTGCTACCATACCAATTGCTAATATGTCAAGACTATCATTCAAGGATGAATATGTTAAGTCCTCATCCGACGATGAATCTATCAATTCTTCATCTAATAATGAAGATATAAAACCTACTGAAAGCGCCCTCGATCCGCGGGGTGCGCGGATCCGCTTTTGACCCTTGAGGTTTGGGAGTCGCCACCTAGTTATTGTGGTCTAGGAACCAAACTGACTCTAACATGGATAAAAAGAACTAATTCTACCACAAAAAAATCTGAATTCGGGGATCATGTTACGGGGTTGGAAGGTGTTAGGCACCAACCCCGCCCGGCTAAAGGCCGGTCTCTACTAACTTTCCAAATATATCACATTGCTAAAAACCTAGATAAAAATAAATAAAAATAAAAACTTACCTTTCCGATAGCAAGGACTTTGTTCCCTCAGATCTGACAAAAGAGCTCCTTGTATCGTACTCCCTTGCTTCATTCTGTCTCCGGATTTGATTTCGGATCCCCGAGACAAGGTATCTTCTTATTTTTGAATCTGAACTCTTCAAGTTCGTGCGGATTGGGGGTGTGTTTTTTAGAGGGCTTTTTAGGTATTTTCTAGACTAAAATTGAAGGAGGGATGTAAGGTAAGGAGTTGGGGCTCCAAAACTAGGGTTTATGGAGGGCTAGGGGAGCTTCTAGACCTACTTCTCTTAGGGTTTATGATTTTGTACGAACAAGGGTGTGAGCACCTCTATTTATAGAATTTTTAAGGTTGATTTGGATGAGTTAGTGTTTAATTAGAAATCTTTTAATTAGAGTTGTGTTTTAGTTAAAATTGTTTTAGGTAGGTAGAATTGTGTTTTTTAATTAGAATTGTTTTAGGTAGAATTGTTTTTAAGTTAGAACTCTATTAGATAGAGTTATTATTTAATTAGAATTCTATTATGACTTTTTGGTCTTATTTGATGGACTTTTTAATGTTTTGACTTTAGTCTTAATTGATTGACTTTTAAATTATTTTGACTTCAGTCTTGCTTAATTGACTTTAATTTTGACTTTAGTCTCACTTGATTGACTTTAATACTTTGACTACAGTCTTGCTGGATTGACTTTAAATTTTGGAGAACCCCCTTCCATTATTTCTTTAATTCTTTGGACCCCCAAATGGAGGGGTCCTTAAAGAAATATCCCACGAACCCTCAACAATTTTACCCGAAAGTCCGATTGATCGATTTTTTTAATTCAAAATTTTAAATTAATTTCATCAATGTTTCACTTTAATTATTTAATATTTTATATTAATTTCGAAATTTTTTAATTATGAAAATTATGAAATACCGTTTTCCCCCGGAGAGGACTTTTCACGTTTTAAGTCAGTTTTTTAATGTTCTTGGATGTTTTAGAATCGATTTTTCATAAGGAATTCAATGGAAATATTATTTTGTGTTATTTATGAAAATTTTTGTGTGAAATGATTGTGAACTTTATGAGAGGCATTTTCGTAATTTTGTCAAATTCTGTTAAAATTGGTGAAATGATTTATTTGGTTCCGATTGTTATTTTATGTGTTCGAGAGGAGTTTTCCTAAGCGTAACGTAGGCTCTAGGGTTGTTTTGAGGTTAGGGGTATTTTGGTCGTAATTGATAATTGATAATTTTTAGTGATTTTTTATCGTGAAGTTTCTTTTGGTCTACAAGATGATGATTTCGTATTTTCCTAGCGTAGCGTAGTTTCTAAGGTTTTGTCAATTCGAGATACCTCATCCGGATTCTGAAACACATCTGATAACAAAATAAAGCAATGGAATACACATCCATCATTGGGAATCATTGCAATCGGATTGACGAGTTGATTAATCAGGCGAGTGCAAAAATGGGGTGTCTACACCTACTCCAACGATGAATCTATCAAGTTTGTTTGTTTTCAAATATGTTATAAAATATTAAAATTCAAACTATAAACAATCAAAATATCATGATCTAATGATAATAAGTCAATTAATGCTGATTTAAACATAACATAAATATCCTCATTACAAGAATAAAACATAAGCATCCGATATAGATAAAGACAAAAACATCCAACAAAGATAAAATACCAACTATAAAAAGTAATCACATGAGAAATCCTACATATCACTACGACTACCAAAATTACCACCAATTGACATTTGCATTCTACTCACTGTAGACACCTCATTTTTGCACTTGCCTGATTAATCAACTCCCCAACCCGATCGCAACGGTTCCTAATGATGGATGTTTATTCCAATGCTTTATTTTGTTACCAGATATGTTTCAGAAATCCGGATGAGGTATCTCGAACTGACAAAACTGTAAAAACCACGCTACGCTAGAAAATATGATCACAGAAACATAGAAATCATCATCTTGCAGACAAAAAGAAGATTCGCGGTAAAAATCGATAAAAAATAATCAAATTAAAGTCAATCAAGTAAGACTAAATTCAAGATATTAAAGTCAACCAAGTAAGACTAAAGTCAAAATCTTAAAGTCAATCAAATGAGACTAAAAGTCAAAATCCTAATAGAGTTCTAATTAAATAATAATTATATTCAAAACAATCATAATTAAATAATAACTCTATTTAATAGAATTCTAACAAAATAATAACTCTATTTAATAGAATTCTAAGTAAATAATAATTCTATTTAAAAACAATTCTAAATAAACAATAACTTTATCTAAAAAGAATTATAATTAAACATTAAGTCTATCTAAAAAGCACTTAAAAAATCTATAAATAGGGGTCCCTACAACCTATTTTCGTATAAAATAATAAACCTTAAGAGAAGTAGGTTAAAAAGCTTCCTTAGCCCCCTATAAACCTTAATTTTGAAGCCCTAACTTCTTACCTAACACCCATACCTCAACTTTAGCTCGAAAAATACCTAGAGACCCTTCACATACACCTACAAATCTATAAATAAATCTAAAGAATCCAGATCGAAGAAAGAAATACCTTACCTTGGAGATCTGAAGTGAATCCAATGACAGAACGAAGCGAGGAGTACGGTACAAAGAACTATTCTACTAGATCTGAGGGAACAAGACCGTTGTCTTCAAAAATATATCTATTTCTTATTATTTTTTATTACTTAGGTCTTTTAGAAATGTAGTTTATTTGAGAATTATTAGAGATCGGTGTTTGTCGGGCGGGGTTGGTGCCTAACACCTTCCAACTCCGTAACATGATTCTTGGACTTAATTTCTTATTTTTCGTAGATTAGTATTTTTTTATCTTTTAGAGTCAATGTTCGATTCCTAGACCGTAATAACTAGGTGACGACTCTCAAACCTCAAAGGTTAAAAGTAGATCCGCGCACCCCGCGGATCGAGGACGCTTTCAGTGGCTACTCTACTGGAGATTATTGAGGATCAGACTTGAAAAGCCCCAAGTGTGGGAGCATTGCTAGTAAAACCTATTTTTTTTTATTTTTTTTAGTTATGTTTTTTTTCTCATTCTTTTGGCTCTATTGTTGATCATTGATTGGAATGTTGAATATTTTTGTTTGGCACATATTTGTTATGATTCAATTTGGAGTCATTCAGAATAATCTTAAATAATGCAGGATATCAAAAGTTAATGACATAGGGAATGACCCATTTTTTTATTTGAATTATTTTTGGGTCTTGTATTATCCTTTATTG